>NC_090830.1:44528368-44828368 GCF_028021215.1 Eschrichtius robustus | reverse complement strand
CATATGCGTGCATGTGTGTTCTCATGCTAGTGTGTGAATATATTTGTGCTGTGCACGTGCATATGTTTGTGTGTGTGCTGTGCCTGCCTGTGCGCACACCTGTGTGTTTGCTGGAACCACTTGCAAGTTGGCTGCAGACTGAATTGTGCCCAAGATATATCCGCACGCAGCTGCTCTAACAATCCTGCGTAGCCACGTAATGGTCACAGATCTCAGGGATTTAAATGGATGGAGCAGGATATCCTGACACAGAGTTTGTCTTCCAGTGACTGTCACTGTCTCAGTAACATCCTTCACACCTTCTTTAAGCCCCATTCAGGGTCCAGTTTAGACTCCCATTACATTCAGTCGCCTGCCCCAGGTCCCCTAAAGCAACAATGTCACCGTTGGAGAGCCCGGCCAAGGCTGGGGGTGCCCCTCCTGTTGGCCTGGCCTCCAGGCCCTGCACTTGGCTCCTGTGTTCCCATCTCTCAGCCTGGCCCCGACTTGGATGGGGCCGCCACCTCTTTCCACACGGGGTCCCATCGCCCAGTCAAGGGGGTTCATTCTCCCCAAACACAGCATCAGGAGTGGGGGGGGGGTGACAGTCCCCACTGGGTCTCCTTCATGTGAGACCCTGTGCTGTTGAAAGAACAGGCACCCAGCCCTCGGGGGTGGGGGGCTGGGGGGCGACATGCGGCCCACGATGGGCAGGCGGGTCTCCGGGTGGGGCGAGCCAGTGTGCAAGGAGTTCCGCGGTGGGTTCTCCTCTCCAACGGCTTCTGTGCCCCTACCTCTCCCCGTGCCTCCCCTCGAAGACAGCGCGGTGCCCGGGACGGGAGCCATGGGAGCCGTCAGCCACCGCCCCCTCTACACACACACACACACGCACACGCACACGCACACGCACACGCTGCAGGGAAGCAGGACCTGAGTGCAGGGCTCTCAGCGGCCCTGAGCGCCCCGCCCGGAATCGGACAGCCGAATGGACAGACCGGATCTCCTGGCCCGGACCATGCAGGACTCTCCTGCCTGGGCTTCCAGTGTGGCCGCCTCCTTCTGGAAGCCTGGGAGGCTGGAGTCAGGCCACTTCTTGTCTGTCCTGGCAGCAGACTGGGCTGCACGCTAAGAAGTTCGTGGCTCGCCCGTGGATCCTGACCATCAGGTGGCCAGAGAAACTGGGGACATTTCTGTTTTGCCTGTTGAAATGTTTAATGACAAAGATTTTGTTCAGTTTCCTGATGTGGGTGTCCAAAGATGAGAGACCCATGTGTGTGATCTGTACCTCCTATGAGATCAGCCCTAAGCTAGTTTAAACATGATCAAGTTGTGTCTACATGGCAGACTTCGACCTCTGCATGTCCTGTCTCCTGATTATGTTTAGAGCTGACCATGCGTTGTCTATAATAAGAAGATTTAGACCTGACCATGTTCTGTGTACGCTAGGACTATGGGGACCTGGGTAGAGACCCGGCCTGGCCTCAGTACTGGGAAGCTCCGTGCCTGCATCTGAATGTCAGTGCTTAGATGTCTGGGGTCTGGAGCTGAGGTGGGCTTGTCTACGTAACAGCCTCTCTTCTGAGTGTGGTGACCTGGTCCTGCCAAGGGTCAGTGCTATGGTCGGGGCCTTAGTCTTAATCCCTGCAAGGTTCACCTTCCCTGGGGCTCATGGAGAATCCTCAGGAGGACTACCTGGCAATAATTCCAATTTACCAGCACGTGCATGGTGCATAGGGAAGCAGGTTTAGCTGGTGAATTGATTGCAGGCACGCAGATCGGGCAAAAGGCCGATGGGTGAGAGCTGAGGCTGCTGCGGAGCTCTCCCTCCAGTCTACCGTCCCTACTCAGCAGAGTCCAGAGCTGCCCCTCGGCTTTCAGCCCTGCTGTCCTGTGAGTTTTCTCAACGTGTAAGTGAGACGAGAAAGGACTGAGCATGCCAGCACCAGGGTCGTGTGTTCAACTCTAGTATGAAAGCTTTAAAAACAGTTAAAATCACACAGAACCAAAGTGAGAAGAGGAGGACTCCTCTGGGACAAGTGTGGGGAAAGGAGACCCACCTGACACTTTTTCCCATCCCAGGAGGTCCCAGGGACCCAGCTTGTTTCCACATTGGGGGAGCCCCCTGCAGAGCCATGGTGTCCTGACCAAGGGGACGTGTGACCCCAGGTGCAGGGTCTGGGGAGGTGAGGTCACCCTGGGACTGTGGACATGTGACCCAGGTGGAGGGGTCTGGGGAGGTGGGTCACCCTGGTGAGTGTGGATGTGTGGCCCCAGGTATAGGGTGCGGGGACTGTGTGGGTCTCACCATACCTGCATGCGTCAGGATCACATGTATGGGGAGACCGCATATGCGCTCTTTGCCTGCAGTGTGTCCTGTCCCCTTTGAGATTTCCAACCTCTGCATTAAGGGTGTTGTCCTGATGAACCTGTGGCTCCTTTTCTTCTCTTAATCTTGTCACAATCATATGAGGTCAGGCATGTTTGAGTGGGTTGCTGCTCTGTGTTCCGGTGAGTGACAACACTTGGTGGTATCATATTAATACTATAGCATATCATATGTCTAATCTATGGGGGTCACCACTGCCTGGGTCCCCCTGGACAGAGGTCAGGTGAGCACAGACTAGCCCCCCCTAAGAATGGTCTCCCACGTGCTCTGTGAGGGTACCGTGATGGCCCCTAAGGTAGGGGACTGTGTCTGGGCCTCCGACATTTGTGACGAAGGGGAGTCGAAATGGAAGCCCAATTAACAAGACATTATTTTAAGAATTTATTTTAAGTGAAATAAAACACACGTCACATACCCTTTACCATCATCACCATTTTAAGTGCACGTTTCTGAGGCATCAGATATATTCACTTTCTCGTGGAGCCATCACCACCATCCCTAGAACTTTTCATCTTGCAAAACCAAAATTCCACAACCATGAAAGTCTCATTCCCCATTCCCTCCCACTGCCCCTGGCACCGATATCCACTTCAGGCCCTGAGTTGTCGACTCCAGGGCACCCACTGGAGTGGAATCCTGCAGTGTTTGCTGACGGGTCATTTTGGAAGAGCTGACTTTCAGTCTGAAGCTCTGCCTGTCTGCATCTGAAGAATCTGCATTTAACGAGAGGGTGTATGAGGAAGGGGGTGTATGCGGGACAAAGGTGTCCGGGGTGCAGGTGAGCCAGGACCTGACCAGCTGCCTTTTGGGTCCTCTGGTCCCATCTCTTGGTCTGTGCCTCATCTGCATCATCACTGTCCCCGCTGGCACCGCTGGGGTGTTGTTGTCTGAGTGAGAGTCCGCTGGTGCCCCTGCTCTCCTCCCCTCCTCCTGCTGGTTGGGGAGGGAACTGCTTGCTGTGTGGTCTCTACTCCTGAGGCATGAAGGACCCTGTAGCATGGACCTGCAGAGTTTGGGGTGTGGTGCCAAGAGCATGGGGCCCACATAGGACACGACATCGGGGCGTGACAAGTGCTAGGGCTGCCTCATCACTGACAGGGAATGTTGCCCAGATCCTGCTCGAGAGGGCGTGGTGGGTGGCCTGGGACCCTAGAGGCCCCATTCCTATACTGGAGCTTGGAGAGTGCATCCCCATGGGCTCCAGATTCACCCCATATCTTCAGCCATATCCCTCTGTCCTGTCTTTGAACTCAGGAAAACGAGCTCTCTTGTCCACAACATAGGCCTGGTCCTGTTGATATTAGGATTCTTTAAGTTAGGCGTCCTGGGATAGCAGCTCTTTTTAGGCCTGAGAAGGAACAACTCCGGAGTGTACAACAATTTCAGATGAAACTAATATTCAATGACTATCCCTAACTACTCGGTTGTTGACTTCTATTAGTCATTATTCTCCTGGTTTTAGCTCTGATGTGGGGATTACAGAGGAGTCAACATTTAAATCTTCATAATCTGTGTATTTGTAGCTTCAGTATCATTACTGACCCATAGTATTTTATGGTTTGGGAAGAGTTATTGATTTCATGTATCATGTAAAGGATTCACAATGATGATAGGGCAATTAAGATTACAATAATAGCTAGTAAATTGTTCACATTTTCTCTACCTGTGCATCTATTGTATGCATATGAGTTTAGATGTCAATATTAGTGAAATGATATAGAGGACTAGAGAACTTATTTTAAAAATCACTATTAATGTGTGATGAAGAAAATGTAAAAGTTCTTCCATAATCGGTGATGTTGTATCTTGAGAGCCTAGATGAAATTGATATGCCTTAGTGATATACAGGATTTTAGCCTATCATTTAACTTTGACAAAGCTACATCACTTTTTACTTTTATCTCATTTATTGAGGAAGACATAATTGTTATGGTGTTGGCTTGAAACTGGTTGAAAAGGACTTGAGTCCTTCCTTATTTTACATTTACATAGGTAGGATCTTGAAACATAGGATATGGTGGAGGACATCCGTGTAACCATTCTAGGTTAGGAGTAGCAATTTCCACTGCTAAGACTTCTTGTTTAGACACAAGTGCTTTTCAAAGTATGAAGATTATTAGCATTACTGCTGCTACTGAGATGAATGAGCCTAAAGACAAAATATTTCATGTTGTGTGTGCCTCAGGGTACTCAGACTAACGTAGTGACATCCCTGAGAGGCCACGAAAGTGCTGCAGGAAGTCATGTTTACTACTACAAATATACTTGTGAAGTGAATTTTTGCTCATGCTGAGTTAACTGTATAACCTGAGGATAGTGGGAATCAGTGTAGGAAGCCTCCTATAATAGTGAAGACTGCTCCCATGGACATTAGGTCATGGAAGTGTGCTACTACATAGTATGTATCCTGGAGGACAATGTCTGGGGATGAGTTGGCTAAGATGATTCCTGTCAAACCACCTACCGTAAAAAGAAAAACTAAAGCCTAAAACTCATAATATAGTGGGAGGTCATATAGTATTACCTCCGTGAACAGTTGCTAACCAGGGACTTCCCTGGTGACACAGTGGTTAAGAATTCGCCTGCCAATGCAGGGGACACGGGTTCGAGCCCTTGTCTGGGAAGATTCCGCATGCCGCGGAGCAAAAAGCCCGTGTGCCACAACTACTGAGCCTGTCCTCTAGAGCCCGCAAGCCACAACCACTGAAGCCCACGCGCCTAGAGGCCGTGCTCTGCAACAAGAGAAGCCACTGCAATGATAGGGCCGCACACTGCAACGAAGAGTAGCTGCCGCTCAGCGCAACCAGAGAAAGCCCATGCGCAGCAACCAAGACCCAACTCAGCCAAAAAAAAAAAAAAAAAAAAGAAAAGAAAAAGAAAAATTAAATAAAGAGTTGCTAATCAGCTAGATACTTTTACTCCTGTAGGGATAGAAGTAATTACGGTAGCTGATGCAAAGTATGCTCCTGAGTCCACAGCTATCCCTATGGTAAACATATGATGGGCCCACAAGAGAACTCCTAAAAAACCAGTGGACATGACTCATACTATTCCCAGATAGCTGAAAGGCAATTTTTGTCCTAAATAGTATGCAGTGATATGTGAGATTATAACAAACCCTGTTAGGCCATGAATACAGACTTCAGGGTGAGCAAAGTATCAAAATAGGTGTTGGTATAGGATTCGGTCTCCTCCTGCAGGGTCAAAGAAAGTAGTGTTTAGATTTCTATCTCTTAACAGCATGGCAATTCTGGCTGCTTGGACTGAGATTGGTAATTATAGTAATATGGCTATAGTTGGGGAAGATTAAACAAATAATGGTGTTTGGTATTGGGATATGACTGCTGCTTTTGTATTAAAGACTATAGTAATAAAAGTAATAATACCAAGAATTGAGGAGACACCTGCTAAATGTAAGGAGAAAAGAGTTAGGTCGACAGAGGCTCCTGCATGGGCCAGATTGCAGGCTAGAGCTGAATACACGGTTCCACTGGTACCAGAACCAGCTTCTACTATTGGTGATATGAGTAGGAGTAAGAATGATGGGGGAAGTAGTCAAAAGTTTATATGATTTATTGGGGGAAATGCTACTTCAGGTGTCTGAGTTATTAGTGGCCCAAGTCAGTTTTCAAAGCCTGCAATCATAACGGGTACAGCTATAAAGACAATTATTACAAGTGCAGGGACTGCTATGACTACCTTACAGATTTGGGCATCTCCAAGTAGCGGTCCAGGTCAGCATAGCTCAGCCTGGATTAATACAATTAAGGTGCTGCCTGCTACTCCAGCTCAAGCACCAAATAGTAAATATAAAATGCCGATATCTTTGTGATTTGTTGAAAATAATCAGCAGTGTATGAACAGAGGTAAAATGACTGAGTTAGCATTAGACTGTAAATCTAAAGACAGAGATTGAGCCCTCTTTCTGGCAAACCCTGTGGTGAATCAACAAATTGAATTGTAACTTCAGAGAAGCAGCTTCAATTCTGCCAGTGATTTTCCTGCCTTTTTTTTTTTTTTCTTTTTTTCTTTCTCAAATGAAGGAGAAGTAGACTGAAGCCAGTTGACTAGAGGATTCGCCTGTTAACTAAAGTTTCCTGGGGTTAAAACTCATCAATCTCGTAAAGATTTGGATTAAATACAGTGTTTGCTTTACATTCAATTGATGTAGGATAAAGTCTTGCAATCCTTATTTTTAGGAATTAAGTAAATTTCACTTGTTTAGGGTTTTGAAAGCTCTTGGTCTGAACTAACCTAAATTCCTAGTCCAGCACCGATAGAATGGGTGTTGTGTGTTGTAATCGTGTGGGTATTATGATTGGTTATGATAGGAAGGTTATTTCTTTGTATGTTCAAATTGGTTTGTGTTTGTGTTGTTTAATGAAAGGAATATAGTTAGTGATGTGGAGTATGTTAGCTGCAAGTAGAAATATATGCTGAGGCCTGCTATGATGGCTATTAGTGTTGGTAGAATGATGTTGTCGTTTTTGTTATCTCTTGGATAATTATTCATTTGGGTAGAAACCCTGATAGTGATGGTCGATGTCCTAATGATACTATAATGGTGAGGAAAATGATTGTGATGGGAGGTGTTTTATCTCATGTGTGTGATAATGATACTCTTGTAGTACATGATCTGGGCATAAATAAGAAGAAGATAGTGTTGTTATGATATAAATTAGTATGTTTAGGATTGTTATAATCTGAATATACATTATAATAGCTGCTATCCATCCTATATGGGCAATTGATGAGGAGGGTGTAATATTTTCCAGGTGAGTATGGCGAAGTCTGCCTCAGCCTCCAGCTATGATTTATAATATCACTATGATTAATAGTATATTTAGGTTGATGGATGGTGACATGTGGTATAAAACTGATAGGGGTGCAATTTTGTCATGCTGATAGCATCAGGTCTGCTGTTCATGGGATGCCTTGTGTGACTTCAGGCACTCAGAAGTGAAATGGGGAAAGTCCTACTTTTGTGACAAGGGCGATTGTCATGAGGGTGGATGCTGCTGGATTAAAGATTTTTGTTATTCATGGTGCTCTTTGACCAGAGTATATTAGATTAATGATAATAGCCATTATAAGTAGTATTGATGTGGTGGACTGTTTTAGGAAATATTTGTTGGATGCTTCTGTAGCTTATGGGTTCATGTTTTTTATTAGAATGGGGATACCATTAACCAGTGTGAGCTTGTTATACAATTATATTTCCTGAGAAAACGGTCAGTAGAATGATGGTAAAAACAATGAGAGTTTATCAGCACAGGAAGGATATACAAAAATATTTTGGGGGTATGGGCCTGAAGCTTACTTAGAGAACTTTACTATATAGCATGTGGTGTAATGTGGTAGGTAGCATGGAGAATGTAAAATTATTAGGAAGAATTCAATTCCAGGAATAAGAGCATTGAAACCTCTATGATTTACTCTATCAAAGTAACTCTTTTGTCAGACATATTTCTTAAATTTGTGGTGGGTTGCCTGGTATGATGACAAGTAGTGAAAACTCTCATATACATAGGGTTAATGTTAATCGTAAAAAAAAAAAATTTATAAGAGATGTATGCGTTGATCATATCAAAATTGTAGGTAGGAGGCTCAAATTCATAGAAAGGAGATTGTTAGATGTGTTTTAATGATGACTTGGGCTGTATATAATTCTGGCACCTAGGGATTGTCGAATGCTCCTAAAAATAGATTGCTGTGGAAATGTTTATGATAGGGAAATTGACATATTCTCTAGGAGGGACGGGGTGAATGGGCCTGCTACATTTTCTACATTGAAGACATATACAGGTTTTGATGCTACTTCTGTTAAATCAAGTGGGGCTTCACTGGATTTCTGCTACTGCAGAGATAATCAAATTCTGGGTAGGGGTCAGGAGAAAATTACTCATAGGTGTTCTTGTGTAATAATTACTGTTGAAAGTGTAAATGATCCATTTATCAGTAAGACTAAAAATAGAATAACTGCTACATTACTTCATATGAGATGATTGTCTGTGCTACTGTTCCTAGAGCTCCAGTGAGTGAGTATTCTGAATGTGAAGTTCATCCAGATCTGAGGATGGAATAAATGGCTAGGTGTGATATGGCTAATAGAAATAATATGCCGACATTTATATTAATTAGTGGATAAGATATGGGAAGAGGAATTCATGTTGTGAGAGCCAGGGTTAAGGCTAGCATTGGGGTTAAGGCTAGCAAGAGAAGCCACCGCAATGAGAAGCCCGCGCACCGCAACAAAGAGTAGCCCCCGCTTGCGGCAACTAGAGAAAGCCTGTGCATAGCAACGAAGACCCAACGCAGCCAAAAACAAATTAATTAATTAATTAGTTAACTATTTTTAAAAAGTACTATATCCTTCTGTGCAGCTTCTCTGGGAAGAACAGAGAGATGGCGTAGGAGAGTGAGAAAGACCAATATTTAGTGCACATCTCTCATGCAGGTGATCTGCTGGCTCAGATAGATTTATCCCCACTTTACAAAGGAGGAAATAATCTCAGAGAGGTTTAGTAATTTTCCCAAAGCCAAACAGCTATGGAGTGGCAGAACCAAGATCTGAACCAAGTCTGTTACCTTCAAAGCCTAAGTCCTCATCACAACAAAACTCAATTAATATTTACATTTATCGAATTACATTGCAACCTGGGGAGTTCTTGGCACAATCCTGAATAAGAGTGAGAAAGAAAGAAATAGCATTGTTCCTACAGTCAACCCAAATTTTTGGAGCAGCTGCTAGATGCCTGGCCCTTTTTGGGGTTCAGCAGTGATCAAGACAGGAAGAGTCCTGCTTTCATGAACCACGTAGTGGGGAGGAGAGACGGGTGCAACTTGGGTGAGGGATTTCACCTTGCTGGACCTCTGTTTTCTCATCTGGAAAATGGGATGGGTGTTCCTCATTTTCTGGGACTGTCCAGCCCTCACATTCTCTGATTCCATAAGAAGCATTTGTTTTCCTGTTTCTTTAAAATTCATTCAGGCCGTGAGCTGTGATGAATGTTGTTAGCTGCTCCCCAAAGCACTCTATTCCCACCCTTTTCCTGTGATCAGGTCTTTCCCGAAACATGACTCACAGTCAGTCACTCAGTCAAGTCACAGAACCTAAGGGGCACCCAGCAGAAAAATTCCAACCCTTGCTTCCCAGGAGCTCTGCGGTCTACCTTCCAGGTAAACTTAACTCACCTGGCACAAGGTGGCCATCCCTGGTTTCACATCAACATGATCTCAGGCACAAACCTCCTTGTTTTTCCATTTTGTCTTTAAGTTACTTGTTGAAACAACTGCACAAGTATGACACAGATATAAAATCAGGCATCTTCTGCCCCCAGTGCCTACTAATAAATGATTCTCTGCCACTTTAATGATAAAGATAGAACATTTCAACATTCTGCTACCCTTATTATTTGTCGTTTTTGTTGATATTTCTATTGACTACATCTTTCAATATTTTAACAATGGAACATTTATTTAGGTTGTTCGAGACCCAGCCTTTAGTGGTAAAGGTTTTGTTGTTATATTTCTATTATGTTTCCTTTAAAAATCATTATCCTATTTAAATGGATTAAGTCAATTCTATAGGCATTTATCTTATGATATTGATGAAATTGATACATAGAGGGCAGTAGTACAAGTTGATTGGACTTGAGAACATCTATTAGCACAGTTAAGTATAAATATTATCTATATGTAAACCAAAGTACAAGCCGAGTGAGATTCTCTGACTTTTTTTCACTGTCTGCCCCTCAAGCCTGTGAGAAATGGAATATTTCTTGCCCTATCAGTAAACAAAGGATGTCACAGTCTTCAGCACTTGCAGCCCTCCAATGTGAGCCGGCGGGCCCTGAGGCACTCAGGATATGCAAATACAGAATGCAGGCCCCAGAGAGCGGAGGTGCATATCAAAGGAAGGATTTCAGTGAGCCCAGGCCAAGAAAAGCGCCACATTCCTCACCTTGGGAGAGCTGGTTTTCCTTAGTTAACAATCACCTTTTGATGTTCCCCATTACCTGCGCCAGTCCCCCGCCCTGTCCCCTCCCCCCGGTACTTTAGCTCAGGGAGGAAGGAGCGCAGAGGGACGCGGCTGAATAAGGGGCCTGCGCGCCTCGGGAGGAGTTTTCAGCCGCTTTCCCCGCAGTCGGGAGGAGGGGCGCTGACGCTGCAGCCGGACCCTGCGCCTCCCTTGCCCCGTTTCCCCTCAGGACGCTCAGGCCGACCCCCTCCCCACGCCCACCAGGCCTCGCGAGCCAGGCCGAGGGCAGGGGCGAGAGGAGGGACCGAAGTTCCCGGGGACCAGACGCTGGAGGCCGCTCTTTCTGCACAGCAGCGGCGGGTGGCAGCGAACCCCTGCCCCTCAGAAGCTGGTCTTGTGCTGCCGCCCGGGCACCGGACCAGGCGGAGGGCCGGCGCCCACTTACCCGGCCCGCCGTCCCCGCGACTGTCACGGCTTCGGCCGCCGGGGCACCTCCAGAGCCGGCAGCCTCAGTGAGGTCGCCCTCCCCTCGGGCTCCGGGGCAGTTCCGTGAAGGCGGAGGGAAGAGACCCCGCCCGAGCCGGGAGTTCCAGCTCTGAGGAAACGCGGGCTCTGTTCAGCGCGCAGTGGGTGGGACCGCTCTGCCCCGAGGCCTTCCGGGAGGGAGCGCGGCGGCGGGGGAGGGAGCCGCCAGGAGCGCAGGGCCCCGTCGGGGGCCCTTGAGGGGCGGCCCGGCCTGGGGGCCACGCCCTCTGTGGCCGCAGCCCAGGTCTTTTTCCTGGAATCCTACACGAAAAAGTTAGAAAGATACACAGTCTATAGTAAATATTCACAAATGATTGTTGCTGCTGTGCTCACTATTCTATTAAAGGTGTAAAATCCATACAACACTTTAAGTTCAAAATTAAATATGAATTTTTACCTTTCTAATGATGTCTCTGATATTCACAGTTGTGGTTAATGAATCAGAGACTGTGGCATCACTAGTTAAAAATGAGCTTGTTAAAAAAATAGAACTCAGGCCCACCGGACCTACTGAATCACAATCTGCACTTTTACAATCTCCCCAGTGTACTTGTGTACCCATGAATAGTTGAAAGGTACATTTCTACCTCGACATGTCTTTTCTGTATGAGAAATACACACATTTTATCCAGTTTGATATAAATAAAACACTCAAAAATGCATATGCCTGTGTTGAAACCATCATTTTATCATTTCTTTTCCAGACAAGTATAGTCTCTATACTGGTTTTGTGGATCACATGCCATACTCTTTTCTTGTACTTAGAAATAAGGTAGAGAAAGTTACTTTGTAAATATATATATATATATATATATATATATATATATATATATATATATATATATATATATACATATATATATATATATATGTGTGTATATATTAGTGGATAATTGAAGACACTCTTCTAAATTAAAAGCAGTTCTCTTAACTTGCTCTTTTCTTCTTGGGTCACATTATGAACTCTTCCCGTGGCCACATGGCATGTGTACTTTTAATTTCAGGGACTGCTGACATTCCAGGATGTGGCCATAGATTTCTCTCAAGAGGAGTGAGAATGCCTGGACCAAGATCAATGGGAATTGTACAGGGATGTGATGTTAGAGAAGTATAGGAATCTGCTCTCCTTGGGTGAGGATACCTTCCTTCCAGAGTTCCTTATCCAACCACAGGGTTTGGAGTCCTTCATTTGTAGAATGTCTCCTGAAATCTTCTGCTTCCTACAATAGGGTTTCAGATTGCAACGTTTCAGGAAAGATTGGGAGTTTGTGGGTATAAATTTTCTTATTCTTTTAAAATTGCAGCCTCCCTTTTAATATACTTTGTAACTTCTTGGGATGTGTCTATATGAACTGTGTACTATATGCTTCTGTTATAGTCCTTACAATATTTTATTGTCTTATTTTCTGTAACCATTTTCCATGGATTCTTTGGGCTTAAGGTATATTAAAAGGGAGACTGCGATTCTCCCTTTAAAAGGGGACTTATTAAAAGGGGACTTCCCTGGTGATGCAGTGATTAAGAATTCGCCTGCCCATGCAGGGCACCCGGTTCGATCCCCGGCCCGGGAAGATCTCACGTGCCACGGAACAACTAAGCCAGTGGGCCACAACTACTGAGTCTGCACGCCACCACGACTGAAGCCGGTGTGTCTTGAGCCCGTGCGCCATTTATTTTTTGGAGAATAAAACCACTTCTGAGTGATTAAAATTTAGGCCAGCTAGTCAAAATGCTGTATCACCTGTTCTTCTAAAACACTGATCAATGGAACAAGTTTTACTAGGGATAACCGTGTAATTGTATTCTGGAGTTCATATGGGCAATATGGTTTATGACCTTGATGCTGGATCACGACATTTCAATGGTATAACTGCTCTTAATTGTCTGTTTGTTCAACGATTAAAGTCTCACGTGATCTGAGTTCAGACTGGAGTCATCCTGGTTGGTTTCTGTCTATTGCAGATTTCTTCCAGTATGAAAGAAAGGACAAGAGCAATACGGCTTACTTTACAAAATGTCTTCAAACTAAATGATGATATAATCTACATTCAATTAATTTATACATACCCTACTGTAGAACAGGGTTCGTTACGCGGGCAGAGCCCGGTAATTATGTAACACTGAAACTTTTTCTGCACTGGTTCAAGTCCTCTTCCTAAGAATATGTTTATAATCAACATTCTTTCACAAATTACCCAATTTAATTCACCATAGCATTCCTCATATTAACTAAATGGAAAATCGTAGGCTATATACAAATCCAGAAAGGGCCAAAAATCATCAGCCCCCATGGATGATTACAACCCATTGCTGAGGCATTCAAATTACTTATTAAAGAACCACTATGTCCATCAACATCATCAATTTATATATTATTGCCCCAATGCTAGCCTTAACCCTGGCTCTCACAACATGAATTCCTCTTCCCATATCTTATCCACTAATTAGTATAAATGTAGGCATATTATTTCTATTAGCCATATCACACCTAGCCATTTATTCCATCCTCAGATCTGGATGAACTTCACATTCAAAATACTCACTCACTGGAGCTCTAGGAACAATAGCACAGACAATCATCTCATATGAAGTAATGTAGCAGTTATTCTATTCTCAGTCTTACGGATAAATGGATCATTTACACTTTCAACAGTAATTATTACACAAGAACACCTATGACTAATTTTCTCCTGACCCCTACCCAGAATTTGATTATCTCCGCAGTAGCAGAAATCCAATGAAGCCCCACTTGATTTAACAGAAGTAGCATCAAAACCTGTATATGTCTTCAGTGTAGAAAACGTAGCAGGCCCATTCACCCCGTCCCTCCTAGAGAATATGTCAATTTCCCTATCATAAACATTTCCACAGCAATCTATTTTTAGGAGCATTCGACAATCCCTAGGTGCCAGAATTATAGATTCTTTCATCTTGTAAATATAGTTTTTTTCAAAAAATAATTTTTATAGTTTTAGTACCTTTTTTTTTTTTTTTTTAATAGTCCTCTTTATTTTTTTTTAAAGATTTATTTATTGATTGATTGATTACTATGTTGGGTCTTCCTTTCTGTGCTAGGGCTTCCTGTAGTTGTGGCAAGCGGGGGCTACTCTTCATCGCGGTGCGCGGACCTCTCACTATTGTGGCCTCTTTTGTTGCGGAGCACAGGCTCCAGACGCGCAGGCTCAGTAGTTGTGGCTCACGGGCCTACTTGCTCCGTGGCATGTGGGATCTTCCCAGACCAGGGCGCGAACCCGTGTCCCCTGCATTAGCAGGCAGATTCCCAACCACTGCGCCACCAGGGAAGCCCTAGTTTTACTACCTTTAAACAAAATGTACTCCATTGCTGTGGAATATTCCTTCATAGGGGCGTGCATGGTTCATTTCTGCATCCGCCTGTGATGGCCTTCAGGTTCTTTCAGGTTTGGCTCCTGTGGCTGCGAGTCCATGTCCGTGTGTCCTGGTGCAGGGCTGGTGGGTTTGTGTTCAACTGGGAGGAGCACTGTGGGTCTCTGTGCAGGGACTTCGCTATCTGAGGCCCGATTGTTTCAGAAGTGGTTGCATCCCCCCGTTGCGTACCAGGCTTTCCATTGCTCCACATCCTGCTGATATTTGATACTATGTCTTTCATGTCTGCCATTCTGGTAGGTGTATGCACAGTATTTTTCTTATGGCTTTAATCCCTCTGTTGTTAGTGAAGTTGTGCATCTTGTGGTATTCATGGACTATTTCCTGTTGTTTTTTTAAAAAGTTTTAAAAATTGTGGTCAGATATACATAACACAAAATTTACTATCTTAACCATTTTTAAGTGCACATTTCAGGGTCGAGAAGTAATTCACACTGTTGTGCAAACCTGACCACCATCATCCTCCAGAACTTTTTCATCTTGCAAAATTGAAACAGTCCCCATTAAACACTCACTCCCCATTGTCCCTCCCTCAGCCCCTGGCACTCAACATCCTACTTTATGTCTCTATGTTTCCGACTGCTCTAGGGGCCTTGTATGAGTGGATCAAGCACTGTTTGTTTTTTTGTGTCTAGCTTACATCACTGAGCATAATGCCCTCAAGGTTCATCCCTGCTGCAGCCTGTGTCAGAATTGCCTTCCTTTTTAGGCTGAATAGCATCCCCTTGTATTGACGGACCGTGTTTTTCTTCTCCATTCATCCATTAGTGGACACATGTAATATCTACATTCATTTCTCCTGTCATAATATTTGTGGAATAACATCAGAAAGTCCTATGAATCAAAAGTCATTTGCCATTAACTTTTTTCTTAAACTTTTTGTTGTGGAAAACATCAAGGCTAAGAAAAGGGAAAAATACATGTCAGCTTCACTTGTGTTCAGGAATTAAAGCTTTACGGATTCACTTTATTCCCTGTGTGTGTGCTATGCGTGCGCATGTGCCTGTTTGCATACATATGCTGTGCATGTGCATAGGTATGTGCACTTGCACACATTAGTGTGTGCATGGGCATATGCGTGCATGTGTGTTCTCATGCTAGTGTGTGAATATATTTGTGCTGTGCACGTGCATATGTTTGTGTGTGTGCTGTGCCTGCCTGTGCGCACACCTGTGTGTTTGCTGGAACCACTTGCAAGTTGGCTGCAGACTGAATTGTGCCCAAGATATATCCGCACGCAGCTGCTCTAACAATCCTGCGTAGCCACGTAATGGTCACAGATCTCAGGGATTTAAATGGATGGAGCAGGATATCCTGACACAGAGTTTGTCTTCCAGTGACTGTCACTGTCTCAGTAACATCCTTCACACCTTCTTTAAGCCCCATTCAGGGTCCAGTTTAGACTCCCATTACATTCAGTCGCCTGCCCCAGGTCCCCTAAAGCAACAATGTCACCGTTGGAGAGCCCGGCCAAGGCTGGGGGTGCCCCTCCTGTTGGCCTGGCCTCCAGGCCCTGCACTTGGCTCCTGTGTTCCCATCTCTCAGCCTGGCCCCGACTTGGATGGGGCCGCCACCTCTTTCCACACGGGGTCCCATCGCCCAGTCAAGGGGGTTCATTCTCCCCAAACACAGCATCAGGAGTGGGGGGGGGGGGTGACAGTCCCCACTGGGTCTCCTTCATGTGAGACCCTGTGCTGTTGAAAGAACAGGCACCCAGCCCTCGGGGGTGGGGGGCTGGGGGGCGACATGCGGCCCACGATGGGCAGGCGGGTCTCCGGGTGGGGCGAGCCAGTGTGCAAGGAGTTCCGCGGTGGGTTCTCCTCTCCAACGGCTTCTGTGCCCCTACCTCTCCCCGTGCCTCCCCTCGAAGACAGCGCGGTGCCCGGGACGGGAGCCATGGGAGCCGTCAGCCACCGCCCCCTCTACACACACACACACACGCACACGCACACGCACACGCACACGCTGCAGGGAAGCAGGACCTGAGTGCAGGGCTCTCAGCGGCCCTGAGCGCCCCGCCCGGAATCGGACAGCCGAATGGACAGACCGGATCTCCTGGCCCGGACCATGCAGGACTCTCCTGCCTGGGCTTCCAGTGTGGCCGCCTCCTTCTGGAAGCCTGGGAGGCTGGAGTCAGGCCACTTCTTGTCTGTCCTGGCAGCAGACTGGGCTGCACGCTAAGAAGTTCGTGGCTCGCCCGTGGATCCTGACCATCAGGTGGCCAGAGAAACTGGGGACATTTCTGTTTTGCCTGTTGAAATGTTTAATGACAAAGATTTTGTTCAGTTTCCTGATGTGGGTGTCCAAAGATGAGAGACCCATGTGTGTGATCTGTACCTCCTATGAGATCAGCCCTAAGCTAGTTTAAACATGATCAAGTTGTGTCTACATGGCAGACTTCGACCTCTGCATGTCCTGTCTCCTGATTATGTTTAGAGCTGACCATGCGTTGTCTATAATAAGAAGATTTAGACCTGACCATGTTCTGTGTACGCTAGGACTATGGGGACCTGGGTAGAGACCCGGCCTGGCCTCAGTACTGGGAAGCTCCGTGCCTGCATCTGAATGTCAGTGCTTAGATGTCTGGGGTCTGGAGCTGAGGTGGGCTTGTCTACGTAACAGCCTCTCTTCTGAGTGTGGTGACCTGGTCCTGCCAAGGGTCAGTGCTATGGTCGGGGCCTTAGTCTTAATCCCTGCAAGGTTCACCTTCCCTGGGGCTCATGGAGAATCCTCAGGAGGACTACCTGGCAATAATTCCAATTTACCAGCACGTGCATGGTGCATAGGGAAGCAGGTTTAGCTGGTGAATTGATTGCAGGGCACGCAGATCGGGCAAAAGGCCGATGGGTGAGAGCTGAGGCTGCTGCGGAGCTCTCCCTCCAGTCTACCGTCCCTACTCAGCAGAGTCCAGAGCTGCCCCTCGGCTTTCAGCCCTGCTGTCCTGTGAGTTTTCTCAACGTGTAAGTGAGACGAGAAAGGACTGAGCATGCCAGCACCAGGGTCGTGTGTTCAACTCTAGTATGAAAGCTTTAAAAACAGTTAAAATCACACAGAACCAAAGTGAGAAGAGGAGGACTCCTCTGGGACAAGTGTGGGGAAAGGAGACCCACCTGACACTTTTTCCCATCCCAGGAGGTCCCAGGGACCCAGCTTGTTTCCACATTGGGGGAGCCCCCTGCAGAGCCATGGTGTCCTGACCAAGGGGACGTGTGACCCCAGGTGCAGGGTCTGGGGAGGTGAGGTCACCCTGGGACTGTGGACATGTGACCCAGGTGGAGGGGTCTGGGGAGGTGGGTCACCCTGGTGAGTGTGGATGTGTGGCCCCAGGTATAGGGTGCGGGGACTGTGTGGGTCTCACCATACCTGCATGCGTCAGGATCACATGTATGGGGAGACCGCATATGCGCTCTTTGCCTGCAGTGTGTCCTGTCCCCTTTGAGATTTCCAACCTCTGCATTAAGGGTGTTGTCCTGATGAACCTGTGGCTCCTTTTCTTCTCTTAATCTTGTCACAATCATATGAGGTCAGGCATGTTTGAGTGGGTTGCTGCTCTGTGTTCCGGTGAGTGACAACACTTGGTGGTATCATATTAATACTATAGCATATCATATGTCTAATCTATGGGGGTCACCACTGCCTGGGTCCCCCTGGACAGAGGTCAGGTGAGCACAGACTAGCCCCCCCTAAGAATGGTCTCCCACGTGCTCTGTGAGGGTACCGTGATGGCCCCTAAGGTAGGGGACTGTGTCTGGGCCTCCGACATTTGTGACGAAGGGGAGTCGAAATGGAAGCCCAATTAACAAGACATTATTTTAAGAATTTATTTTAAGTGAAATAAAACACACGTCACATACCCTTTACCATCATCACCATTTTAAGTGCACGTTTCTGAGGCATCAGATATATTCACTTTCTCGTGGAGCCATCACCACCATCCCTAGAACTTTTCATCTTGCAAAACCAAAATTCCACAACCATGAAAGTCTCATTCCCCATTCCCTCCCACTGCCCCTGGCACCGATATCCACTTCAGGCCCTGAGTTGTCGACTCCAGGGCACCCACTGGAGTGGAATCCTGCAGTGTTTGCTGACGGGTCATTTTGGAAGAGCTGACTTTCAGTCTGAAGCTCTGCCTGTCTGCATCTGAAGAATCTGCATTTAACGAGAGGGTGTATGAGGAAGGGGGTGTATGTGGGACAAAGGTGTCCGGGGTGCAGGTGAGCCAGGACCTGACCAGCTGCCTTTTGGGTCCTCTGGTCCCATCTCTTGGTCTGTGCCTCATCTGCATCATCACTGTCCCCGCTGGCACCGCTGGGGTGTTGTTGTCTGAGTGAGAGTCCGCTGGTGCCCCTGCTCTCCTCCCCTCCTCCTGCTGGTTGGGGAGGGAACTGCTTGCTGTGTGGTCTCTACTCCTGAGGCATGAAGGACCCTGTAGCATGGACCTGCAGAGTTTGGGGTGTGGTGCCAAGAGCATGGGGCCCACATAGGACACGACATCGGGGCGTGACAAGTGCTAGGGCTGCCTCATCACTGACAGGGAATGTTGCCCAGATCCTGCTCGAGAGGGCGTGGTGGGTGGCCTGGGACCCTAGAGGCCCCATTCCTATACTGGAGCTTGGAGAGTGCATCCCCATGGGCTCCAGATTCACCCCATATCTTCAGCCATATCCCTCTGTCCTGTCTTTGAACTCAGGAAAACGAGCTCTCTTGTCCACAACATAGGCCTGGTCCTGTTGATATTAGGATTCTTTAAGTTAGGCGTCCTGGGATAGCAGCTCTTTTTAGGCCTGAGAAGGAACAACTCCGGAGTGTACAACAATTTCAGATGAAACTAATATTCAATGACTATCCCTAACTACTCGGTTGTTGACTTCTATTAGTCATTATTCTCCTGGTTTTAGCTCTGATGTGGGGATTACAGAGGAGTCAACATTTAAATCTTCATAATCTGTGTATTTGTAGCTTCAGTATCATTACTGACCCATAGTATTTTATGGTTTGGGAAGAGTTATTGATTTCATGTATCATGTAAAGGATTCACAATGATGATAGGGCAATTAAGATTACAATAATAGCTAGTAAATTGTTCACATTTTCTCTACCTGTGCATCTATTGTATGCATATGAGTTTAGATGTCAATATTAGTGAAATGATATAGAGGACTAGAGAACTTATTTTAAAAATCACTATTAATGTGTGATGAAGAAAATGTAAAAGTTCTTCCATAATCGGTGATGTTGTATCTTGAGAGCCTAGATGAAATTGATATGCCTTAGTGATATACAGGATTTTAGCCTATCATTTAACTTTGACAAAGCTACATCACTTTTTACTTTTATCTCATTTATTGAGGAAGACATAATTGTTATGGTGTTGGCTTGAAACTGGTTGAAAAGGACTTGAGTCCTTCCTTATTTTACATTTACATAGGTAGGATCTTGAAACATAGGATATGGTGGAGGACATCCGTGTAACCATTCTAGGTTAGGAGTAGCAATTTCCACTGCTAAGACTTCTTGTTTAGACACAAGTGCTTTTCAAAGTATGAAGATTATTAGCATTACTGCTGCTACTGAGATGAATGAGCCTAAAGACAAAATATTTCATGTTGTGTGTGCCTCAGGGTACTCAGACTAACGTAGTGACATCCCTGAGAGGCCACGAAAGTGCTGCAGGAAGTCATGTTTACTACTACAAATATACTTGTGAAGTGAATTTTTGCTCATGCTGAGTTAACTGTATAACCTGAGGATAGTGGGAATCAGTGTAGGAAGCCTCCTATAATAGTGAAGACTGCTCCCATGGACATTAGGTCATGGAAGTGTGCTACTACATAGTATGTATCCTGGAGGACAATGTCTGGGGATGAGTTGGCTAAGATGATTCCTGTCAAACCACCTACCGTAAAAAGAAAAACTAAAGCCTAAAACTCATAATATAGTGGGAGGTCATATAGTATTACCTCCGTGAACAGTTGCTAACCAGGGACTTCCCTGGTGACACAGTGGTTAAGAATTCGCCTGCCAATGCAGGGGACACGGGTTCGAGCCCTTGTCTGGGAAGATTCCGCATGCCGCGGAGCAAAAAGCCCGTGTGCCACAACTACTGAGCCTGTCCTCTAGAGCCCGCAAGCCACAACCACTGAAGCCCACGCGCCTAGAGGCCGTGCTCTGCAACAAGAGAAGCCACTGCAATGATAGGGCCGCACACTGCAACGAAGAGTAGCTGCCGCTCAGCGCAACCAGAGAAAGCCCATGCGCAGCAACCAAGACCCAACTCAGCCAAAAAAAAAAAAAAAAAAAAGAAAAGAAAAAGAAAAATTAAATAAAGAGTTGCTAATCAGCTAGATACTTTTACTCCTGTAGGGATAGAAGTAATTACGGTAGCTGATGCAAAGTATGCTCCTGAGTCCACAGCTATCCCTATGGTAAACATATGATGGGCCCACAAGAGAACTCCTAAAAAACCAGTGGACATGACTCATACTATTCCCAGATAGCTGAAAGGCAATTTTTGTCCTAAATAGTATGCAGTGATATGTGAGATTATAACAAACCCTGTTAGGCCATGAATACAGACTTCAGGGTGAGCAAAGTATCAAAATAGGTGTTGGTATAGGATTCGGTCTCCTCCTGCAGGGTCAAAGAAAGTAGTGTTTAGATTTCTATCTCTTAACAGCATGGCAATTCTGGCTGCTTGGACTGAGATTGGTAATTATAGTAATATGGCTATAGTTGGGGAAGATTAAACAAATAATGGTGTTTGGTATTGGGATATGACTGCTGCTTTTGTATTAAAGACTATAGTAATAAAAGTAATAATACCAAGAATTGAGGAGACACCTGCTAAATGTAAGGAGAAAAGAGTTAGGTCGACAGAGGCTCCTGCATGGGCCAGATTGCAGGCTAGAGCTGAATACACGGTTCCACTGGTACCAGAACCAGCTTCTACTATTGGTGATATGAGTAGGAGTAAGAATGATGGGGGAAGTAGTCAAAAGTTTATATGATTTATTGGGGGAAATGCTACTTCAGGTGTCTGAGTTATTAGTGGCCCAAGTCAGTTTTCAAAGCCTGCAATCATAACGGGTACAGCTATAAAGACAATTATTACAAGTGCAGGGACTGCTATGACTACCTTACAGATTTGGGCATCTCCAAGTAGCGGTCCAGGTCAGCATAGCTCAGCCTGGATTAATACAATTAAGGTGCTGCCTGCTACTCCAGCTCAAGCACCAAATAGTAAATATAAAATGCCGATATCTTTGTGATTTGTTGAAAATAATCAGCAGTGTATGAACAGAGGTAAAATGACTGAGTTAGCATTAGACTGTAAATCTAAAGACAGAGATTGAGCCCTCTTTCTGGCAAACCCTGTGGTGAATCAACAAATTGAATTGTAACTTCAGAGAAGCAGCTTCAATTCTGCCAGTGATTTTCCTGCCTTTTTTTTTTTTTCTTTTTTTCTTTCTCAAATGAAGGAGAAGTAGACTGAAGCCAGTTGACTAGAGGATTCGCCTGTTAACTAAAGTTTCCTGGGGTTAAAACTCATCAATCTCGTAAAGATTTGGATTAAATACAGTGTTTGCTTTACATTCAATTGATGTAGGATAAAGTCTTGCAATCCTTATTTTTAGGAATTAAGTAAATTTCACTTGTTTAGGGTTTTGAAAGCTCTTGGTCTGAACTAACCTAAATTCCTAGTCCAGCACCGATAGAATGGGTGTTGTGTGTTGTAATCGTGTGGGTATTATGATTGGTTATGATAGGAAGGTTATTTCTTTGTATGTTCAAATTGGTTTGTGTTTGTGTTGTTTAATGAAAGGAATATAGTTAGTGATGTGGAGTATGTTAGCTGCAAGTAGAAATATATGCTGAGGCCTGCTATGATGGCTATTAGTGTTGGTAGAATGATGTTGTCGTTTTTGTTATCTCTTGGATAATTATTCATTTGGGTAGAAACCCTGATAGTGATGGTCGATGTCCTAATGATACTATAATGGTGAGGAAAATGATTGTGATGGGAGGTGTTTTATCTCATGTGTGTGATAATGATACTCTTGTAGTACATGATCTGGGCATAAATAAGAAGAAGATAGTGTTGTTATGATATAAATTAGTATGTTTAGGATTGTTATAATCTGAATATACATTATAATAGCTGTTATCCATCCTATATGGGCAATTGATGAGGAGGGTGTAATATTTTCCAGGTGAGTATGGCGAAGTCTGCCTCAGCCTCCAGCTATGATTTATAATATCACTATGATTAATAGTATATTTAGGTTGATGGATGGTGACATGTGGTATAAAACTGATAGGGGTGCAATTTTGTCATGCTGATAGCATCAGGTCTGCTGTTCATGGGATGCCTTGTGTGACTTCAGGCACTCAGAAGTGAAATGGGGAAAGTCCTACTTTTGTGACAAGGGCGATTGTCATGAGGGTGGATGCTGCTGGATTAAAGATTTTTGTTATTCATGGTGCTCTTTGACCAGAGTATATTAGATTAATGATAATAGCCATTATAAGTAGTATTGATGTGGTGGACTGTTTTAGGAAATATTTGTTGGATGCTTCTG
This sequence comes from Eschrichtius robustus, assembly GCF_028021215.1. Classification (NCBI taxonomy): domain Eukaryota; kingdom Metazoa; phylum Chordata; class Mammalia; order Artiodactyla; family Eschrichtiidae; genus Eschrichtius; species Eschrichtius robustus. The sequence goes on along the minus strand of NC_090830.1, from coordinate 44,805,510 downwards.
TAGCTTATGGGTTCATGTTTTTTATTAGAATGGGGATACCATTAACCAGTGTGAGCTTGTTATACAATTATATTTCCTGAGAAAACGGTCAGTAGAATGATGGTAAAAACAATGAGAGTTTATCAGCACAGGAAGGATATACAAAAATATTTTGGGGGTATGGGCCTGAAGCTTACTTAGAGAACTTTACTATATAGCATGTGGTGTAATGTGGTAGGTAGCATGGAGAATGTAAAATTATTAGGAAGAATTCAATTCCAGGAATAAGAGCATTGAAACCTCTATGATTTACTCTATCAAAGTAACTCTTTTGTCAGACATATTTCTTAAATTTGTGGTGGGTTGCCTGGTATGATGACAAGTAGTGAAAACTCTCATATACATAGGGTTAATGTTAATCGTAAAAAAAAAAAATTTATAAGAGATGTATGCGTTGATCATATCAAAATTGTAGGTAGGAGGCTCAAATTCATAGAAAGGAGATTGTTAGATGTGTTTTAATGATGACTTGGGCTGTATATAATTCTGGCACCTAGGGATTGTCGAATGCTCCTAAAAATAGATTGCTGTGGAAATGTTTATGATAGGGAAATTGACATATTCTCTAGGAGGGACGGGGTGAATGGGCCTGCTACATTTTCTACATTGAAGACATATACAGGTTTTGATGCTACTTCTGTTAAATCAAGTGGGGCTTCACTGGATTTCTGCTACTGCAGAGATAATCAAATTCTGGGTAGGGGTCAGGAGAAAATTACTCATAGGTGTTCTTGTGTAATAATTACTGTTGAAAGTGTAAATGATCCATTTATCAGTAAGACTAAAAATAGAATAACTGCTACATTACTTCATATGAGATGATTGTCTGTGCTACTGTTCCTAGAGCTCCAGTGAGTGAGTATTCTGAATGTGAAGTTCATCCAGATCTGAGGATGGAATAAATGGCTAGGTGTGATATGGCTAATAGAAATAATATGCCGACATTTATATTAATTAGTGGATAAGATATGGGAAGAGGAATTCATGTTGTGAGAGCCAGGGTTAAGGCTAGCATTGGGGTTAAGGCTAGCAAGAGAAGCCACCGCAATGAGAAGCCCGCGCACCGCAACAAAGAGTAGCCCCCGCTTGCGGCAACTAGAGAAAGCCTGTGCATAGCAACGAAGACCCAACGCAGCCAAAAACAAATTAATTAATTAATTAGTTAACTATTTTTAAAAAGTACTATATCCTTCTGTGCAGCTTCTCTGGGAAGAACAGAGAGATGGCGTAGGAGAGTGAGAAAGACCAATATTTAGTGCACATCTCTCATGCAGGTGATCTGCTGGCTCAGATAGATTTATCCCCACTTTACAAAGGAGGAAATAATCTCAGAGAGGTTTAGTAATTTTCCCAAAGCCAAACAGCTATGGAGTGGCAGAACCAAGATCTGAACCAAGTCTGTTACCTTCAAAGCCTAAGTCCTCATCACAACAAAACTCAATTAATATTTACATTTATCGAATTACATTGCAACCTGGGGAGTTCTTGGCACAATCCTGAATAAGAGTGAGAAAGAAAGAAATAGCATTGTTCCTACAGTCAACCCAAATTTTTGGAGCAGCTGCTAGATGCCTGGCCCTTTTTGGGGTTCAGCAGTGATCAAGACAGGAAGAGTCCTGCTTTCATGAACCACGTAGTGGGGAGGAGAGACGGGTGCAACTTGGGTGAGGGATTTCACCTTGCTGGACCTCTGTTTTCTCATCTGGAAAATGGGATGGGTGTTCCTCATTTTCTGGGACTGTCCAGCCCTCACATTCTCTGATTCCATAAGAAGCATTTGTTTTCCTGTTTCTTTAAAATTCATTCAGGCCGTGAGCTGTGATGAATGTTGTTAGCTGCTCCCCAAAGCACTCTATTCCCACCCTTTTCCTGTGATCAGGTCTTTCCCGAAACATGACTCACAGTCAGTCACTCAGTCAAGTCACAGAACCTAAGGGGCACCCAGCAGAAAAATTCCAACCCTTGCTTCCCAGGAGCTCTGCGGTCTACCTTCCAGGTAAACTTAACTCACCTGGCACAAGGTGGCCATCCCTGGTTTCACATCAACATGATCTCAGGCACAAACCTCCTTGTTTTTCCATTTTGTCTTTAAGTTACTTGTTGAAACAACTGCACAAGTATGACACAGATATAAAATCAGGCATCTTCTGCCCCCAGTGCCTACTAATAAATGATTCTCTGCCACTTTAATGATAAAGATAGAACATTTCAACATTCTGCTACCCTTATTATTTGTCGTTTTTGTTGATATTTCTATTGACTACATCTTTCAATATTTTAACAATGGAACATTTATTTAGGTTGTTCGAGACCCAGCCTTTAGTGGTAAAGGTTTTGTTGTTATATTTCTATTATGTTTCCTTTAAAAATCATTATCCTATTTAAATGGATTAAGTCAATTCTATAGGCATTTATCTTATGATATTGATGAAATTGATACATAGAGGGCAGTAGTACAAGTTGATTGGACTTGAGAACATCTATTAGCACAGTTAAGTATAAATATTATCTATATGTAAACCAAAGTACAAGCCGAGTGAGATTCTCTGACTTTTTTTCACTGTCTGCCCCTCAAGCCTGTGAGAAATGGAATATTTCTTGCCCTATCAGTAAACAAAGGATGTCACAGTCTTCAGCACTTGCAGCCCTCCAATGTGAGCCGGCGGGCCCTGAGGCACTCAGGATATGCAAATACAGAATGCAGGCCCCAGAGAGCGGAGGTGCATATCAAAGGAAGGATTTCAGTGAGCCCAGGCCAAGAAAAGCGCCACATTCCTCACCTTGGGAGAGCTGGTTTTCCTTAGTTAACAATCACCTTTTGATGTTCCCCATTACCTGCGCCAGTCCCCCGCCCTGTCCCCTCCCCCCGGTACTTTAGCTCAGGGAGGAAGGAGCGCAGAGGGACGCGGCTGAATAAGGGGCCTGCGCGCCTCGGGAGGAGTTTTCAGCCGCTTTCCCCGCAGTCGGGAGGAGGGGCGCTGACGCTGCAGCCGGACCCTGCGCCTCCCTTGCCCCGTTTCCCCTCAGGACGCTCAGGCCGACCCCCTCCCCACGCCCACCAGGCCTCGCGAGCCAGGCCGAGGGCAGGGGCGAGAGGAGGGACCGAAGTTCCCGGGGACCAGACGCTGGAGGCCGCTCTTTCTGCACAGCAGCGGCGGGTGGCAGCGAACCCCTGCCCCTCAGAAGCTGGTCTTGTGCTGCCGCCCGGGCACCGGACCAGGCGGAGGGCCGGCGCCCACTTACCCGGCCCGCCGTCCCCGCGACTGTCACGGCTTCGGCCGCCGGGGCACCTCCAGAGCCGGCAGCCTCAGTGAGGTCGCCCTCCCCTCGGGCTCCGGGGCAGTTCCGTGAAGGCGGAGGGAAGAGACCCCGCCCGAGCCGGGAGTTCCAGCTCTGAGGAAACGCGGGCTCTGTTCAGCGCGCAGTGGGTGGGACCGCTCTGCCCCGAGGCCTTCCGGGAGGGAGCGCGGCGGCGGGGGAGGGAGCCGCCAGGAGCGCAGGGCCCCGTCGGGGGCCCTTGAGGGGCGGCGCGGCCTGGGGGCCACGCCCTCTGTGGCCGCAGCCCAGGTCTTTTTCCTGGAATCCTACACGAAAAAGTTAGAAAGATACACAGTCTATAGTAAATATTCACAAATGATTGTTGCTGCTGTGCTCACTATTCTATTAAAGGTGTAAAATCCATACAACACTTTAAGTTCAAAATTAAATATGAATTTTTACCTTTCTAATGATGTCTCTGATATTCACAGTTGTGGTTAATGAATCAGAGACTGTGGCATCACTAGTTAAAAATGAGCTTGTTAAAAAAATAGAACTCAGGCCCACCGGACCTACTGAATCACAATCTGCACTTTTACAATCTCCCCAGTGTACTTGTGTACCCATGAATAGTTGAAAGGTACATTTCTACCTCGACATGTCTTTTCTGTATGAGAAATACACACATTTTATCCAGTTTGATATAAATAAAACACTCAAAAATGCATATGCCTGTGTTGAAACCATCATTTTATCATTTCTTTTCCAGACAAGTATAGTCTCTATACTGGTTTTGTGGATCACATGCCATACTCTTTTCTTGTACTTAGAAATAAGGTAGAGAAAGTTACTTTGTAAATATATATATATATATATATATATATATATATATATATATATATATATATATATATATATATACATATATATATATATATATGTGTGTATATATTAGTGGATAATTGAAGACACTCTTCTAAATTAAAAGCAGTTCTCTTAACTTGCTCTTTTCTTCTTGGGTCACATTATGAACTCTTCCCGTGGCCACATGGCATGTGTACTTTTAATTTCAGGGACTGCTGACATTCCAGGATGTGGCCATAGATTTCTCTCAAGAGGAGTGAGAATGCCTGGACCAAGATCAATGGGAATTGTACAGGGATGTGATGTTAGAGAAGTATAGGAATCTGCTCTCCTTGGGTGAGGATACCTTCCTTCCAGAGTTCCTTATCCAACCACAGGGTTTGGAGTCCTTCATTTGTAGAATGTCTCCTGAAATCTTCTGCTTCCTACAATAGGGTTTCAGATTGCAACGTTTCAGGAAAGATTGGGAGTTTGTGGGTATAAATTTTCTTATTCTTTTAAAATTGCAGCCTCCCTTTTAATATACTTTGTAACTTCTTGGGATGTGTCTATATGAACTGTGTACTATATGCTTCTGTTATAGTCCTTACAATATTTTATTGTCTTATTTTCTGTAACCATTTTCCATGGATTCTTTGGGCTTAAGGTATATTAAAAGGGAGACTGCGATTCTCCCTTTAAAAGGGGACTTATTAAAAGGGGACTTCCCTGGTGATGCAGTGATTAAGAATTCGCCTGCCCATGCAGGGCACCCGGTTCGATCCCCGGCCCGGGAAGATCTCACGTGCCACGGAACAACTAAGCCAGTGGGCCACAACTACTGAGTCTGCACGCCACCACGACTGAAGCCGGTGTGTCTTGAGCCCGTGCGCCATTTATTTTTTGGAGAATAAAACCACTTCTGAGTGATTAAAATTTAGGCCAGCTAGTCAAAATGCTTTATCACCTGTTCTTCTAAAACACTGATCAATGGAACAAGTTTTACTAGGGATAACCGTGTAATTGTATTCTGGAGTTCATATGGGCAATATGGTTTATGACCTTGATGCTGGATCACGACATTTCAATGGTATAACTGCTCTTAATTGTCTGTTTGTTCAACGATTAAAGTCTCACGTGATCTGAGTTCAGACTGGAGTCATCCTGGTTGGTTTCTGTCTATTGCAGATTTCTTCCAGTATGAAAGAAAGGACAAGAGCAATACGGCTTACTTTACAAAATGTCTTCAAACTAAATGATGATATAATCTACATTCAATTAATTTATACATACCCTACTGTAGAACAGGGTTCGTTACGCGGGCAGAGCCCGGTAATTATGTAACACTGAAACTTTTTCTGCACTGGTTCAAGTCCTCTTCCTAAGAATATGTTTATAATCAACATTCTTTCACAAATTACCCAATTTAATTCACCATAGCATTCCTCATATTAACTAAATGGAAAATCGTAGGCTATATACAAATCCAGAAAGGGCCAAAAATCATCAGCCCCCATGGATGATTACAACCCATTGCTGAGGCATTCAAATTACTTATTAAAGAACCACTATGTCCATCAACATCATCAATTTATATATTATTGCCCCAATGCTAGCCTTAACCCTGGCTCTCACAACATGAATTCCTCTTCCCATATCTTATCCACTAATTAGTATAAATGTAGGCATATTATTTCTATTAGCCATATCACACCTAGCCATTTATTCCATCCTCAGATCTGGATGAACTTCACATTCAAAATACTCACTCACTGGAGCTCTAGGAACAATAGCACAGACAATCATCTCATATGAAGTAATGTAGCAGTTATTCTATTCTCAGTCTTACGGATAAATGGATCATTTACACTTTCAACAGTAATTATTACACAAGAACACCTATGACTAATTTTCTCCTGACCCCTACCCAGAATTTGATTATCTCCGCAGTAGCAGAAATCCAATGAAGCCCCACTTGATTTAACAGAAGTAGCATCAAAACCTGTATATGTCTTCAGTGTAGAAAACGTAGCAGGCCCATTCACCCCGTCCCTCCTAGAGAATATGTCAATTTCCCTATCATAAACATTTCCACAGCAATCTATTTTTAGGAGCATTCGACAATCCCTAGGTGCCAGAATTATAGATTCTTTCATCTTGTAAATATAGTTTTTTTCAAAAAATAATTTTTATAGTTTTAGTACCTTTTTTTTTTTTTTTTAATAGTCCTCTTTATTTTTTTTTAAAGATTTATTTATTGATTGATTGATTACTATGTTGGGTCTTCCTTTCTGTGCTAGGGCTTCCTGTAGTTGTGGCAAGCGGGGGCTACTCTTCATCGCGGTGCGCGGACCTCTCACTATTGTGGCCTCTTTTGTTGCGGAGCACAGGCTCCAGACGCGCAGGCTCAGTAGTTGTGGCTCACGGGCCTACTTGCTCCGTGGCATGTGGGATCTTCCCAGACCAGGGCGCGAACCCGTGTCCCCTGCATTAGCAGGCAGATTCCCAACCACTGCGCCACCAGGGAAGCCCTAGTTTTACTACCTTTAAACAAAATGTACTCCATTGCTGTGGAATATTCCTTCATAGGGGCGTGCATGGTTCATTTCTGCATCCGCCTGTGATGGCCTTCAGGTTCTTTCAGGTTTGGCTCCTGTGGCTGCGAGTCCATGTCCGTGTGTCCTGGTGCAGGGCTGGTGGGTTTGTGTTCAACTGGGAGGAGCACTGTGGGTCTCTGTGCAGGGACTTCGCTATCTGAGGCCCGATTGTTTCAGAAGTGGTTGCATCCCCCCGTTGCGTACCAGGCTTTCCATTGCTCCACATCCTGCTGATATTTGATACTATGTCTTTCATGTCTGCCATTCTGGTAGGTGTATGCACAGTATTTTTCTTATGGCTTTAATCCCTCTGTTGTTAGTGAAGTTGTGCATCTTGTGGTATTCATGGACTATTTCCTGTTGTTTTTTTAAAAAGTTTTAAAAATTGTGGTCAGATATACATAACACAAAATTTACTATCTTAACCATTTTTAAGTGCACATTTCAGGGTCGAGAAGTAATTCACACTGTTGTGCAAACCTGACCACCATCATCCTCCAGAACTTTTTCATCTTGCAAAATTGAAACAGTCCCCATTAAACACTCACTCCCCATTGTCCCTCCCTCAGCCCCTGGCACTCAACATCCTACTTTATGTCTCTATGTTTCCGACTGCTCTAGGGGCCTTGTATGAGTGGATCAAGCACTGTTTGTTTTTTTGTGTCTAGCTTACATCACTGAGCATAATGCCCTCAAGGTTCATCCCTGCTGCAGCCTGTGTCAGAATTGCCTTCCTTTTTAGGCTGAATAGCATCCCCTTGTATTGACGGACCGTGTTTTTCTTCTCCATTCATCCATTAGTGGACACATGTAATATCTACATTCATTTCTCCTGTCATAATATTTGTGGAATAACATCAGAAAGTCCTATGAATCAAAAGTCATTTGCCATTAACTTTTTTCTTAAACTTTTTGTTGTGGAAAACATCAAGGCTAAGAAAAGGGAAAAATACATGTCAGCTTCACTTGTGTTCAGGAATTAAAGCTTTACGGATTCACTTTATTCCCTGTGTGTGTGCTATGCGTGCGCATGTGCCTGTTTGCATACATATGCTGTGCATGTGCATAGGTATGTGCACTTGCACACATTAGTGTGTGCATGGGCATATGCGTGCATGTGTGTTCTCATGCTAGTGTGTGAATATATTTGTGCTGTGCACGTGCATATGTTTGTGTGTGTGCTGTGCCTGCCTGTGCGCACACCTGTGTGTTTGCTGGAACCACTTGCAAGTTGGCTGCAGACTGAATTGTGCCCAAGATATATCCGCACGCAGCTGCTCTAACAATCCTGCGTAGCCACGTAATGGTCACAGATCTCAGGGATTTAAATGGATGGAGCAGGATATCCTGACACAGAGTTTGTCTTCCAGTGACTGTCACTGTCTCAGTAACATCCTTCACACCTTCTTTAAGCCCCATTCAGGGTCCAGTTTAGACTCCCATTACATTCAGTCGCCTGCCCCAGGTCCCCTAAAGCAACAATGTCACCGTTGGAGAGCCCGGCCAAGGCTGGGGGTGCCCCTCCTGTTGGCCTGGCCTCCAGGCCCTGCACTTGGCTCCTGTGTTCCCATCTCTCAGCCTGGCCCCGACTTGGATGGGGCCGCCACCTCTTTCCACACGGGGTCCCATCGCCCAGTCAAGGGGGTTCATTCTCCCCAAACACAGCATCAGGAGTGGGGGGGGGGGGTGACAGTCCCCACTGGGTCTCCTTCATGTGAGACCCTGTGCTGTTGAAAGAACAGGCACCCAGCCCTCGGGGGTGGGGGGCTGGGGGGCGACATGCGGCCCACGATGGGCAGGCGGGTCTCCGGGTGGGGCGAGCCAGTGTGCAAGGAGTTCCGCGGTGGGTTCTCCTCTCCAACGGCTTCTGTGCCCCTACCTCTCCCCGTGCCTCCCCTCGAAGACAGCGCGGTGCCCGGGACGGGAGCCATGGGAGCCGTCAGCCACCGCCCCCTCTACACACACACACACACGCACACGCACACGCACACGCACACGCTGCAGGGAAGCAGGACCTGAGTGCAGGGCTCTCAGCGGCCCTGAGCGCCCCGCCCGGAATCGGACAGCCGAATGGACAGACCGGATCTCCTGGCCCGGACCATGCAGGACTCTCCTGCCTGGGCTTCCAGTGTGGCCGCCTCCTTCTGGAAGCCTGGGAGGCTGGAGTCAGGCCACTTCTTGTCTGTCCTGGCAGCAGACTGGGCTGCACGCTAAGAAGTTCGTGGCTCGCCCGTGGATCCTGACCATCAGGTGGCCAGAGAAACTGGGGACATTTCTGTTTTGCCTGTTGAAATGTTTAATGACAAAGATTTTGTTCAGTTTCCTGATGTGGGTGTCCAAAGATGAGAGACCCATGTGTGTGATCTGTACCTCCTATGAGATCAGCCCTAAGCTAGTTTAAACATGATCAAGTTGTGTCTACATGGCAGACTTCGACCTCTGCATGTCCTGTCTCCTGATTATGTTTAGAGCTGACCATGCGTTGTCTATAATAAGAAGATTTAGACCTGACCATGTTCTGTGTACGCTAGGACTATGGGGACCTGGGTAGAGACCCGGCCTGGCCTCAGTACTGGGAAGCTCCGTGCCTGCATCTGAATGTCAGTGCTTAGATGTCTGGGGTCTGGAGCTGAGGTGGGCTTGTCTACGTAACAGCCTCTCTTCTGAGTGTGGTGACCTGGTCCTGCCAAGGGTCAGTGCTATGGTCGGGGCCTTAGTCTTAATCCCTGCAAGGTTCACCTTCCCTGGGGCTCATGGAGAATCCTCAGGAGGACTACCTGGCAATAATTCCAATTTACCAGCACGTGCATGGTGCATAGGGAAGCAGGTTTAGCTGGTGAATTGATTGCAGGGCACGCAGATCGGGCAAAAGGCCGATGGGTGAGAGCTGAGGCTGCTGCGGAGCTCTCCCTCCAGTCTACCGTCCCTACTCAGCAGAGTCCAGAGCTGCCCCTCGGCTTTCAGCCCTGCTGTCCTGTGAGTTTTCTCAACGTGTAAGTGAGACGAGAAAGGACTGAGCATGCCAGCACCAGGGTCGTGTGTTCAACTCTAGTATGAAAGCTTTAAAAACAGTTAAAATCACACAGAACCAAAGTGAGAAGAGGAGGACTCCTCTGGGACAAGTGTGGGGAAAGGAGACCCACCTGACACTTTTTCCCATCCCAGGAGGTCCCAGGGACCCAGCTTGTTTCCACATTGGGGGAGCCCCCTGCAGAGCCATGGTGTCCTGACCAAGGGGACGTGTGACCCCAGGTGCAGGGTCTGGGGAGGTGAGGTCACCCTGGGACTGTGGACATGTGACCCAGGTGGAGGGGTCTGGGGAGGTGGGTCACCCTGGTGAGTGTGGATGTGTGGCCCCAGGTATAGGGTGCGGGGACTGTGTGGGTCTCACCATACCTGCATGCGTCAGGATCACATGTATGGGGAGACCGCATATGCGCTCTTTGCCTGCAGTGTGTCCTGTCCCCTTTGAGATTTCCAACCTCTGCATTAAGGGTGTTGTCCTGATGAACCTGTGGCTCCTTTTCTTCTCTTAATCTTGTCACAATCATATGAGGTCAGGCATGTTTGAGTGGGTTGCTGCTCTGTGTTCCGGTGAGTGACAACACTTGGTGGTATCATATTAATACTATAGCATATCATATGTCTAATCTATGGGGGTCACCACTGCCTGGGTCCCCCTGGACAGAGGTCAGGTGAGCACAGACTAGCCCCCCCTAAGAATGGTCTCCCACGTGCTCTGTGAGGGTACCGTGATGGCCCCTAAGGTAGGGGACTGTGTCTGGGCCTCCGACATTTGTGACGAAGGGGAGTCGAAATGGAAGCCCAATTAACAAGACATTATTTTAAGAATTTATTTTAAGTGAAATAAAACACACGTCACATACCCTTTACCATCATCACCATTTTAAGTGCACGTTTCTGAGGCATCAGATATATTCACTTTCTCGTGGAGCCATCACCACCATCCCTAGAACTTTTCATCTTGCAAAACCAAAATTCCACAACCATGAAAGTCTCATTCCCCATTCCCTCCCACTGCCCCTGGCACCGATATCCACTTCAGGCCCTGAGTTGTCGACTCCAGGGCACCCACTGGAGTGGAATCCTGCAGTGTTTGCTGACGGGTCATTTTGGAAGAGCTGACTTTCAGTCTGAAGCTCTGCCTGTCTGCATCTGAAGAATCTGCATTTAACGAGAGGGTGTATGAGGAAGGGGGTGTATGCGGGACAAAGGTGTCCGGGGTGCAGGTGAGCCAGGACCTGACCAGCTGCCTTTTGGGTCCTCTGGTCCCATCTCTTGGTCTGTGCCTCATCTGCATCATCACTGTCCCCGCTGGCACCGCTGGGGTGTTGTTGTCTGAGTGAGAGTCCGCTGGTGCCCCTGCTCTCCTCCCCTCCTCCTGCTGGTTGGGGAGGGAACTGCTTGCTGTGTGGTCTCTACTCCTGAGGCATGAAGGACCCTGTAGCATGGACCTGCAGAGTTTGGGGTGTGGTGCCAAGAGCATGGGGCCCACATAGGACACGACATCGGGGCGTGACAAGTGCTAGGGCTGCCTCATCACTGACAGGGAATGTTGCCCAGATCCTGCTCGAGAGGGCGTGGTGGGTGGCCTGGGACCCTAGAGGCCCCATTCCTATACTGGAGCTTGGAGAGTGCATCCCCATGGGCTCCAGATTCACCCCATATCTTCAGCCATATCCCTCTGTCCTGTCTTTGAACTCAGGAAAACGAGCTCTCTTGTCCACAACATAGGCCTGGTCCTGTTGATATTAGGATTCTTTAAGTTAGGCGTCCTGGGATAGCAGCTCTTTTTAGGCCTGAGAAGGAACAACTCCGGAGTGTACAACAATTTCAGATGAAACTAATATTCAATGACTATCCCTAACTACTCGGTTGTTGACTTCTATTAGTCATTATTCTCCTGGTTTTAGCTCTGATGTGGGGATTACAGAGGAGTCAACATTTAAATCTTCATAATCTGTGTATTTGTAGCTTCAGTATCATTACTGACCCATAGTATTTTATGGTTTGGGAAGAGTTATTGATTTCATGTATCATGTAAAGGATTCACAATGATGATAGGGCAATTAAGATTACAATAATAGCTAGTAAATTGTTCACATTTTCTCTACCTGTGCATCTATTGTATGCATATGAGTTTAGATGTCAATATTAGTGAAATGATATAGAGGACTAGAGAACTTATTTTAAAAATCACTATTAATGTGTGATGAAGAAAATGTAAAAGTTCTTCCATAATCGGTGATGTTGTATCTTGAGAGCCTAGATGAAATTGATATGCCTTAGTGATATACAGGATTTTAGCCTATCATTTAACTTTGACAAAGCTACATCACTTTTTACTTTTATCTCATTTATTGAGGAAGACATAATTGTTATGGTGTTGGCTTGAAACTGGTTGAAAAGGACTTGAGTCCTTCCTTATTTTACATTTACATAGGTAGGATCTTGAAACATAGGATATGGTGGAGGACATCCGTGTAACCATTCTAGGTTAGGAGTAGCAATTTCCACTGCTAAGACTTCTTGTTTAGACACAAGTGCTTTTCAAAGTATGAAGATTATTAGCATTACTGCTGCTACTGAGATGAATGAGCCTAAAGACAAAATATTTCATGTTGTGTGTGCCTCAGGGTACTCAGACTAACGTAGTGACATCCCTGAGAGGCCACGAAAGTGCTGCAGGAAGTCATGTTTACTACTACAAATATACTTGTGAAGTGAATTTTTGCTCATGCTGAGTTAACTGTATAACCTGAGGATAGTGGGAATCAGTGTAGGAAGCCTCCTATAATAGTGAAGACTGCTCCCATGGACATTAGGTCATGGAAGTGTGCTACTACATAGTATGTATCCTGGAGGACAATGTCTGGGGATGAGTTGGCTAAGATGATTCCTGTCAAACCACCTACCGTAAAAAGAAAAACTAAAGCCTAAAACTCATAATATAGTGGGAGGTCATATAGTATTACCTCCGTGAACAGTTGCTAACCAGGGACTTCCCTGGTGACACAGTGGTTAAGAATTCGCCTGCCAATGCAGGGGACACGGGTTCGAGCCCTTGTCTGGGAAGATTCCGCATGCCGCGGAGCAAAAAGCCCGTGTGCCACAACTACTGAGCCTGTCCTCTAGAGCCCGCAAGCCACAACCACTGAAGCCCACGCGCCTAGAGGCCGTGCTCTGCAACAAGAGAAGCCACTGCAATGATAGGGCCGCACACTGCAACGAAGAGTAGCTGCCGCTCAGCGCAACCAGAGAAAGCCCATGCGCAGCAACCAAGACCCAACTCAGCCAAAAAAAAAAAAAAAAAAAAGAAAAGAAAAAGAAAAATTAAATAAAGAGTTGCTAATCAGCTAGATACTTTTACTCCTGTAGGGATAGAAGTAATTACGGTAGCTGATGCAAAGTATGCTCCTGAGTCCACAGCTATCCCTATGGTAAACATATGATGGGCCCACAAGAGAACTCCTAAAAAACCAGTGGACATGACTCATACTATTCCCAGATAGCTGAAAGGCAATTTTTGTCCTAAATAGTATGCAGTGATATGTGAGATTATAACAAACCCTGTTAGGCCATGAATACAGACTTCAGGGTGAGCAAAGTATCAAAATAGGTGTTGGTATAGGATTCGGTCTCCTCCTGCAGGGTCAAAGAAAGTAGTGTTTAGATTTCTATCTCTTAACAGCATGGCAATTCTGGCTGCTTGGACTGAGATTGGTAATTATAGTAATATGGCTATAGTTGGGGAAGATTAAACAAATAATGGTGTTTGGTATTGGGATATGACTGCTGCTTTTGTATTAAAGACTATAGTAATAAAAGTAATAATACCAAGAATTGAGGAGACACCTGCTAAATGTAAGGAGAAAAGAGTTAGGTCGACAGAGGCTCCTGCATGGGCCAGATTGCAGGCTAGAGCTGAATACACGGTTCCACTGGTACCAGAACCAGCTTCTACTATTGGTGATATGAGTAGGAGTAAGAATGATGGGGGAAGTAGTCAAAAGTTTATATGATTTATTGGGGGAAATGCTACTTCAGGTGTCTGAGTTATTAGTGGCCCAAGTCAGTTTTCAAAGCCTGCAATCATAACGGGTACAGCTATAAAGACAATTATTACAAGTGCAGGGACTGCTATGACTACCTTACAGATTTGGGCATCTCCAAGTAGCGGTCCAGGTCAGCATAGCTCAGCCTGGATTAATACAATTAAGGTGCTGCCTGCTACTCCAGCTCAAGCACCAAATAGTAAATATAAAATGCCGATATCTTTGTGATTTGTTGAAAATAATCAGCAGTGTATGAACAGAGGTAAAATGACTGAGTTAGCATTAGACTGTAAATCTAAAGACAGAGATTGAGCCCTCTTTCTGGCAAACCCTGTGGTGAATCAACAAATTGAATTGTAACTTCAGAGAAGCAGCTTCAATTCTGCCAGTGATTTTCCTGCCTTTTTTTTTTTTTCTTTTTTTCTTTCTCAAATGAAGGAGAAGTAGACTGAAGCCAGTTGACTAGAGGATTCGCCTGTTAACTAAAGTTTCCTGGGGTTAAAACTCATCAATCTCGTAAAGATTTGGATTAAATACAGTGTTTGCTTTACATTCAATTGATGTAGGATAAAGTCTTGCAATCCTTATTTTTAGGAATTAAGTAAATTTCACTTGTTTAGGGTTTTGAAAGCTCTTGGTCTGAACTAACCTAAATTCCTAGTCCAGCACCGATAGAATGGGTGTTGTGTGTTGTAATCGTGTGGGTATTATGATTGGTTATGATAGGAAGGTTATTTCTTTGTATGTTCAAATTGGTTTGTGTTTGTGTTGTTTAATGAAAGGAATATAGTTAGTGATGTGGAGTATGTTAGCTGCAAGTAGAAATATATGCTGAGGCCTGCTATGATGGCTATTAGTGTTGGTAGAATGATGTTGTCGTTTTTGTTATCTCTTGGATAATTATTCATTTGGGTAGAAACCCTGATAGTGATGGTCGATGTCCTAATGATACTATAATGGTGAGGAAAATGATTGTGATGGGAGGTGTTTTATCTCATGTGTGTGATAATGATACTCTTGTAGTACATGATCTGGGCATAAATAAGAAGAAGATAGTGTTGTTATGATATAAATTAGTATGTTTAGGATTGTTATAATCTGAATATACATTATAATAGCTGTTATCCATCCTATATGGGCAATTGATGAGGAGGGTGTAATATTTTCCAGGTGAGTATGGCGAAGTCTGCCTCAGCCTCCAGCTATGATTTATAATATCACTATGATTAATAGTATATTTAGGTTGATGGATGGTGACATGTGGTATAAAACTGATAGGGGTGCAATTTTGTCATGCTGATAGCATCAGGTCTGCTGTTCATGGGATGCCTTGTGTGACTTCAGGCACTCAGAAGTGAAATGGGGAAAGTCCTACTTTTGTGACAAGGGCGATTGTCATGAGGGTGGATGCTGCTGGATTAAAGATTTTTGTTATTCATGGTGCTCTTTGACCAGAGTATATTAGATTAATGATAATAGCCATTATAAGTAGTATTGATGTGGTGGACTGTTTTAGGAAATATTTGTTGGATGCTTCTGTAGCTTATGGGTTCATGTTTTTTATTAGAATGGGGATACCATTAACCAGTGTGAGCTTGTTATACAATTATATTTCCTGAGAAAACGGTCAGTAGAATGATGGTAAAAACAATGAGAGTTTATCAGCACAGGAAGGATATACAAAAATATTTTGGGGGTATGGGCCTGAAGCTTACTTAGAGAACTTTACTATATAGCATGTGGTGTAATGTGGTAGGTAGCATGGAGAATGTAAAATTATTAGGAAGAATTCAATTCCAGGAATAAGAGCATTGAAACCTCTATGATTTACTCTATCAAAGTAACTCTTTTGTCAGACATATTTCTTAAATTTGTGGTGGGTTGCCTGGTATGATGACAAGTAGTGAAAACTCTCATATACATAGGGTTAATGTTAATCGTAAAAAAAAAAAATTTATAAGAGATGTATGCGTTGATCATATCAAAATTGTAGGTAGGAGGCTCAAATTCATAGAAAGGAGATTGTTAGATGTGTTTTAATGATGACTTGGGCTGTATATAATTCTGGCACCTAGGGATTGTCGAATGCTCCTAAAAATAGATTGCTGTGGAAATGTTTATGATAGGGAAATTGACATATTCTCTAGGAGGGACGGGGTGAATGGGCCTGCTACATTTTCTACATTGAAGACATATACAGGTTTTGATGCTACTTCTGTTAAATCAAGTGGGGCTTCACTGGATTTCTGCTACTGCAGAGATAATCAAATTCTGGGTAGGGGTCAGGAGAAAATTACTCATAGGTGTTCTTGTGTAATAATTACTGTTGAAAGTGTAAATGATCCATTTATCAGTAAGACTAAAAATAGAATAACTGCTACATTACTTCATATGAGATGATTGTCTGTGCTACTGTTCCTAGAGCTCCAGTGAGTGAGTATTCTGAATGTGAAGTTCATCCAGATCTGAGGATGGAATAAATGGCTAGGTGTGATATGGCTAATAGAAATAATATGCCGACATTTATATTAATTAGTGGATAAGATATGGGAAGAGGAATTCATGTTGTGAGAGCCAGGGTTAAGGCTAGCATTGGGGTTAAGGCTAGCAAGAGAAGCCACCGCAATGAGAAGCCCGCGCACCGCAACAAAGAGTAGCCCCCGCTTGCGGCAACTAGAGAAAGCCTGTGCATAGCAACGAAGACCCAACGCAGCCAAAAACAAATTAATTAATTAATTAGTTAACTATTTTTAAAAAGTACTATATCCTTCTGTGCAGCTTCTCTGGGAAGAACAGAGAGATGGCGTAGGAGAGTGAGAAAGACCAATATTTAGTGCACATCTCTCATGCAGGTGATCTGCTGGCTCAGATAGATTTATCCCCACTTTACAAAGGAGGAAATAATCTCAGAGAGGTTTAGTAATTTTCCCAAAGCCAAACAGCTATGGAGTGGCAGAACCAAGATCTGAACCAAGTCTGTTACCTTCAAAGCCTAAGTCCTCATCACAACAAAACTCAATTAATATTTACATTTATCGAATTACATTGCAACCTGGGGAGTTCTTGGCACAATCCTGAATAAGAGTGAGAAAGAAAGAAATAGCATTGTTCCTACAGTCAACCCAAATTTTTGGAGCAGCTGCTAGATGCCTGGCCCTTTTTGGGGTTCAGCAGTGATCAAGACAGGAAGAGTCCTGCTTTCATGAACCACGTAGTGGGGAGGAGAGACGGGTGCAACTTGGGTGAGGGATTTCACCTTGCTGGACCTCTGTTTTCTCATCTGGAAAATGGGATGGGTGTTCCTCATTTTCTGGGACTGTCCAGCCCTCACATTCTCTGATTCCATAAGAAGCATTTGTTTTCCTGTTTCTTTAAAATTCATTCAGGCCGTGAGCTGTGATGAATGTTGTTAGCTGCTCCCCAAAGCACTCTATTCCCACCCTTTTCCTGTGATCAGGTCTTTCCCGAAACATGACTCACAGTCAGTCACTCAGTCAAGTCACAGAACCTAAGGGGCACCCAGCAGAAAAATTCCAACCCTTGCTTCCCAGGAGCTCTGCGGTCTACCTTCCAGGTAAACTTAACTCACCTGGCACAAGGTGGCCATCCCTGGTTTCACATCAACATGATCTCAGGCACAAACCTCCTTGTTTTTCCATTTTGTCTTTAAGTTACTTGTTGAAACAACTGCACAAGTATGACACAGATATAAAATCAGGCATCTTCTGCCCCCAGTGCCTACTAATAAATGATTCTCTGCCACTTTAATGATAAAGATAGAACATTTCAACATTCTGCTACCCTTATTATTTGTCGTTTTTGTTGATATTTCTATTGACTACATCTTTCAATATTTTAACAATGGAACATTTATTTAGGTTGTTCGAGACCCAGCCTTTAGTGGTAAAGGTTTTGTTGTTATATTTCTATTATGTTTCCTTTAAAAATCATTATCCTATTTAAATGGATTAAGTCAATTCTATAGGCATTTATCTTATGATATTGATGAAATTGATACATAGAGGGCAGTAGTACAAGTTGATTGGACTTGAGAACATCTATTAGCACAGTTAAGTATAAATATTATCTATATGTAAACCAAAGTACAAGCCGAGTGAGATTCTCTGACTTTTTTTCACTGTCTGCCCCTCAAGCCTGTGAGAAATGGAATATTTCTTGCCCTATCAGTAAACAAAGGATGTCACAGTCTTCAGCACTTGCAGCCCTCCAATGTGAGCCGGCGGGCCCTGAGGCACTCAGGATATGCAAATACAGAATGCAGGCCCCAGAGAGCGGAGGTGCATATCAAAGGAAGGATTTCAGTGAGCCCAGGCCAAGAAAAGCGCCACATTCCTCACCTTGGGAGAGCTGGTTTTCCTTAGTTAACAATCACCTTTTGATGTTCCCCATTACCTGCGCCAGTCCCCCGCCCTGTCCCCTCCCCCCGGTACTTTAGCTCAGGGAGGAAGGAGCGCAGAGGGACGCGGCTGAATAAGGGGCCTGCGCGCCTCGGGAGGAGTTTTCAGCCGCTTTCCCCGCAGTCGGGAGGAGGGGCGCTGACGCTGCAGCCGGACCCTGCGCCTCCCTTGCCCCGTTTCCCCTCAGGACGCTCAGGCCGACCCCCTCCCCACGCCCACCAGGCCTCGCGAGCCAGGCCGAGAGCAGGGGCGAGAGCAGGGACCGAAGTTCCCGGGGACCAGACGCTGGAGGCCGCTCTTTCTGCACAGCAGCGGCGGGTGGCAGCGAACCCCTGCCCCTCAGAAGCTGGTCTTGTGCTGCCGCCCGGGCACCGGACCAGGCGGAGGGCCGGCGCCCACTTACCCGGCCCGCCGTCCCCGCGACTGTCACGGCTTCGGCCGCCGGGGCACCTCCAGAGCCGGCAGCCTCAGTGAGGTCGCCCTCCCCTCGGGCTCCGGGGCAGTTCCGTGAAGGCGGAGGGAAGAGACCCCGCCCGAGCCGGGAGTTCCAGCTCTGAGGAAACGCGGGCTCTGTTCAGCGCGCAGTGGGTGGGACCGCTCTGCCCCGAGGCCTTCCGGGAGGGAGCGCGGCGGCGGGGGAGGGAGCCGCCAGGAGCGCAGGGCCCCGTCGGGGGCCCTTGAGGGGCGGCCCGGCCTGGGGGCCACGCCCTCTGTGGCCGCAGCCCAGGTCTTTTTCCTGGAATCCTACACGAAAAAGTTAGAAAGATACACAGTCTATAGTAAATATTCACAAATGATTGTTGCTGCTGTGCTCACTATTCTATTAAAGGTGTAAAATCCATACAACACTTTAAGTTCAAAATTAAATATGAATTTTTACCTTTCTAATGATGTCTCTGATATTCACAGTTGTGGTTAATGAATCAGAGACTGTGGCATCACTAGTTAAAAATGAGCTTGTTAAAAAAATAGAACTCAGGCCCACCGGACCTACTGAATCACAATCTGCACTTTTACAATCTCCCCAGTGTACTTGTGTACCCATGAATAGTTGAAAGGTACATTTCTACCTCGACATGTCTTTTCTGTATGAGAAATACACACATTTTATCCAGTTTGATATAAATAAAACACTCAAAAATGCATATGCCTGTGTTGAAACCATCATTTTATCATTTCTTTTCCAGACAAGTATAGTCTCTATACTGGTTTTGTGGATCACATGCCATACTCTTTTCTTGTACTTAGAAATAAGATATAGTATGTATATATATATATATATATATATATATATATATATATATATATACATATATATATATATATATGTGTGTATATATTAGTGGATAATTGAAGACACTCTTCTAAATTAAAAGCAGTTCTCTTAACTTGCTCTTTTCTTCTTGGGTCACATTATGAACTCTTCCCGTGGCCACATGGCATGTGTACTTTTAATTTCAGGGACTGCTGACATTCCAGGATGTGGCCATAGATTTCTCTCAAGAGGAGTGAGAATGCCTGGACCAAGATCAATGGGAATTGTACAGGGATGTGATGTTAGAGAAGTATAGGAATCTGCTCTCCTTGGGTGAGGATACCTTCCTTCCAGAGTTCCTTATCCAACCACAGGGTTTGGAGTCCTTCATTTGTAGAATGTCTCCTGAAATCTTCTGCTTCCTACAATAGGGTTTCAGATTGCAACGTTTCAGGAAAGATTGGGAGTTTGTGGGTATAAATTTTCTTATTCTTTTAAAATTGCAGCCTCCCTTTTAATATACTTTGTAACTTCTTGGGATGTGTCTATATGAACTGTGTACTATATGCTTCTGTTATAGTCCTTACAATATTTTATTGTCTTATTTTCTGTAACCATTTTCCATGGATTCTTTGGGCTTAAGGTATATTAAAAGGGAGACTGCGATTCTCCCTTTAAAAGGGGACTTATTAAAAGGGGACTTCCCTGGTGATGCAGTGATTAAGAATTCGCCTGCCCATGCAGGGCACCCGGTTCGATCCCCGGCCCGGGAAGATCTCACGTGCCACGGAACAACTAAGCCAGTGGGCCACAACTACTGAGTCTGCACGCCACCACGACTGAAGCCGGTGTGTCTTGAGCCCGTGCGCCATTTATTTTTTGGAGAATAAAACCACTTCTGAGTGATTAAAATTTAGGCCAGCTAGTCAAAATGCTTTATCACCTGTTCTTCTAAAACACTGATCAATGGAACAAGTTTTACTAGGGATAACCGTGTAATTGTATTCTGGAGTTCATATGGGCAATATGGTTTATGACCTTGATGCTGGATCACGACATTTCAATGGTATAACTGCTCTTAATTGTCTGTTTGTTCAACGATTAAAGTCTCACGTGATCTGAGTTCAGACTGGAGTCATCCTGGTTGGTTTCTGTCTATTGCAGATTTCTTCCAGTATGAAAGAAAGGACAAGAGCAATACGGCTTACTTTACAAAATGTCTTCAAACTAAATGATGATATAATCTACATTCAATTAATTTATACATACCCTACTGTAGAACAGGGTTCGTTACGCGGGCAGAGCCCGGTAATTATGTAACACTGAAACTTTTTCTGCACTGGTTCAAGTCCTCTTCCTAAGAATATGTTTATAATCAACATTCTTTCACAAATTACCCAATTTAATTCACCATAGCATTCCTCATATTAACTAAATGGAAAATCGTAGGCTATATACAAATCCAGAAAGGGCCAAAAATCATCAGCCCCCATGGATGATTACAACCCATTGCTGAGGCATTCAAATTACTTATTAAAGAACCACTATGTCCATCAACATCATCAATTTATATATTATTGCCCCAATGCTAGCCTTAACCCTGGCTCTCACAACATGAATTCCTCTTCCCATATCTTATCCACTAATTAGTATAAATGTAGGCATATTATTTCTATTAGCCATATCACACCTAGCCATTTATTCCATCCTCAGATCTGGATGAACTTCACATTCAAAATACTCACTCACTGGAGCTCTAGGAACAATAGCACAGACAATCATCTCATATGAAGTAATGTAGCAGTTATTCTATTCTCAGTCTTACGGATAAATGGATCATTTACACTTTCAACAGTAATTATTACACAAGAACACCTATGACTAATTTTCTCCTGACCCCTACCCAGAATTTGATTATCTCCGCAGTAGCAGAAATCCAATGAAGCCCCACTTGATTTAACAGAAGTAGCATCAAAACCTGTATATGTCTTCAGTGTAGAAAACGTAGCAGGCCCATTCACCCCGTCCCTCCTAGAGAATATGTCAATTTCCCTATCATAAACATTTCCACAGCAATCTATTTTTAGGAGCATTCGACAATCCCTAGGTGCCAGAATTATAGATTCTTTCATCTTGTAAATATAGTTTTTTTCAAAAAATAATTTTTATAGTTTTAGTACCTTTTTTTTTTTTTTTTAATAGTCCTCTTTATTTTTTTTTAAAGATTTATTTATTGATTGATTGATTACTATGTTGGGTCTTCCTTTCTGTGCTAGGGCTTCCTGTAGTTGTGGCAAGCGGGGGCTACTCTTCATCGCGGTGCGCGGACCTCTCACTATTGTGGCCTCTTTTGTTGCGGAGCACAGGCTCCAGACGCGCAGGCTCAGTAGTTGTGGCTCACGGGCCTACTTGCTCCGTGGCATGTGGGATCTTCCCAGACCAGGGCGCGAACCCGTGTCCCCTGCATTAGCAGGCAGATTCCCAACCACTGCGCCACCAGGGAAGCCCTAGTTTTACTACCTTTAAACAAAATGTACTCCATTGCTGTGGAATATTCCTTCATAGGGGCGTGCATGGTTCATTTCTGCATCCGCCTGTGATGGCCTTCAGGTTCTTTCAGGTTTGGCTCCTGTGGCTGCGAGTCCATGTCCGTGTGTCCTGGTGCAGGGCTGGTGGGTTTGTGTTCAACTGGGAGGAGCACTGTGGGTCTCTGTGCAGGGACTTCGCTATCTGAGGCCCGATTGTTTCAGAAGTGGTTGCATCCCCCCGTTGCGTACCAGGCTTTCCATTGCTCCACATCCTGCTGATATTTGATACTATGTCTTTCATGTCTGCCATTCTGGTAGGTGTATGCACAGTATTTTTCTTATGGCTTTAATCCCTCTGTTGTTAGTGAAGTTGTGCATCTTGTGGTATTCATGGACTATTTCCTGTTGTTTTTTTAAAAAGTTTTAAAAATTGTGGTCAGATATACATAACACAAAATTTACTATCTTAACCATTTTTAAGTGCACATTTCAGGGTCGAGAAGTAATTCACACTGTTGTGCAAACCTGACCACCATCATCCTCCAGAACTTTTTCATCTTGCAAAATTGAAACAGTCCCCATTAAACACTCACTCCCCATTGTCCCTCCCTCAGCCCCTGGCACTCAACATCCTACTTTATGTCTCTATGTTTCCGACTGCTCTAGGGGCCTTGTATGAGTGGATCAAGCACTGTTTGTTTTTTTGTGTCTAGCTTACATCACTGAGCATAATGCCCTCAAGGTTCATCCCTGCTGCAGCCTGTGTCAGAATTGCCTTCCTTTTTAGGCTGAATAGCATCCCCTTGTATTGACGGACCGTGTTTTTCTTCTCCATTCATCCATTAGTGGACACATGTAATATCTACATTCATTTCTCCTGTCATAATATTTGTGGAATAACATCAGAAAGTCCTATGAATCAAAAGTCATTTGCCATTAACTTTTTTCTTAAACTTTTTGTTGTGGAAAACATCAAGGCTAAGAAAAGGGAAAAATACATGTCAGCTTCACTTGTGTTCAGGAATTAAAGCTTTACGGATTCACTTTATTCCCTGTGTGTGTGCTATGCGTGCGCATGTGCCTGTTTGCATACATATGCTGTGCATGTGCATAGGTATGTGCACTTGCACACATTAGTGTGTGCATGGGCATATGCGTGCATGTGTGTTCTCATGCTAGTGTGTGAATATATTTGTGCTGTGCACGTGCATATGTTTGTGTGTGTGCTGTGCCTGCCTGTGCGCACACCTGTGTGTTTGCTGGAACCACTTGCAAGTTGGCTGCAGACTGAATTGTGCCCAAGATATATCCGCACGCAGCTGCTCTAACAATCCTGCGTAGCCACGTAATGGTCACAGATCTCAGGGATTTAAATGGATGGAGCAGGATATCCTGACACAGAGTTTGTCTTCCAGTGACTGTCACTGTCTCAGTAACATCCTTCACACCTTCTTTAAGCCCCATTCAGGGTCCAGTTTAGACTCCCATTACATTCAGTCGCCTGCCCCAGGTCCCCTAAAGCAACAATGTCACCGTTGGAGAGCCCGGCCAAGGCTGGGGGTGCCCCTCCTGTTGGCCTGGCCTCCAGGCCCTGCACTTGGCTCCTGTGTTCCCATCTCTCAGCCTGGCCCCGACTTGGATGGGGCCGCCACCTCTTTCCACACGGGGTCCCATCGCCCAGTCAAGGGGGTTCATTCTCCCCAAACACAGCATCAGGAGTGGGGGGGGGGGTGACAGTCCCCACTGGGTCTCCTTCATGTGAGACCCTGTGCTGTTGAAAGAACAGGCACCCAGCCCTCGGGGGTGGGGGGCTGGGGGGCGACATGCGGCCCACGATGGGCAGGCGGGTCTCCGGGTGGGGCGAGCCAGTGTGCAAGGAGTTCCGCGGTGGGTTCTCCTCTCCAACGGCTTCTGTGCCCCTACCTCTCCCCGTGCCTCCCCTCGAAGACAGCGCGGTGCCCGGGACGGGAGCCATGGGAGCCGTCAGCCACCGCCCCCTCTACACACACACACACACGCACACGCACACGCACACGCACACGCTGCAGGGAAGCAGGACCTGAGTGCAGGGCTCTCAGCGGCCCTGAGCGCCCCGCCCGGAATCGGACAGCCGAATGGACAGACCGGATCTCCTGGCCCGGACCATGCAGGACTCTCCTGCCTGGGCTTCCAGTGTGGCCGCCTCCTTCTGGAAGCCTGGGAGGCTGGAGTCAGGCCACTTCTTGTCTGTCCTGGCAGCAGACTGGGCTGCACGCTAAGAAGTTCGTGGCTCGCCCGTGGATCCTGACCATCAGGTGGCCAGAGAAACTGGGGACATTTCTGTTTTGCCTGTTGAAATGTTTAATGACAAAGATTTTGTTCAGTTTCCTGATGTGGGTGTCCAAAGATGAGAGACCCATGTGTGTGATCTGTACCTCCTATGAGATCAGCCCTAAGCTAGTTTAAACATGATCAAGTTGTGTCTACATGGCAGACTTCGACCTCTGCATGTCCTGTCTCCTGATTATGTTTAGAGCTGACCATGCGTTGTCTATAATAAGAAGATTTAGACCTGACCATGTTCTGTGTACGCTAGGACTATGGGGACCTGGGTAGAGACCCGGCCTGGCCTCAGTACTGGGAAGCTCCGTGCCTGCATCTGAATGTCAGTGCTTAGATGTCTGGGGTCTGGAGCTGAGGTGGGCTTGTCTACGTAACAGCCTCTCTTCTGAGTGTGGTGACCTGGTCCTGCCAAGGGTCAGTGCTATGGTCGGGGCCTTAGTCTTAATCCCTGCAAGGTTCACCTTCCCTGGGGCTCATGGAGAATCCTCAGGAGGACTACCTGGCAATAATTCCAATTTACCAGCACGTGCATGGTGCATAGGGAAGCAGGTTTAGCTGGTGAATTGATTGCAGGGCACGCAGATCGGGCAAAAGGCCGATGGGTGAGAGCTGAGGCTGCTGCGGAGCTCTCCCTCCAGTCTACCGTCCCTACTCAGCAGAGTCCAGAGCTGCCCCTCGGCTTTCAGCCCTGCTGTCCTGTGAGTTTTCTCAACGTGTAAGTGAGACGAGAAAGGACTGAGCATGCCAGCACCAGGGTCGTGTGTTCAACTCTAGTATGAAAGCTTTAAAAACAGTTAAAATCACACAGAACCAAAGTGAGAAGAGGAGGACTCCTCTGGGACAAGTGTGGGGAAAGGAGACCCACCTGACACTTTTTCCCATCCCAGGAGGTCCCAGGGACCCAGCTTGTTTCCACATTGGGGGAGCCCCCTGCAGAGCCATGGTGTCCTGACCAAGGGGACGTGTGACCCCAGGTGCAGGGTCTGGGGAGGTGAGGTCACCCTGGGACTGTGGACATGTGACCCAGGTGGAGGGGTCTGGGGAGGTGGGTCACCCTGGTGAGTGTGGATGTGTGGCCCCAGGTATAGGGTGCGGGGACTGTGTGGGTCTCACCATACCTGCATGCGTCAGGATCACATGTATGGGGAGACCGCATATGCGCTCTTTGCCTGCAGTGTGTCCTGTCCCCTTTGAGATTTCCAACCTCTGCATTAAGGGTGTTGTCCTGATGAACCTGTGGCTCCTTTTCTTCTCTTAA
The DNA here is from genome assembly GCF_028021215.1 of Eschrichtius robustus. Taxonomy (NCBI): domain Eukaryota; kingdom Metazoa; phylum Chordata; class Mammalia; order Artiodactyla; family Eschrichtiidae; genus Eschrichtius; species Eschrichtius robustus. The sequence continues at coordinate 44,779,916 of NC_090830.1, read as the reverse complement.
TCTTGTCACAATCATATGAGGTCAGGCATGTTTGAGTGGGTTGCTGCTCTGTGTTCCAGTGAGTGACAACACTTGGTGGTATCATATTAATACTATAGCATATCATATGTCTAATCTATGGGGGTCACCACTGCCTGGGTCCCCCTGGACAGAGGTCAGGTGAGCACAGACTAGCCCCCCCTAAGAATGGTCTCCCACGTGCTCTGTGAGGGTACCGTGATGGCCCCTAAGGTAGGGGACTGTGTCTGGGCCTCCGACATTTGTGACGAAGGGGAGTCGAAATGGAAGCCCAATTAACAAGACATTATTTTAAGAATTTATTTTAAGTGAAATAAAACACACGTCACATACCCTTTACCATCATCACCATTTTAAGTGCACGTTTCTGAGGCATCAGATATATTCACTTTCTCGTGGAGCCATCACCACCATCCCTAGAACTTTTCATCTTGCAAAACCAAAATTCCACAACCATGAAAGTCTCATTCCCCATTCCCTCCCACTGCCCCTGGCACCGATATCCACTTCAGGCCCTGAGTTGTCGACTCCAGGGCACCCACTGGAGTGGAATCCTGCAGTGTTTGCTGACGGGTCATTTTGGAAGAGCTGACTTTCAGTCTGAAGCTCTGCCTGTCTGCATCTGAAGAATCTGCATTTAACGAGAGGGTGTATGAGGAAGGGGGTGTATGCGGGACAAAGGTGTCCGGGGTGCAGGTGAGCCAGGACCTGACCAGCTGCCTTTTGGGTCCTCTGGTCCCATCTCTTGGTCTGTGCCTCATCTGCATCATCACTGTCCCCGCTGGCACCGCTGGGGTGTTGTTGTCTGAGTGAGAGTCCGCTGGTGCCCCTGCTCTCCTCCCCTCCTCCTGCTGGTTGGGGAGGGAACTGCTTGCTGTGTGGTCTCTACTCCTGAGGCATGAAGGACCCTGTAGCATGGACCTGCAGAGTTTGGGGTGTGGTGCCAAGAGCATGGGGCCCACATAGGACACGACATCGGGGCGTGACAAGTGCTAGGGCTGCCTCATCACTGACAGGGAATGTTGCCCAGATCCTGCTCGAGAGGGCGTGGTGGGTGGCCTGGGACCCTAGAGGCCCCATTCCTATACTGGAGCTTGGAGAGTGCATCCCCATGGGCTCCAGATTCACCCCATATCTTCAGCCATATCCCTCTGTCCTGTCTTTGAACTCAGGAAAACGAGCTCTCTTGTCCACAACATAGGCCTGGTCCTGTTGATATTAGGATTCTTTAAGTTAGGCGTCCTGGGATAGCAGCTCTTTTTAGGCCTGAGAAGGAACAACTCCGGAGTGTACAACAATTTCAGATGAAACTAATATTCAATGACTATCCCTAACTACTCGGTTGTTGACTTCTATTAGTCATTATTCTCCTGGTTTTAGCTCTGATGTGGGGATTACAGAGGAGTCAACATTTAAATCTTCATAATCTGTGTATTTGTAGCTTCAGTATCATTACTGACCCATAGTATTTTATGGTTTGGGAAGAGTTATTGATTTCATGTATCATGTAAAGGATTCACAATGATGATAGGGCAATTAAGATTACAATAATAGCTAGTAAATTGTTCACATTTTCTCTACCTGTGCATCTATTGTATGCATATGAGTTTAGATGTCAATATTAGTGAAATGATATAGAGGACTAGAGAACTTATTTTAAAAATCACTATTAATGTGTGATGAAGAAAATGTAAAAGTTCTTCCATAATCGGTGATGTTGTATCTTGAGAGCCTAGATGAAATTGATATGCCTTAGTGATATACAGGATTTTAGCCTATCATTTAACTTTGACAAAGCTACATCACTTTTTACTTTTATCTCATTTATTGAGGAAGACATAATTGTTATGGTGTTGGCTTGAAACTGGTTGAAAAGGACTTGAGTCCTTCCTTATTTTACATTTACATAGGTAGGATCTTGAAACATAGGATATGGTGGAGGACATCCGTGTAACCATTCTAGGTTAGGAGTAGCAATTTCCACTGCTAAGACTTCTTGTTTAGACACAAGTGCTTTTCAAAGTATGAAGATTATTAGCATTACTGCTGCTACTGAGATGAATGAGCCTAAAGACAAAATATTTCATGTTGTGTGTGCCTCAGGGTACTCAGACTAACGTAGTGACATCCCTGAGAGGCCACGAAAGTGCTGCAGGAAGTCATGTTTACTACTACAAATATACTTGTGAAGTGAATTTTTGCTCATGCTGAGTTAACTGTATAACCTGAGGATAGTGGGAATCAGTGTAGGAAGCCTCCTATAATAGTGAAGACTGCTCCCATGGACATTAGGTCATGGAAGTGTGCTACTACATAGTATGTATCCTGGAGGACAATGTCTGGGGATGAGTTGGCTAAGATGATTCCTGTCAAACCACCTACCGTAAAAAGAAAAACTAAAGCCTAAAACTCATAATATAGTGGGAGGTCATATAGTATTACCTCCGTGAACAGTTGCTAACCAGGGACTTCCCTGGTGACACAGTGGTTAAGAATTCGCCTGCCAATGCAGGGGACACGGGTTCGAGCCCTTGTCTGGGAAGATTCCGCATGCCGCGGAGCAAAAAGCCCGTGTGCCACAACTACTGAGCCTGTCCTCTAGAGCCCGCAAGCCACAACCACTGAAGCCCACGCGCCTAGAGGCCGTGCTCTGCAACAAGAGAAGCCACTGCAATGATAGGGCCGCACACTGCAACGAAGAGTAGCTGCCGCTCAGCGCAACCAGAGAAAGCCCATGCGCAGCAACCAAGACCCAACTCAGCCAAAAAAAAAAAAAAAAAAAAGAAAAGAAAAAGAAAAATTAAATAAAGAGTTGCTAATCAGCTAGATACTTTTACTCCTGTAGGGATAGAAGTAATTACGGTAGCTGATGCAAAGTATGCTCCTGAGTCCACAGCTATCCCTATGGTAAACATATGATGGGCCCACAAGAGAACTCCTAAAAAACCAGTGGACATGACTCATACTATTCCCAGATAGCTGAAAGGCAATTTTTGTCCTAAATAGTATGCAGTGATATGTGAGATTATAACAAACCCTGTTAGGCCATGAATACAGACTTCAGGGTGAGCAAAGTATCAAAATAGGTGTTGGTATAGGATTCGGTCTCCTCCTGCAGGGTCAAAGAAAGTAGTGTTTAGATTTCTATCTCTTAACAGCATGGCAATTCTGGCTGCTTGGACTGAGATTGGTAATTATAGTAATATGGCTATAGTTGGGGAAGATTAAACAAATAATGGTGTTTGGTATTGGGATATGACTGCTGCTTTTGTATTAAAGACTATAGTAATAAAAGTAATAATACCAAGAATTGAGGAGACACCTGCTAAATGTAAGGAGAAAAGAGTTAGGTCGACAGAGGCTCCTGCATGGGCCAGATTGCAGGCTAGAGCTGAATACACGGTTCCACTGGTACCAGAACCAGCTTCTACTATTGGTGATATGAGTAGGAGTAAGAATGATGGGGGAAGTAGTCAAAAGTTTATATGATTTATTGGGGGAAATGCTACTTCAGGTGTCTGAGTTATTAGTGGCCCAAGTCAGTTTTCAAAGCCTGCAATCATAACGGGTACAGCTATAAAGACAATTATTACAAGTGCAGGGACTGCTATGACTACCTTACAGATTTGGGCATCTCCAAGTAGCGGTCCAGGTCAGCATAGCTCAGCCTGGATTAATACAATTAAGGTGCTGCCTGCTACTCCAGCTCAAGCACCAAATAGTAAATATAAAATGCCGATATCTTTGTGATTTGTTGAAAATAATCAGCAGTGTATGAACAGAGGTAAAATGACTGAGTTAGCATTAGACTGTAAATCTAAAGACAGAGATTGAGCCCTCTTTCTGGCAAACCCTGTGGTGAATCAACAAATTGAATTGTAACTTCAGAGAAGCAGCTTCAATTCTGCCAGTGATTTTCCTGCCTTTTTTTTTTTTTCTTTTTTTCTTTCTCAAATGAAGGAGAAGTAGACTGAAGCCAGTTGACTAGAGGATTCGCCTGTTAACTAAAGTTTCCTGGGGTTAAAACTCATCAATCTCGTAAAGATTTGGATTAAATACAGTGTTTGCTTTACATTCAATTGATGTAGGATAAAGTCTTGCAATCCTTATTTTTAGGAATTAAGTAAATTTCACTTGTTTAGGGTTTTGAAAGCTCTTGGTCTGAACTAACCTAAATTCCTAGTCCAGCACCGATAGAATGGGTGTTGTGTGTTGTAATCGTGTGGGTATTATGATTGGTTATGATAGGAAGGTTATTTCTTTGTATGTTCAAATTGGTTTGTGTTTGTGTTGTTTAATGAAAGGAATATAGTTAGTGATGTGGAGTATGTTAGCTGCAAGTAGAAATATATGCTGAGGCCTGCTATGATGGCTATTAGTGTTGGTAGAATGATGTTGTCGTTTTTGTTATCTCTTGGATAATTATTCATTTGGGTAGAAACCCTGATAGTGATGGTCGATGTCCTAATGATACTATAATGGTGAGGAAAATGATTGTGATGGGAGGTGTTTTATCTCATGTGTGTGATAATGATACTCTTGTAGTACATGATCTGGGCATAAATAAGAAGAAGATAGTGTTGTTATGATATAAATTAGTATGTTTAGGATTGTTATAATCTGAATATACATTATAATAGCTGTTATCCATCCTATATGGGCAATTGATGAGGAGGGTGTAATATTTTCCAGGTGAGTATGGCGAAGTCTGCCTCAGCCTCCAGCTATGATTTATAATATCACTATGATTAATAGTATATTTAGGTTGATGGATGGTGACATGTGGTATAAAACTGATAGGGGTGCAATTTTGTCATGCTGATAGCATCAGGTCTGCTGTTCATGGGATGCCTTGTGTGACTTCAGGCACTCAGAAGTGAAATGGGGAAAGTCCTACTTTTGTGACAAGGGCGATTGTCATGAGGGTGGATGCTGCTGGATTAAAGATTTTTGTTATTCATGGTGCTCTTTGACCAGAGTATATTAGATTAATGATAATAGCCATTATAAGTAGTATTGATGTGGTGGACTGTTTTAGGAAATATTTGTTGGATGCTTCTGTAGCTTATGGGTTCATGTTTTTTATTAGAATGGGGATACCATTAACCAGTGTGAGCTTGTTATACAATTATATTTCCTGAGAAAACGGTCAGTAGAATGATGGTAAAAACAATGAGAGTTTATCAGCACAGGAAGGATATACAAAAATATTTTGGGGGTATGGGCCTGAAGCTTACTTAGAGAACTTTACTATATAGCATGTGGTGTAATGTGGTAGGTAGCATGGAGAATGTAAAATTATTAGGAAGAATTCAATTCCAGGAATAAGAGCATTGAAACCTCTATGATTTACTCTATCAAAGTAACTCTTTTGTCAGACATATTTCTTAAATTTGTGGTGGGTTGCCTGGTATGATGACAAGTAGTGAAAACTCTCATATACATAGGGTTAATGTTAATCGTAAAAAAAAAAAATTTATAAGAGATGTATGCGTTGATCATATCAAAATTGTAGGTAGGAGGCTCAAATTCATAGAAAGGAGATTGTTAGATGTGTTTTAATGATGACTTGGGCTGTATATAATTCTGGCACCTAGGGATTGTCGAATGCTCCTAAAAATAGATTGCTGTGGAAATGTTTATGATAGGGAAATTGACATATTCTCTAGGAGGGACGGGGTGAATGGGCCTGCTACATTTTCTACATTGAAGACATATACAGGTTTTGATGCTACTTCTGTTAAATCAAGTGGGGCTTCACTGGATTTCTGCTACTGCAGAGATAATCAAATTCTGGGTAGGGGTCAGGAGAAAATTACTCATAGGTGTTCTTGTGTAATAATTACTGTTGAAAGTGTAAATGATCCATTTATCAGTAAGACTAAAAATAGAATAACTGCTACATTACTTCATATGAGATGATTGTCTGTGCTACTGTTCCTAGAGCTCCAGTGAGTGAGTATTCTGAATGTGAAGTTCATCCAGATCTGAGGATGGAATAAATGGCTAGGTGTGATATGGCTAATAGAAATAATATGCCGACATTTATATTAATTAGTGGATAAGATATGGGAAGAGGAATTCATGTTGTGAGAGCCAGGGTTAAGGCTAGCATTGGGGTTAAGGCTAGCAAGAGAAGCCACCGCAATGAGAAGCCCGCGCACCGCAACAAAGAGTAGCCCCCGCTTGCGGCAACTAGAGAAAGCCTGTGCATAGCAACGAAGACCCAACGCAGCCAAAAACAAATTAATTAATTAATTAGTTAACTATTTTTAAAAAGTACTATATCCTTCTGTGCAGCTTCTCTGGGAAGAACAGAGAGATGGCGTAGGAGAGTGAGAAAGACCAATATTTAGTGCACATCTCTCATGCAGGTGATCTGCTGGCTCAGATAGATTTATCCCCACTTTACAAAGGAGGAAATAATCTCAGAGAGGTTTAGTAATTTTCCCAAAGCCAAACAGCTATGGAGTGGCAGAACCAAGATCTGAACCAAGTCTGTTACCTTCAAAGCCTAAGTCCTCATCACAACAAAACTCAATTAATATTTACATTTATCGAATTACATTGCAACCTGGGGAGTTCTTGGCACAATCCTGAATAAGAGTGAGAAAGAAAGAAATAGCATTGTTCCTACAGTCAACCCAAATTTTTGGAGCAGCTGCTAGATGCCTGGCCCTTTTTGGGGTTCAGCAGTGATCAAGACAGGAAGAGTCCTGCTTTCATGAACCACGTAGTGGGGAGGAGAGACGGGTGCAACTTGGGTGAGGGATTTCACCTTGCTGGACCTCTGTTTTCTCATCTGGAAAATGGGATGGGTGTTCCTCATTTTCTGGGACTGTCCAGCCCTCACATTCTCTGATTCCATAAGAAGCATTTGTTTTCCTGTTTCTTTAAAATTCATTCAGGCCGTGAGCTGTGATGAATGTTGTTAGCTGCTCCCCAAAGCACTCTATTCCCACCCTTTTCCTGTGATCAGGTCTTTCCCGAAACATGACTCACAGTCAGTCACTCAGTCAAGTCACAGAACCTAAGGGGCACCCAGCAGAAAAATTCCAACCCTTGCTTCCCAGGAGCTCTGCGGTCTACCTTCCAGGTAAACTTAACTCACCTGGCACAAGGTGGCCATCCCTGGTTTCACATCAACATGATCTCAGGCACAAACCTCCTTGTTTTTCCATTTTGTCTTTAAGTTACTTGTTGAAACAACTGCACAAGTATGACACAGATATAAAATCAGGCATCTTCTGCCCCCAGTGCCTACTAATAAATGATTCTCTGCCACTTTAATGATAAAGATAGAACATTTCAACATTCTGCTACCCTTATTATTTGTCGTTTTTGTTGATATTTCTATTGACTACATCTTTCAATATTTTAACAATGGAACATTTATTTAGGTTGTTCGAGACCCAGCCTTTAGTGGTAAAGGTTTTGTTGTTATATTTCTATTATGTTTCCTTTAAAAATCATTATCCTATTTAAATGGATTAAGTCAATTCTATAGGCATTTATCTTATGATATTGATGAAATTGATACATAGAGGGCAGTAGTACAAGTTGATTGGACTTGAGAACATCTATTAGCACAGTTAAGTATAAATATTATCTATATGTAAACCAAAGTACAAGCCGAGTGAGATTCTCTGACTTTTTTTCACTGTCTGCCCCTCAAGCCTGTGAGAAATGGAATATTTCTTGCCCTATCAGTAAACAAAGGATGTCACAGTCTTCAGCACTTGCAGCCCTCCAATGTGAGCCGGCGGGCCCTGAGGCACTCAGGATATGCAAATACAGAATGCAGGCCCCAGAGAGCGGAGGTGCATATCAAAGGAAGGATTTCAGTGAGCCCAGGCCAAGAAAAGCGCCACATTCCTCACCTTGGGAGAGCTGGTTTTCCTTAGTTAACAATCACCTTTTGATGTTCCCCATTACCTGCGCCAGTCCCCCGCCCTGTCCCCTCCCCCCGGTACTTTAGCTCAGGGAGGAAGGAGCGCAGAGGGACGCGGCTGAATAAGGGGCCTGCGCGCCTCGGGAGGAGTTTTCAGCCGCTTTCCCCGCAGTCGGGAGGAGGGGCGCTGACGCTGCAGCCGGACCCTGCGCCTCCCTTGCCCCGTTTCCCCTCAGGACGCTCAGGCCGACCCCCTCCCCACGCCCACCAGGCCTCGCGAGCCAGGCCGAGAGCAGGGGCGAGAGCAGGGACCGAAGTTCCCGGGGACCAGACGCTGGAGGCCGCTCTTTCTGCACAGCAGCGGCGGGTGGCAGCGAACCCCTGCCCCTCAGAAGCTGGTCTTGTGCTGCCGCCCGGGCACCGGACCAGGCGGAGGGCCGGCGCCCACTTACCCGGCCCGCCGTCCCCGCGACTGTCACGGCTTCGGCCGCCGGGGCACCTCCAGAGCCGGCAGCCTCAGTGAGGTCGCCCTCCCCTCGGGCTCCGGGGCAGTTCCGTGAAGGCGGAGGGAAGAGACCCCGCCCGAGCCGGGAGTTCCAGCTCTGAGGAAACGCGGGCTCTGTTCAGCGCGCAGTGGGTGGGACCGCTCTGCCCCGAGGCCTTCCGGGAGGGAGCGCGGCGGCGGGGGAGGGAGCCGCCAGGAGCGCAGGGCCCCGTCGGGGGCCCTTGAGGGGCGGCCCGGCCTGGGGGCCACGCCCTCTGTGGCCGCAGCCCAGGTCTTTTTCCTGGAATCCTACACGAAAAAGTTAGAAAGATACACAGTCTATAGTAAATATTCACAAATGATTGTTGCTGCTGTGCTCACTATTCTATTAAAGGTGTAAAATCCATACAACACTTTAAGTTCAAAATTAAATATGAATTTTTACCTTTCTAATGATGTCTCTGATATTCACAGTTGTGGTTAATGAATCAGAGACTGTGGCATCACTAGTTAAAAATGAGCTTGTTAAAAAAATAGAACTCAGGCCCACCGGACCTACTGAATCACAATCTGCACTTTTACAATCTCCCCAGTGTACTTGTGTACCCATGAATAGTTGAAAGGTACATTTCTACCTCGACATGTCTTTTCTGTATGAGAAATACACACATTTTATCCAGTTTGATATAAATAAAACACTCAAAAATGCATATGCCTGTGTTGAAACCATCATTTTATCATTTCTTTTCCAGACAAGTATAGTCTCTATACTGGTTTTGTGGATCACATGCCATACTCTTTTCTTGTACTTAGAAATAAGGTAGAGAAAGTTACTTTGTAAATATATATATATATATATGTATATATATATATATATATATATATATATATATATATATATATACATATATATATATATATATGTGTGTATATATTAGTGGATAATTGAAGACACTCTTCTAAATTAAAAGCAGTTCTCTTAACTTGCTCTTTTCTTCTTGGGTCACATTATGAACTCTTCCCGTGGCCACATGGCATGTGTACTTTTAATTTCAGGGACTGCTGACATTCCAGGATGTGGCCATAGATTTCTCTCAAGAGGAGTGAGAATGCCTGGACCAAGATCAATGGGAATTGTACAGGGATGTGATGTTAGAGAAGTATAGGAATCTGCTCTCCTTGGGTGAGGATACCTTCCTTCCAGAGTTCCTTATCCAACCACAGGGTTTGGAGTCCTTCATTTGTAGAATGTCTCCTGAAATCTTCTGCTTCCTACAATAGGGTTTCAGATTGCAACGTTTCAGGAAAGATTGGGAGTTTGTGGGTATAAATTTTCTTATTCTTTTAAAATTGCAGCCTCCCTTTTAATATACTTTGTAACTTCTTGGGATGTGTCTATATGAACTGTGTACTATATGCTTCTGTTATAGTCCTTACAATATTTTATTGTCTTATTTTCTGTAACCATTTTCCATGGATTCTTTGGGCTTAAGGTATATTAAAAGGGAGACTGCGATTCTCCCTTTAAAAGGGGACTTATTAAAAGGGGACTTCCCTGGTGATGCAGTGATTAAGAATTCGCCTGCCCATGCAGGGCACCCGGTTCGATCCCCGGCCCGGGAAGATCTCACGTGCCACGGAACAACTAAGCCAGTGGGCCACAACTACTGAGTCTGCACGCCACCACGACTGAAGCCGGTGTGTCTTGAGCCCGTGCGCCATTTATTTTTTGGAGAATAAAACCACTTCTGAGTGATTAAAATTTAGGCCAGCTAGTCAAAATGCTTTATCACCTGTTCTTCTAAAACACTGATCAATGGAACAAGTTTTACTAGGGATAACCGTGTAATTGTATTCTGGAGTTCATATGGGCAATATGGTTTATGACCTTGATGCTGGATCACGACATTTCAATGGTATAACTGCTCTTAATTGTCTGTTTGTTCAACGATTAAAGTCTCACGTGATCTGAGTTCAGACTGGAGTCATCCTGGTTGGTTTCTGTCTATTGCAGATTTCTTCCAGTATGAAAGAAAGGACAAGAGCAATACGGCTTACTTTACAAAATGTCTTCAAACTAAATGATGATATAATCTACATTCAATTAATTTATACATACCCTACTGTAGAACAGGGTTCGTTACGCGGGCAGAGCCCGGTAATTATGTAACACTGAAACTTTTTCTGCACTGGTTCAAGTCCTCTTCCTAAGAATATGTTTATAATCAACATTCTTTCACAAATTACCCAATTTAATTCACCATAGCATTCCTCATATTAACTAAATGGAAAATCGTAGGCTATATACAAATCCAGAAAGGGCCAAAAATCATCAGCCCCCATGGATGATTACAACCCATTGCTGAGGCATTCAAATTACTTATTAAAGAACCACTATGTCCATCAACATCATCAATTTATATATTATTGCCCCAATGCTAGCCTTAACCCTGGCTCTCACAACATGAATTCCTCTTCCCATATCTTATCCACTAATTAGTATAAATGTAGGCATATTATTTCTATTAGCCATATCACACCTAGCCATTTATTCCATCCTCAGATCTGGATGAACTTCACATTCAAAATACTCACTCACTGGAGCTCTAGGAACAATAGCACAGACAATCATCTCATATGAAGTAATGTAGCAGTTATTCTATTCTCAGTCTTACGGATAAATGGATCATTTACACTTTCAACAGTAATTATTACACAAGAACACCTATGACTAATTTTCTCCTGACCCCTACCCAGAATTTGATTATCTCCGCAGTAGCAGAAATCCAATGAAGCCCCACTTGATTTAACAGAAGTAGCATCAAAACCTGTATATGTCTTCAGTGTAGAAAACGTAGCAGGCCCATTCACCCCGTCCCTCCTAGAGAATATGTCAATTTCCCTATCATAAACATTTCCACAGCAATCTATTTTTAGGAGCATTCGACAATCCCTAGGTGCCAGAATTATAGATTCTTTCATCTTGTAAATATAGTTTTTTTCAAAAAATAATTTTTATAGTTTTAGTACCTTTTTTTTTTTTTTTTAATAGTCCTCTTTATTTTTTTTTAAAGATTTATTTATTGATTGATTGATTACTATGTTGGGTCTTCCTTTCTGTGCTAGGGCTTCCTGTAGTTGTGGCAAGCGGGGGCTACTCTTCATCGCGGTGCGCGGACCTCTCACTATTGTGGCCTCTTTTGTTGCGGAGCACAGGCTCCAGACGCGCAGGCTCAGTAGTTGTGGCTCACGGGCCTACTTGCTCCGTGGCATGTGGGATCTTCCCAGACCAGGGCGCGAACCCGTGTCCCCTGCATTAGCAGGCAGATTCCCAACCACTGCGCCACCAGGGAAGCCCTAGTTTTACTACCTTTAAACAAAATGTACTCCATTGCTGTGGAATATTCCTTCATAGGGGCGTGCATGGTTCATTTCTGCATCCGCCTGTGATGGCCTTCAGGTTCTTTCAGGTTTGGCTCCTGTGGCTGCGAGTCCATGTCCGTGTGTCCTGGTGCAGGGCTGGTGGGTTTGTGTTCAACTGGGAGGAGCACTGTGGGTCTCTGTGCAGGGACTTCGCTATCTGAGGCCCGATTGTTTCAGAAGTGGTTGCATCCCCCCGTTGCGTACCAGGCTTTCCATTGCTCCACATCCTGCTGATATTTGATACTATGTCTTTCATGTCTGCCATTCTGGTAGGTGTATGCACAGTATTTTTCTTATGGCTTTAATCCCTCTGTTGTTAGTGAAGTTGTGCATCTTGTGGTATTCATGGACTATTTCCTGTTGTTTTTTTAAAAAGTTTTAAAAATTGTGGTCAGATATACATAACACAAAATTTACTATCTTAACCATTTTTAAGTGCACATTTCAGGGTCGAGAAGTAATTCACACTGTTGTGCAAACCTGACCACCATCATCCTCCAGAACTTTTTCATCTTGCAAAATTGAAACAGTCCCCATTAAACACTCACTCCCCATTGTCCCTCCCTCAGCCCCTGGCACTCAACATCCTACTTTATGTCTCTATGTTTCCGACTGCTCTAGGGGCCTTGTATGAGTGGATCAAGCACTGTTTGTTTTTTTGTGTCTAGCTTACATCACTGAGCATAATGCCCTCAAGGTTCATCCCTGCTGCAGCCTGTGTCAGAATTGCCTTCCTTTTTAGGCTGAATAGCATCCCCTTGTATTGACGGACCGTGTTTTTCTTCTCCATTCATCCATTAGTGGACACATGTAATATCTACATTCATTTCTCCTGTCATAATATTTGTGGAATAACATCAGAAAGTCCTATGAATCAAAAGTCATTTGCCATTAACTTTTTTCTTAAACTTTTTGTTGTGGAAAACATCAAGGCTAAGAAAAGGGAAAAATACATGTCAGCTTCACTTGTGTTCAGGAATTAAAGCTTTACGGATTCACTTTATTCCCTGTGTGTGTGCTATGCGTGCGCATGTGCCTGTTTGCATACATATGCTGTGCATGTGCATAGGTATGTGCACTTGCACACATTAGTGTGTGCATGGGCATATGCGTGCATGTGTGTTCTCATGCTAGTGTGTGAATATATTTGTGCTGTGCACGTGCATATGTTTGTGTGTGTGCTGTGCCTGCCTGTGCGCACACCTGTGTGTTTGCTGGAACCACTTGCAAGTTGGCTGCAGACTGAATTGTGCCCAAGATATATCCGCACGCAGCTGCTCTAACAATCCTGCGTAGCCACGTAATGGTCACAGATCTCAGGGATTTAAATGGATGGAGCAGGATATCCTGACACAGAGTTTGTCTTCCAGTGACTGTCACTGTCTCAGTAACATCCTTCACACCTTCTTTAAGCCCCATTCAGGGTCCAGTTTAGACTCCCATTACATTCAGTCGCCTGCCCCAGGTCCCCTAAAGCAACAATGTCACCGTTGGAGAGCCCGGCCAAGGCTGGGGGTGCCCCTCCTGTTGGCCTGGCCTCCAGGCCCTGCACTTGGCTCCTGTGTTCCCATCTCTCAGCCTGGCCCCGACTTGGATGGGGCCGCCACCTCTTTCCACACGGGGTCCCATCGCCCAGTCAAGGGGGTTCATTCTCCCCAAACACAGCATCAGGAGTGGGGGGGGGGGTGACAGTCCCCACTGGGTCTCCTTCATGTGAGACCCTGTGCTGTTGAAAGAACAGGCACCCAGCCCTCGGGGGTGGGGGGCTGGGGGGCGACATGCGGCCCACGATGGGCAGGCGGGTCTCCGGGTGGGGCGAGCCAGTGTGCAAGGAGTTCCGCGGTGGGTTCTCCTCTCCAACGGCTTCTGTGCCCCTACCTCTCCCCGTGCCTCCCCTCGAAGACAGCGCGGTGCCCGGGACGGGAGCCATGGGAGCCGTCAGCCACCGCCCCCTCTACACACACACACACACGCACACGCACACGCACACGCACACGCTGCAGGGAAGCAGGACCTGAGTGCAGGGCTCTCAGCGGCCCTGAGCGCCCCGCCCGGAATCGGACAGCCGAATGGACAGACCGGATCTCCTGGCCCGGACCATGCAGGACTCTCCTGCCTGGGCTTCCAGTGTGGCCGCCTCCTTCTGGAAGCCTGGGAGGCTGGAGTCAGGCCACTTCTTGTCTGTCCTGGCAGCAGACTGGGCTGCACGCTAAGAAGTTCGTGGCTCGCCCGTGGATCCTGACCATCAGGTGGCCAGAGAAACTGGGGACATTTCTGTTTTGCCTGTTGAAATGTTTAATGACAAAGATTTTGTTCAGTTTCCTGATGTGGGTGTCCAAAGATGAGAGACCCATGTGTGTGATCTGTACCTCCTATGAGATCAGCCCTAAGCTAGTTTAAACATGATCAAGTTGTGTCTACATGGCAGACTTCGACCTCTGCATGTCCTGTCTCCTGATTATGTTTAGAGCTGACCATGCGTTGTCTATAATAAGAAGATTTAGACCTGACCATGTTCTGTGTACGCTAGGACTATGGGGACCTGGGTAGAGACCCGGCCTGGCCTCAGTACTGGGAAGCTCCGTGCCTGCATCTGAATGTCAGTGCTTAGATGTCTGGGGTCTGGAGCTGAGGTGGGCTTGTCTACGTAACAGCCTCTCTTCTGAGTGTGGTGACCTGGTCCTGCCAAGGGTCAGTGCTATGGTCGGGGCCTTAGTCTTAATCCCTGCAAGGTTCACCTTCCCTGGGGCTCATGGAGAATCCTCAGGAGGACTACCTGGCAATAATTCCAATTTACCAGCACGTGCATGGTGCATAGGGAAGCAGGTTTAGCTGGTGAATTGATTGCAGGGCACGCAGATCGGGCAAAAGGCCGATGGGTGAGAGCTGAGGCTGCTGCGGAGCTCTCCCTCCAGTCTACCGTCCCTACTCAGCAGAGTCCAGAGCTGCCCCTCGGCTTTCAGCCCTGCTGTCCTGTGAGTTTTCTCAACGTGTAAGTGAGACGAGAAAGGACTGAGCATGCCAGCACCAGGGTCGTGTGTTCAACTCTAGTATGAAAGCTTTAAAAACAGTTAAAATCACACAGAACCAAAGTGAGAAGAGGAGGACTCCTCTGGGACAAGTGTGGGGAAAGGAGACCCACCTGACACTTTTTCCCATCCCAGGAGGTCCCAGGGACCCAGCTTGTTTCCACATTGGGGGAGCCCCCTGCAGAGCCATGGTGTCCTGACCAAGGGGACGTGTGACCCCAGGTGCAGGGTCTGGGGAGGTGAGGTCACCCTGGGACTGTGGACATGTGACCCAGGTGGAGGGGTCTGGGGAGGTGGGTCACCCTGGTGAGTGTGGATGTGTGGCCCCAGGTATAGGGTGCGGGGACTGTGTGGGTCTCACCATACCTGCATGCGTCAGGATCACATGTATGGGGAGACCGCATATGCGCTCTTTGCCTGCAGTGTGTCCTGTCCCCTTTGAGATTTCCAACCTCTGCATTAAGGGTGTTGTCCTGATGAACCTGTGGCTCCTTTTCTTCTCTTAATCTTGTCACAATCATATGAGGTCAGGCATGTTTGAGTGGGTTGCTGCTCTGTGTTCCGGTGAGTGACAACACTTGGTGGTATCATATTAATACTATAGCATATCATATGTCTAATCTATGGGGGTCACCACTGCCTGGGTCCCCCTGGACAGAGGTCAGGTGAGCACAGACTAGCCCCCCCTAAGAATGGTCTCCCACGTGCTCTGTGAGGGTACCGTGATGGCCCCTAAGGTAGGGGACTGTGTCTGGGCCTCCGACATTTGTGACGAAGGGGAGTCGAAATGGAAGCCCAATTAACAAGACATTATTTTAAGAATTTATTTTAAGTGAAATAAAACACACGTCACATACCCTTTACCATCATCACCATTTTAAGTGCACGTTTCTGAGGCATCAGATATATTCACTTTCTCGTGGAGCCATCACCACCATCCCTAGAACTTTTCATCTTGCAAAACCAAAATTCCACAACCATGAAAGTCTCATTCCCCATTCCCTCCCACTGCCCCTGGCACCGATATCCACTTCAGGCCCTGAGTTGTCGACTCCAGGGCACCCACTGGAGTGGAATCCTGCAGTGTTTGCTGACGGGTCATTTTGGAAGAGCTGACTTTCAGTCTGAAGCTCTGCCTGTCTGCATCTGAAGAATCTGCATTTAACGAGAGGGTGTATGAGGAAGGGGGTGTATGCGGGACAAAGGTGTCCGGGGTGCAGGTGAGCCAGGACCTGACCAGCTGCCTTTTGGGTCCTCTGGTCCCATCTCTTGGTCTGTGCCTCATCTGCATCATCACTGTCCCCGCTGGCACCGCTGGGGTGTTGTTGTCTGAGTGAGAGTCCGCTGGTGCCCCTGCTCTCCTCCCCTCCTCCTGCTGGTTGGGGAGGGAACTGCTTGCTGTGTGGTCTCTACTCCTGAGGCATGAAGGACCCTGTAGCATGGACCTGCAGAGTTTGGGGTGTGGTGCCAAGAGCATGGGGCCCACATAGGACACGACATCGGGGCGTGACAAGTGCTAGGGCTGCCTCATCACTGACAGGGAATGTTGCCCAGATCCTGCTCGAGAGGGCGTGGTGGGTGGCCTGGGACCCTAGAGGCCCCATTCCTATACTGGAGCTTGGAGAGTGCATCCCCATGGGCTCCAGATTCACCCCATATCTTCAGCCATATCCCTCTGTCCTGTCTTTGAACTCAGGAAAACGAGCTCTCTTGTCCACAACATAGGCCTGGTCCTGTTGATATTAGGATTCTTTAAGTTAGGCGTCCTGGGATAGCAGCTCTTTTTAGGCCTGAGAAGGAACAACTCCGGAGTGTACAACAATTTCAGATGAAACTAATATTCAATGACTATCCCTAACTACTCGGTTGTTGACTTCTATTAGTCATTATTCTCCTGGTTTTAGCTCTGATGTGGGGATTACAGAGGAGTCAACATTTAAATCTTCATAATCTGTGTATTTGTAGCTTCAGTATCATTACTGACCCATAGTATTTTATGGTTTGGGAAGAGTTATTGATTTCATGTATCATGTAAAGGATTCACAATGATGATAGGGCAATTAAGATTACAATAATAGCTAGTAAATTGTTCACATTTTCTCTACCTGTGCATCTATTGTATGCATATGAGTTTAGATGTCAATATTAGTGAAATGATATAGAGGACTAGAGAACTTATTTTAAAAATCACTATTAATGTGTGATGAAGAAAATGTAAAAGTTCTTCCATAATCGGTGATGTTGTATCTTGAGAGCCTAGATGAAATTGATATGCCTTAGTGATATACAGGATTTTAGCCTATCATTTAACTTTGACAAAGCTACATCACTTTTTACTTTTATCTCATTTATTGAGGAAGACATAATTGTTATGGTGTTGGCTTGAAACTGGTTGAAAAGGACTTGAGTCCTTCCTTATTTTACATTTACATAGGTAGGATCTTGAAACATAGGATATGGTGGAGGACATCCGTGTAACCATTCTAGGTTAGGAGTAGCAATTTCCACTGCTAAGACTTCTTGTTTAGACACAAGTGCTTTTCAAAGTATGAAGATTATTAGCATTACTGCTGCTACTGAGATGAATGAGCCTAAAGACAAAATATTTCATGTTGTGTGTGCCTCAGGGTACTCAGACTAACGTAGTGACATCCCTGAGAGGCCACGAAAGTGCTGCAGGAAGTCATGTTTACTACTACAAATATACTTGTGAAGTGAATTTTTGCTCATGCTGAGTTAACTGTATAACCTGAGGATAGTGGGAATCAGTGTAGGAAGCCTCCTATAATAGTGAAGACTGCTCCCATGGACATTAGGTCATGGAAGTGTGCTACTACATAGTATGTATCCTGGAGGACAATGTCTGGGGATGAGTTGGCTAAGATGATTCCTGTCAAACCACCTACCGTAAAAAGAAAAACTAAAGCCTAAAACTCATAATATAGTGGGAGGTCATATAGTATTACCTCCGTGAACAGTTGCTAACCAGGGACTTCCCTGGTGACACAGTGGTTAAGAATTCGCCTGCCAATGCAGGGGACACGGGTTCGAGCCCTTGTCTGGGAAGATTCCGCATGCCGCGGAGCAAAAAGCCCGTGTGCCACAACTACTGAGCCTGTCCTCTAGAGCCCGCAAGCCACAACCACTGAAGCCCACGCGCCTAGAGGCCGTGCTCTGCAACAAGAGAAGCCACTGCAATGATAGGGCCGCACACTGCAACGAAGAGTAGCTGCCGCTCAGCGCAACCAGAGAAAGCCCATGCGCAGCAACCAAGACCCAACTCAGCCAAAAAAAAAAAAAAAAAAAAGAAAAGAAAAAGAAAAATTAAATAAAGAGTTGCTAATCAGCTAGATACTTTTACTCCTGTAGGGATAGAAGTAATTACGGTAGCTGATGCAAAGTATGCTCCTGAGTCCACAGCTATCCCTATGGTAAACATATGATGGGCCCACAAGAGAACTCCTAAAAAACCAGTGGACATGACTCATACTATTCCCAGATAGCTGAAAGGCAATTTTTGTCCTAAATAGTATGCAGTGATATGTGAGATTATAACAAACCCTGTTAGGCCATGAATACAGACTTCAGGGTGAGCAAAGTATCAAAATAGGTGTTGGTATAGGATTCGGTCTCCTCCTGCAGGGTCAAAGAAAGTAGTGTTTAGATTTCTATCTCTTAACAGCATGGCAATTCTGGCTGCTTGGACTGAGATTGGTAATTATAGTAATATGGCTATAGTTGGGGAAGATTAAACAAATAATGGTGTTTGGTATTGGGATATGACTGCTGCTTTTGTATTAAAGACTATAGTAATAAAAGTAATAATACCAAGAATTGAGGAGACACCTGCTAAATGTAAGGAGAAAAGAGTTAGGTCGACAGAGGCTCCTGCATGGGCCAGATTGCAGGCTAGAGCTGAATACACGGTTCCACTGGTACCAGAACCAGCTTCTACTATTGGTGATATGAGTAGGAGTAAGAATGATGGGGGAAGTAGTCAAAAGTTTATATGATTTATTGGGGGAAATGCTACTTCAGGTGTCTGAGTTATTAGTGGCCCAAGTCAGTTTTCAAAGCCTGCAATCATAACGGGTACAGCTATAAAGACAATTATTACAAGTGCAGGGACTGCTATGACTACCTTACAGATTTGGGCATCTCCAAGTAGCGGTCCAGGTCAGCATAGCTCAGCCTGGATTAATACAATTAAGGTGCTGCCTGCTACTCCAGCTCAAGCACCAAATAGTAAATATAAAATGCCGATATCTTTGTGATTTGTTGAAAATAATCAGCAGTGTATGAACAGAGGTAAAATGACTGAGTTAGCATTAGACTGTAAATCTAAAGACAGAGATTGAGCCCTCTTTCTGGCAAACCCTGTGGTGAATCAACAAATTGAATTGTAACTTCAGAGAAGCAGCTTCAATTCTGCCAGTGATTTTCCTGCCTTTTTTTTTTTTTCTTTTTTTCTTTCTCAAATGAAGGAGAAGTAGACTGAAGCCAGTTGACTAGAGGATTCGCCTGTTAACTAAAGTTTCCTGGGGTTAAAACTCATCAATCTCGTAAAGATTTGGATTAAATACAGTGTTTGCTTTACATTCAATTGATGTAGGATAAAGTCTTGCAATCCTTATTTTTAGGAATTAAGTAAATTTCACTTGTTTAGGGTTTTGAAAGCTCTTGGTCTGAACTAACCTAAATTCCTAGTCCAGCACCGATAGAATGGGTGTTGTGTGTTGTAATCGTGTGGGTATTATGATTGGTTATGATAGGAAGGTTATTTCTTTGTATGTTCAAATTGGTTTGTGTTTGTGTTGTTTAATGAAAGGAATATAGTTAGTGATGTGGAGTATGTTAGCTGCAAGTAGAAATATATGCTGAGGCCTGCTATGATGGCTATTAGTGTTGGTAGAATGATGTTGTCGTTTTTGTTATCTCTTGGATAATTATTCATTTGGGTAGAAACCCTGATAGTGATGGTCGATGTCCTAATGATACTATAATGGTGAGGAAAATGATTGTGATGGGAGGTGTTTTATCTCATGTGTGTGATAATGATACTCTTGTAGTACATGATCTGGGCATAAATAAGAAGAAGATAGTGTTGTTATGATATAAATTAGTATGTTTAGGATTGTTATAATCTGAATATACATTATAATAGCTGCTATCCATCCTATATGGGCAATTGATGAGGAGGGTGTAATATTTTCCAGGTGAGTATGGCGAAGTCTGCCTCAGCCTCCAGCTATGATTTATAATATCACTATGATTAATAGTATATTTAGGTTGATGGATGGTGACATGTGGTATAAAACTGATAGGGGTGCAATTTTGTCATGCTGATAGCATCAGGTCTGCTGTTCATGGGATGCCTTGTGTGACTTCAGGCACTCAGAAGTGAAATGGGGAAAGTCCTACTTTTGTGACAAGGGCGATTGTCATGAGGGTGGATGCTGCTGGATTAAAGATTTTTGTTATTCATGGTGCTCTTTGACCAGAGTATATTAGATTAATGATAATAGCCATTATAAGTAGTATTGATGTGGTGGACTGTTTTAGGAAATATTTGTTGGATGCTTCTGTAGCTTATGGGTTCATGTTTTTTATTAGAATGGGGATACCATTAACCAGTGTGAGCTTGTTATACAATTATATTTCCTGAGAAAACGGTCAGTAGAATGATGGTAAAAACAATGAGAGTTTATCAGCACAGGAAGGATATACAAAAATATTTTGGGGGTATGGGCCTGAAGCTTACTTAGAGAACTTTACTATATAGCATGTGGTGTAATGTGGTAGGTAGCATGGAGAATGTAAAATTATTAGGAAGAATTCAATTCCAGGAATAAGAGCATTGAAACCTCTATGATTTACTCTATCAAAGTAACTCTTTTGTCAGACATATTTCTTAAATTTGTGGTGGGTTGCCTGGTATGATGACAAGTAGTGAAAACTCTCATATACATAGGGTTAATGTTAATCGTAAAAAAAAAAAATTTATAAGAGATGTATGCGTTGATCATATCAAAATTGTAGGTAGGAGGCTCAAATTCATAGAAAGGAGATTGTTAGATGTGTTTTAATGATGACTTGGGCTGTATATAATTCTGGCACCTAGGGATTGTCGAATGCTCCTAAAAATAGATTGCTGTGGAAATGTTTATGATAGGGAAATTGACATATTCTCTAGGAGGGACGGGGTGAATGGGCCTGCTACATTTTCTACATTGAAGACATATACAGGTTTTGATGCTACTTCTGTTAAATCAAGTGGGGCTTCACTGGATTTCTGCTACTGCAGAGATAATCAAATTCTGGGTAGGGGTCAGGAGAAAATTACTCATAGGTGTTCTTGTGTAATAATTACTGTTGAAAGTGTAAATGATCCATTTATCAGTAAGACTAAAAATAGAATAACTGCTACATTACTTCATATGAGATGATTGTCTGTGCTACTGTTCCTAGAGCTCCAGTGAGTGAGTATTCTGAATGTGAAGTTCATCCAGATCTGAGGATGGAATAAATGGCTAGGTGTGATATGGCTAATAGAAATAATATGCCGACATTTATATTAATTAGTGGATAAGATATGGGAAGAGGAATTCATGTTGTGAGAGCCAGGGTTAAGGCTAGCATTGGGGTTAAGGCTAGCAAGAGAAGCCACCGCAATGAGAAGCCCGCGCACCGCAACAAAGAGTAGCCCCCGCTTGCGGCAACTAGAGAAAGCCTGTGCATAGCAACGAAGACCCAACGCAGCCAAAAACAAATTAATTAATTAATTAGTTAACTATTTTTAAAAAGTACTATATCCTTCTGTGCAGCTTCTCTGGGAAGAACAGAGAGATGGCGTAGGAGAGTGAGAAAGACCAATATTTAGTGCACATCTCTCATGCAGGTGATCTGCTGGCTCAGATAGATTTATCCCCACTTTACAAAGGAGGAAATAATCTCAGAGAGGTTTAGTAATTTTCCCAAAGCCAAACAGCTATGGAGTGGCAGAACCAAGATCTGAACCAAGTCTGTTACCTTCAAAGCCTAAGTCCTCATCACAACAAAACTCAATTAATATTTACATTTATCGAATTACATTGCAACCTGGGGAGTTCTTGGCACAATCCTGAATAAGAGTGAGAAAGAAAGAAATAGCATTGTTCCTACAGTCAACCCAAATTTTTGGAGCAGCTGCTAGATGCCTGGCCCTTTTTGGGGTTCAGCAGTGATCAAGACAGGAAGAGTCCTGCTTTCATGAACCACGTAGTGGGGAGGAGAGACGGGTGCAACTTGGGTGAGGGATTTCACCTTGCTGGACCTCTGTTTTCTCATCTGGAAAATGGGATGGGTGTTCCTCATTTTCTGGGACTGTCCAGCCCTCACATTCTCTGATTCCATAAGAAGCATTTGTTTTCCTGTTTCTTTAAAATTCATTCAGGCCGTGAGCTGTGATGAATGTTGTTAGCTGCTCCCCAAAGCACTCTATTCCCACCCTTTTCCTGTGATCAGGTCTTTCCCGAAACATGACTCACAGTCAGTCACTCAGTCAAGTCACAGAACCTAAGGGGCACCCAGCAGAAAAATTCCAACCCTTGCTTCCCAGGAGCTCTGCGGTCTACCTTCCAGGTAAACTTAACTCACCTGGCACAAGGTGGCCATCCCTGGTTTCACATCAACATGATCTCAGGCACAAACCTCCTTGTTTTTCCATTTTGTCTTTAAGTTACTTGTTGAAACAACTGCACAAGTATGACACAGATATAAAATCAGGCATCTTCTGCCCCCAGTGCCTACTAATAAATGATTCTCTGCCACTTTAATGATAAAGATAGAACATTTCAACATTCTGCTACCCTTATTATTTGTCGTTTTTGTTGATATTTCTATTGACTACATCTTTCAATATTTTAACAATGGAACATTTATTTAGGTTGTTCGAGACCCAGCCTTTAGTGGTAAAGGTTTTGTTGTTATATTTCTATTATGTTTCCTTTAAAAATCATTATCCTATTTAAATGGATTAAGTCAATTCTATAGGCATTTATCTTATGATATTGATGAAATTGATACATAGAGGGCAGTAGTACAAGTTGATTGGACTTGAGAACATCTATTAGCACAGTTAAGTATAAATATTATCTATATGTAAACCAAAGTACAAGCCGAGTGAGATTCTCTGACTTTTTTTCACTGTCTGCCCCTCAAGCCTGTGAGAAATGGAATATTTCTTGCCCTATCAGTAAACAAAGGATGTCACAGTCTTCAGCACTTGCAGCCCTCCAATGTGAGCCGGCGGGCCCTGAGGCACTCAGGATATGCAAATACAGAATGCAGGCCCCAGAGAGCGGAGGTGCATATCAAAGGAAGGATTTCAGTGAGCCCAGGCCAAGAAAAGCGCCACATTCCTCACCTTGGGAGAGCTGGTTTTCCTTAGTTAACAATCACCTTTTGATGTTCCCCATTACCTGCGCCAGTCCCCCGCCCTGTCCCCTCCCCCCGGTACTTTAGCTCAGGGAGGAAGGAGCGCAGAGGGACGCGGCTGAATAAGGGGCCTGCGCGCCTCGGGAGGAGTTTTCAGCCGCTTTCCCCGCAGTCGGGAGGAGGGGCGCTGACGCTGCAGCCGGACCCTGCGCCTCCCTTGCCCCGTTTCCCCTCAGGACGCTCAGGCCGACCCCCTCCCCACGCCCACCAGGCCTCGCGAGCCAGGCCGAGAGCAGGGGCGAGAGCAGGGACCGAAGTTCCCGGGGACCAGACGCTGGAGGCCGCTCTTTCTGCACAGCAGCGGCGGGTGGCAGCGAACCCCTGCCCCTCAGAAGCTGGTCTTGTGCTGCCGCCCGGGCACCGGACCAGGCGGAGGGCCGGCGCCCACTTACCCGGCCCGCCGTCCCCGCGACTGTCACGGCTTCGGCCGCCGGGGCACCTCCAGAGCCGGCAGCCTCAGTGAGGTCGCCCTCCCCTCGGGCTCCGGGGCAGTTCCGTGAAGGCGGAGGGAAGAGACCCCGCCCGAGCCGGGAGTTCCAGCTCTGAGGAAACGCGGGCTCTGTTCAGCGCGCAGTGGGTGGGACCGCTCTGCCCCGAGGCCTTCCGGGAGGGAGCGCGGCGGCGGGGGAGGGAGCCGCCAGGAGCGCAGGGCCCCGTCGGGGGCCCTTGAGGGGCGGCCCGGCCTGGGGGCCACGCCCTCTGTGGCCGCAGCCCAGGTCTTTTTCCTGGAATCCTACACGAAAAAGTTAGAAAGATACACAGTCTATAGTAAATATTCACAAATGATTGTTGCTGCTGTGCTCACTATTCTATTAAAGGTGTAAAATCCATACAACACTTTAAGTTCAAAATTAAATATGAATTTTTACCTTTCTAATGATGTCTCTGATATTCACAGTTGTGGTTAATGAATCAGAGACTGTGGCATCACTAGTTAAAAATGAGCTTGTTAAAAAAATAGAACTCAGGCCCACCGGACCTACTGAATCACAATCTGCACTTTTACAATCTCCCCAGTGTACTTGTGTACCCATGAATAGTTGAAAGGTACATTTCTACCTCGACATGTCTTTTCTGTATGAGAAATACACACATTTTATCCAGTTTGATATAAATAAAACACTCAAAAATGCATATGCCTGTGTTGAAACCATCATTTTATCATTTCTTTTCCAGACAAGTATAGTCTCTATACTGGTTTTGTGGATCACATGCCATACTCTTTTCTTGTACTTAGAAATAAGGTAGAGAAAGTTACTTTGTAAATATATATATATATATATGTATATATATATATATATATATATATATATATATATATATATATACATATATATATATATATATGTGTGTATATATTAGTGGATAATTGAAGACACTCTTCTAAATTAAAAGCAGTTCTCTTAACTTGCTCTTTTCTTCTTGGGTCACATTATGAACTCTTCCCGTGGCCACATGGCATGTGTACTTTTAATTTCAGGGACTGCTGACATTCCAGGATGTGGCCATAGATTTCTCTCAAGAGGAGTGAGAATGCCTGGACCAAGATCAATGGGAATTGTACAGGGATGTGATGTTAGAGAAGTATAGGAATCTGCTCTCCTTGGGTGAGGATACCTTCCTTCCAGAGTTCCTTATCCAACCACAGGGTTTGGAGTCCTTCATTTGTAGAATGTCTCCTGAAATCTTCTGCTTCCTACAATAGGGTTTCAGATTGCAACGTTTCAGGAAAGATTGGGAGTTTGTGGGTATAAATTTTCTTATTCTTTTAAAATTGCAGCCTCCCTTTTAATATACTTTGTAACTTCTTGGGATGTGTCTATATGAACTGTGTACTATATGCTTCTGTTATAGTCCTTACAATATTTTATTGTCTTATTTTCTGTAACCATTTTCCATGGATTCTTTGGGCTTAAGGTATATTAAAAGGGAGACTGCGATTCTCCCTTTAAAAGGGGACTTATTAAAAGGGGACTTCCCTGGTGATGCAGTGATTAAGAATTCGCCTGCCCATGCAGGGCACCCGGTTCGATCCCCGGCCCGGGAAGATCTCACGTGCCACGGAACAACTAAGCCAGTGGGCCACAACTACTGAGTCTGCACGCCACCACGACTGAAGCCGGTGTGTCTTGAGCCCGTGCGCCATTTATTTTTTGGAGAATAAAACCACTTCTGAGTGATTAAAATTTAGGCCAGCTAGTCAAAATGCTTTATCACCTGTTCTTCTAAAACACTGATCAATGGAACAAGTTTTACTAGGGATAACCGTGTAATTGTATTCTGGAGTTCATATGGGCAATATGGTTTATGACCTTGATGCTGGATCACGACATTTCAATGGTATAACTGCTCTTAATTGTCTGTTTGTTCAACGATTAAAGTCTCACGTGATCTGAGTTCAGACTGGAGTCATCCTGGTTGGTTTCTGTCTATTGCAGATTTCTTCCAGTATGAAAGAAAGGACAAGAGCAATACGGCTTACTTTACAAAATGTCTTCAAACTAAATGATGATATAATCTACATTCAATTAATTTATACATACCCTACTGTAGAACAGGGTTCGTTACGCGGGCAGAGCCCGGTAATTATGTAACACTGAAACTTTTTCTGCACTGGTTCAAGTCCTCTTCCTAAGAATATGTTTATAATCAACATTCTTTCACAAATTACCCAATTTAATTCACCATAGCATTCCTCATATTAACTAAATGGAAAATCGTAGGCTATATACAAATCCAGAAAGGGCCAAAAATCATCAGCCCCCATGGATGATTACAACCCATTGCTGAGGCATTCAAATTACTTATTAAAGAACCACTATGTCCATCAACATCATCAATTTATATATTATTGCCCCAATGCTAGCCTTAACCCTGGCTCTCACAACATGAATTCCTCTTCCCATATCTTATCCACTAATTAGTATAAATGTAGGCATATTATTTCTATTAGCCATATCACACCTAGCCATTTATTCCATCCTCAGATCTGGATGAACTTCACATTCAAAATACTCACTCACTGGAGCTCTAGGAACAATAGCACAGACAATCATCTCATATGAAGTAATGTAGCAGTTATTCTATTCTCAGTCTTACGGATAAATGGATCATTTACACTTTCAACAGTAATTATTACACAAGAACACCTATGACTAATTTTCTCCTGACCCCTACCCAGAATTTGATTATCTCCGCAGTAGCAGAAATCCAATGAAGCCCCACTTGATTTAACAGAAGTAGCATCAAAACCTGTATATGTCTTCAGTGTAGAAAACGTAGCAGGCCCATTCACCCCGTCCCTCCTAGAGAATATGTCAATTTCCCTATCATAAACATTTCCACAGCAATCTATTTTTAGGAGCATTCGACAATCCCTAGGTGCCAGAATTATAGATTCTTTCATCTTGTAAATATAGTTTTTTTCAAAAAATAATTTTTATAGTTTTAGTACCTTTTTTTTTTTTTTTTAATAGTCCTCTTTATTTTTTTTTAAAGATTTATTTATTGATTGATTGATTACTATGTTGGGTCTTCCTTTCTGTGCTAGGGCTTCCTGTAGTTGTGGCAAGCGGGGGCTACTCTTCATCGCGGTGCGCGGACCTCTCACTATTGTGGCCTCTTTTGTTGCGGAGCACAGGCTCCAGACGCGCAGGCTCAGTAGTTGTGGCTCACGGGCCTACTTGCTCCGTGGCATGTGGGATCTTCCCAGACCAGGGCGCGAACCCGTGTCCCCTGCATTAGCAGGCAGATTCCCAACCACTGCGCCACCAGGGAAGCCCTAGTTTTACTACCTTTAAACAAAATGTACTCCATTGCTGTGGAATATTCCTTCATAGGGGCGTGCATGGTTCATTTCTGCATCCGCCTGTGATGGCCTTCAGGTTCTTTCAGGTTTGGCTCCTGTGGCTGCGAGTCCATGTCCGTGTGTCCTGGTGCAGGGCTGGTGGGTTTGTGTTCAACTGGGAGGAGCACTGTGGGTCTCTGTGCAGGGACTTCGCTATCTGAGGCCCGATTGTTTCAGAAGTGGTTGCATCCCCCCGTTGCGTACCAGGCTTTCCATTGCTCCACATCCTGCTGATATTTGATACTATGTCTTTCATGTCTGCCATTCTGGTAGGTGTATGCACAGTATTTTTCTTATGGCTTTAATCCCTCTGTTGTTAGTGAAGTTGTGCATCTTGTGGTATTCATGGACTATTTCCTGTTGTTTTTTTAAAAAGTTTTAAAAATTGTGGTCAGATATACATAACACAAAATTTACTATCTTAACCATTTTTAAGTGCACATTTCAGGGTCGAGAAGTAATTCACACTGTTGTGCAAACCTGACCACCATCATCCTCCAGAACTTTTTCATCTTGCAAAATTGAAACAGTCCCCATTAAACACTCACTCCCCATTGTCCCTCCCTCAGCCCCTGGCACTCAACATCCTACTTTATGTCTCTATGTTTCCGACTGCTCTAGGGGCCTTGTATGAGTGGATCAAGCACTGTTTGTTTTTTTGTGTCTAGCTTACATCACTGAGCATAATGCCCTCAAGGTTCATCCCTGCTGCAGCCTGTGTCAGAATTGCCTTCCTTTTTAGGCTGAATAGCATCCCCTTGTATTGACGGACCGTGTTTTTCTTCTCCATTCATCCATTAGTGGACACATGTAATATCTACATTCATTTCTCCTGTCATAATATTTGTGGAATAACATCAGAAAGTCCTATGAATCAAAAGTCATTTGCCATTAACTTTTTTCTTAAACTTTTTGTTGTGGAAAACATCAAGGCTAAGAAAAGGGAAAAATACATGTCAGCTTCACTTGTGTTCAGGAATTAAAGCTTTACGGATTCACTTTATTCCCTGTGTGTGTGCTATGCGTGCGCATGTGCCTGTTTGCATACATATGCTGTGCATGTGCATAGGTATGTGCACTTGCACACATTAGTGTGTGCATGGGCATATGCGTGCATGTGTGTTCTCATGCTAGTGTGTGAATATATTTGTGCTGTGCACGTGCATATGTTTGTGTGTGTGCTGTGCCTGCCTGTGCGCACACCTGTGTGTTTGCTGGAACCACTTGCAAGTTGGCTGCAGACTGAATTGTGCCCAAGATATATCCGCACGCAGCTGCTCTAACAATCCTGCGTAGCCACGTAATGGTCACAGATCTCAGGGATTTAAATGGATGGAGCAGGATATCCTGACACAGAGTTTGTCTTCCAGTGACTGTCACTGTCTCAGTAACATCCTTCACACCTTCTTTAAGCCCCATTCAGGGTCCAGTTTAGACTCCCATTACATTCAGTCGCCTGCCCCAGGTCCCCTAAAGCAACAATGTCACCGTTGGAGAGCCCGGCCAAGGCTGGGGGTGCCCCTCCTGTTGGCCTGGCCTCCAGGCCCTGCACTTGGCTCCTGTGTTCCCATCTCTCAGCCTGGCCCCGACTTGGATGGGGCCGCCACCTCTTTCCACACGGGGTCCCATCGCCCAGTCAAGGGGGTTCATTCTCCCCAAACACAGCATCAGGAGTGGGGGGGGGGGTGACAGTCCCCACTGGGTCTCCTTCATGTGAGACCCTGTGCTGTTGAAAGAACAGGCACCCAGCCCTCGGGGGTGGGGGGCTGGGGGGCGACATGCGGCCCACGATGGGCAGGCGGGTCTCCGGGTGGGGCGAGCCAGTGTGCAAGGAGTTCCGCGGTGGGTTCTCCTCTCCAACGGCTTCTGTGCCCCTACCTCTCCCCGTGCCTCCCCTCGAAGACAGCGCGGTGCCCGGGACGGGAGCCATGGGAGCCGTCAGCCACCGCCCCCTCTACACACACACACACACGCACACGCACACGCACACGCACACGCTGCAGGGAAGCAGGACCTGAGTGCAGGGCTCTCAGCGGCCCTGAGCGCCCCGCCCGGAATCGGACAGCCGAATGGACAGACCGGATCTCCTGGCCCGGACCATGCAGGACTCTCCTGCCTGGGCTTCCAGTGTGGCCGCCTCCTTCTGGAAGCCTGGGAGGCTGGAGTCAGGCCACTTCTTGTCTGTCCTGGCAGCAGACTGGGCTGCACGCTAAGAAGTTCGTGGCTCGCCCGTGGATCCTGACCATCAGGTGGCCAGAGAAACTGGGGACATTTCTGTTTTGCCTGTTGAAATGTTTAATGACAAAGATTTTGTTCAGTTTCCTGATGTGGGTGTCCAAAGATGAGAGACCCATGTGTGTGATCTGTACCTCCTATGAGATCAGCCCTAAGCTAGTTTAAACATGATCAAGTTGTGTCTACATGGCAGACTTCGACCTCTGCATGTCCTGTCTCCTGATTATGTTTAGAGCTGACCATGCGTTGTCTATAATAAGAAGATTTAGACCTGACCATGTTCTGTGTACGCTAGGACTATGGGGACCTGGGTAGAGACCCGGCCTGGCCTCAGTACTGGGAAGCTCCGTGCCTGCATCTGAATGTCAGTGCTTAGATGTCTGGGGTCTGGAGCTGAGGTGGGCTTGTCTACGTAACAGCCTCTCTTCTGAGTGTGGTGACCTGGTCCTGCCAAGGGTCAGTGCTATGGTCGGGGCCTTAGTCTTAATCCCTGCAAGGTTCACCTTCCCTGGGGCTCATGGAGAATCCTCAGGAGGACTACCTGGCAATAATTCCAATTTACCAGCACGTGCATGGTGCATAGGGAAGCAGGTTTAGCTGGTGAATTGATTGCAGGGCACGCAGATCGGGCAAAAGGCCGATGGGTGAGAGCTGAGGCTGCTGCGGAGCTCTCCCTCCAGTCTACCGTCCCTACTCAGCAGAGTCCAGAGCTGCCCCTCGGCTTTCAGCCCTGCTGTCCTGTGAGTTTTCTCAACGTGTAAGTGAGACGAGAAAGGACTGAGCATGCCAGCACCAGGGTCGTGTGTTCAACTCTAGTATGAAAGCTTTAAAAACAGTTAAAATCACACAGAACCAAAGTGAGAAGAGGAGGACTCCTCTGGGACAAGTGTGGGGAAAGGAGACCCACCTGACACTTTTTCCCATCCCAGGAGGTCCCAGGGACCCAGCTTGTTTCCACATTGGGGGAGCCCCCTGCAGAGCCATGGTGTCCTGACCAAGGGGACGTGTGACCCCAGGTGCAGGGTCTGGGGAGGTGAGGTCACCCTGGGACTGTGGACATGTGACCCAGGTGGAGGGGTCTGGGGAGGTGGGTCACCCTGGTGAGTGTGGATGTGTGGCCCCAGGTATAGGGTGCGGGGACTGTGTGGGTCTCACCATACCTGCATGCGTCAGGATCACATGTATGGGGAGACCGCATATGCGCTCTTTGCCTGCAGTGTGTCCTGTCCCCTTTGAGATTTCCAACCTCTGCATTAAGGGTGTTGTCCTGATGAACCTGTGGCTCCTTTTCTTCTCTTAATCTTGTCACAATCATATGAGGTCAGGCATGTTTGAGTGGGTTGCTGCTCTGTGTTCCGGTGAGTGACAACACTTGGTGGTATCATATTAATACTATAGCATATCATATGTCTAATCTATGGGGGTCACCACTGCCTGGGTCCCCCTGGACAGAGGTCAGGTGAGCACAGACTAGCCCCCCCTAAGAATGGTCTCCCACGTGCTCTGTGAGGGTACCGTGATGGCCCCTAAGGTAGGGGACTGTGTCTGGGCCTCCGACATTTGTGACGAAGGGGAGTCGAAATGGAAGCCCAATTAACAAGACATTATTTTAAGAATTTATTTTAAGTGAAATAAAACACACGTCACATACCCTTTACCATCATCACCATTTTAAGTGCACGTTTCTGAGGCATCAGATATATTCACTTTCTCGTGGAGCCATCACCACCATCCCTAGAACTTTTCATCTTGCAAAACCAAAATTCCACAACCATGAAAGTCTCATTCCCCATTCCCTCCCACTGCCCCTGGCACCGATATCCACTTCAGGCCCTGAGTTGTCGACTCCAGGGCACCCACTGGAGTGGAATCCTGCAGTGTTTGCTGACGGGTCATTTTGGAAGAGCTGACTTTCAGTCTGAAGCTCTGCCTGTCTGCATCTGAAGAATCTGCATTTAACGAGAGGGTGTATGAGGAAGGGGGTGTATGCGGGACAAAGGTGTCCGGGGTGCAGGTGAGCCAGGACCTGACCAGCTGCCTTTTGGGTCCTCTGGTCCCATCTCTTGGTCTGTGCCTCATCTGCATCATCACTGTCCCCGCTGGCACCGCTGGGGTGTTGTTGTCTGAGTGAGAGTCCGCTGGTGCCCCTGCTCTCCTCCCCTCCTCCTGCTGGTTGGGGAGGGAACTGCTTGCTGTGTGGTCTCTACTCCTGAGGCATGAAGGACCCTGTAGCATGGACCTGCAGAGTTTGGGGTGTGGTGCCAAGAGCATGGGGCCCACATAGGACACGACATCGGGGCGTGACAAGTGCTAGGGCTGCCTCATCACTGACAGGGAATGTTGCCCAGATCCTGCTCGAGAGGGCGTGGTGGGTGGCCTGGGACCCTAGAGGCCCCATTCCTATACTGGAGCTTGGAGAGTGCATCCCCATGGGCTCCAGATTCACCCCATATCTTCAGCCATATCCCTCTGTCCTGTCTTTGAACTCAGGAAAACGAGCTCTCTTGTCCACAACATAGGCCTGGTCCTGTTGATATTAGGATTCTTTAAGTTAGGCGTCCTGGGATAGCAGCTCTTTTTAGGCCTGAGAAGGAACAACTCCGGAGTGTACAACAATTTCAGATGAAACTAATATTCAATGACTATCCCTAACTACTCGGTTGTTGACTTCTATTAGTCATTATTCTCCTGGTTTTAGCTCTGATGTGGGGATTACAGAGGAGTCAACATTTAAATCTTCATAATCTGTGTATTTGTAGCTTCAGTATCATTACTGACCCATAGTATTTTATGGTTTGGGAAGAGTTATTGATTTCATGTATCATGTAAAGGATTCACAATGATGATAGGGCAATTAAGATTACAATAATAGCTAGTAAATTGTTCACATTTTCTCTACCTGTGCATCTATTGTATGCATATGAGTTTAGATGTCAATATTAGTGAAATGATATAGAGGACTAGAGAACTTATTTTAAAAATCACTATTAATGTGTGATGAAGAAAATGTAAAAGTTCTTCCATAATCGGTGATGTTGTATCTTGAGAGCCTAGATGAAATTGATATGCCTTAGTGATATACAGGATTTTAGCCTATCATTTAACTTTGACAAAGCTACATCACTTTTTACTTTTATCTCATTTATTGAGGAAGACATAATTGTTATGGTGTTGGCTTGAAACTGGTTGAAAAGGACTTGAGTCCTTCCTTATTTTACATTTACATAGGTAGGATCTTGAAACATAGGATATGGTGGAGGACATCCGTGTAACCATTCTAGGTTAGGAGTAGCAATTTCCACTGCTAAGACTTCTTGTTTAGACACAAGTGCTTTTCAAAGTATGAAGATTATTAGCATTACTGCTGCTACTGAGATGAATGAGCCTAAAGACAAAATATTTCATGTTGTGTGTGCCTCAGGGTACTCAGACTAACGTAGTGACATCCCTGAGAGGCCACGAAAGTGCTGCAGGAAGTCATGTTTACTACTACAAATATACTTGTGAAGTGAATTTTTGCTCATGCTGAGTTAACTGTATAACCTGAGGATAGTGGGAATCAGTGTAGGAAGCCTCCTATAATAGTGAAGACTGCTCCCATGGACATTAGGTCATGGAAGTGTGCTACTACATAGTATGTATCCTGGAGGACAATGTCTGGGGATGAGTTGGCTAAGATGATTCCTGTCAAACCACCTACCGTAAAAAGAAAAACTAAAGCCTAAAACTCATAATATAGTGGGAGGTCATATAGTATTACCTCCGTGAACAGTTGCTAACCAGGGACTTCCCTGGTGACACAGTGGTTAAGAATTCGCCTGCCAATGCAGGGGACACGGGTTCGAGCCCTTGTCTGGGAAGATTCTGCATGCCGCGGAGCAAAAAGCCCGTGTGCCACAACTACTGAGCCTGTCCTCTAGAGCCCGCAAGCCACAACCACTGAAGCCCACGCGCCTAGAGGCCGTGCTCTGCAACAAGAGAAGCCACTGCAATGATAGGGCCGCACACTGCAACGAAGAGTAGCTGCCGCTCAGCGCAACCAGAGAAAGCCCATGCGCAGCAACCAAGACCCAACTCAGCCAAAAAAAAAAAAAAAAAAAGAAAAGAAAAAGAAAAATTAAATAAAGAGTTGCTAATCAGCTAGATACTTTTACTCCTGTAGGGATAGAAGTAATTACGGTAGCTGATGCAAAGTATGCTCCTGAGTCCACAGCTATCCCTATGGTAAACATATGATGGGCCCACAAGAGAACTCCTAAAAAACCAGTGGACATGACTCATACTATTCCCAGATAGCTGAAAGGCAATTTTTGTCCTAAATAGTATGCAGTGATATGTGAGATTATAACAAACCCTGTTAGGCCATGAATACAGACTTCAGGGTGAGCAAAGTATCAAAATAGGTGTTGGTATAGGATTCGGTCTCCTCCTGCAGGGTCAAAGAAAGTAGTGTTTAGATTTCTATCTCTTAACAGCATGGCAATTCTGGCTGCTTGGACTGAGATTGGTAATTATAGTAATATGGCTATAGTTGGGGAAGATTAAACAAATAATGGTGTTTGGTATTGGGATATGACTGCTGCTTTTGTATTAAAGACTATAGTAATAAAAGTAATAATACCAAGAATTGAGGAGACACCTGCTAAATGTAAGGAGAAAAGAGTTAGGTCGACAGAGGCTCCTGCATGGGCCAGATTGCAGGCTAGAGCTGAATACACGGTTCCACTGGTACCAGAACCAGCTTCTACTATTGGTGATATGAGTAGGAGTAAGAATGATGGGGGAAGTAGTCAAAAGTTTATATGATTTATTGGGGGAAATGCTACTTCAGGTGTCTGAGTTATTAGTGGCCCAAGTCAGTTTTCAAAGCCTGCAATCATAACGGGTACAGCTATAAAGACAATTATTACAAGTGCAGGGACTGCTATGACTACCTTACAGATTTGGGCATCTCCAAGTAGCGGTCCAGGTCAGCATAGCTCAGCCTGGATTAATACAATTAAGGTGCTGCCTGCTACTCCAGCTCAAGCACCAAATAGTAAATATAAAATGCCGATATCTTTGTGATTTGTTGAAAATAATCAGCAGTGTATGAACAGAGGTAAAATGACTGAGTTAGCATTAGACTGTAAATCTAAAGACAGAGATTGAGCCCTCTTTCTGGCAAACCCTGTGGTGAATCAACAAATTGAATTGTAACTTCAGAGAAGCAGCTTCAATTCTGCCAGTGATTTTCCTGCCTTTTTTTTTTTTTCTTTTTTTCTTTCTCAAATGAAGGAGAAGTAGACTGAAGCCAGTTGACTAGAGGATTCGCCTGTTAACTAAAGTTTCCTGGGGTTAAAACTCATCAATCTCGTAAAGATTTGGATTAAATACAGTGTTTGCTTTACATTCAATTGATGTAGGATAAAGTCTTGCAATCCTTATTTTTAGGAATTAAGTAAATTTCACTTGTTTAGGGTTTTGAAAGCTCTTGGTCTGAACTAACCTAAATTCCTAGTCCAGCACCGATAGAATGGGTGTTGTGTGTTGTAATCGTGTGGGTATTATGATTGGTTATGATAGGAAGGTTATTTCTTTGTATGTTCAAATTGGTTTGTGTTTGTGTTGTTTAATGAAAGGAATATAGTTAGTGATGTGGAGTATGTTAGCTGCAAGTAGAAATATATGCTGAGGCCTGCTATGATGGCTATTAGTGTTGGTAGAATGATGTTGTCGTTTTTGTTATCTCTTGGATAATTATTCATTTGGGTAGAAACCCTGATAGTGATGGTCGATGTCCTAATGATACTATAATGGTGAGGAAAATGATTGTGATGGGAGGTGTTTTATCTCATGTGTGTGATAATGATACTCTTGTAGTACATGATCTGGGCATAAATAAGAAGAAGATAGTGTTGTTATGATATAAATTAGTATGTTTAGGATTGTTATAATCTGAATATACATTATAATAGCTGTTATCCATCCTATATGGGCAATTGATGAGGAGGGTGTAATATTTTCCAGGTGAGTATGGCGAAGTCTGCCTCAGCCTCCAGCTATGATTTATAATATCACTATGATTAATAGTATATTTAGGTTGATGGATGGTGACATGTGGTATAAAACTGATAGGGGTGCAATTTTGTCATGCTGATAGCATCAGGTCTGCTGTTCATGGGATGCCTTGTGTGACTTCAGGCACTCAGAAGTGAAATGGGGAAAGTCCTACTTTTGTGACAAGGGCGATTGTCATGAGGGTGGATGCTGCTGGATTAAAGATTTTTGTTATTCATGGTGCTCTTTGACCAGAGTATATTAGATTAATGATAATAGCCATTATAAGTAGTATTGATGTGGTGGACTGTTTTAGGAAATATTTGTTGGATGCTTCTGTAGCTTATGGGTTCATGTTTTTTATTAGAATGGGGATACCATTAACCAGTGTGAGCTTGTTATACAATTATATTTCCTGAGAAAACGGTCAGTAGAATGATGGTAAAAACAATGAGAGTTTATCAGCACAGGAAGGATATACAAAAATATTTTGGGGGTATGGGCCTGAAGCTTACTTAGAGAACTTTACTATATAGCATGTGGTGTAATGTGGTAGGTAGCATGGAGAATGTAAAATTATTAGGAAGAATTCAATTCCAGGAATAAGAGCATTGAAACCTCTATGATTTACTCTATCAAAGTAACTCTTTTGTCAGACATATTTCTTAAATTTGTGGTGGGTTGCCTGGTATGATGACAAGTAGTGAAAACTCTCATATACATAGGGTTAATGTTAATCGTAAAAAAAAAAAATTTATAAGAGATGTATGCGTTGATCATATCAAAATTGTAGGTAGGAGGCTCAAATTCATAGAAAGGAGATTGTTAGATGTGTTTTAATGATGACTTGGGCTGTATATAATTCTGGCACCTAGGGATTGTCGAATGCTCCTAAAAATAGATTGCTGTGGAAATGTTTATGATAGGGAAATTGACATATTCTCTAGGAGGGACGGGGTGAATGGGCCTGCTACATTTTCTACATTGAAGACATATACAGGTTTTGATGCTACTTCTGTTAAATCAAGTGGGGCTTCACTGGATTTCTGCTACTGCAGAGATAATCAAATTCTGGGTAGGGGTCAGGAGAAAATTACTCATAGGTGTTCTTGTGTAATAATTACTGTTGAAAGTGTAAATGATCCATTTATCAGTAAGACTAAAAATAGAATAACTGCTACATTACTTCATATGAGATGATTGTCTGTGCTACTGTTCCTAGAGCTCCAGTGAGTGAGTATTCTGAATGTGAAGTTCATCCAGATCTGAGGATGGAATAAATGGCTAGGTGTGATATGGCTAATAGAAATAATATGCCGACATTTATATTAATTAGTGGATAAGATATGGGAAGAGGAATTCATGTTGTGAGAGCCAGGGTTAAGGCTAGCATTGGGGTTAAGGCTAGCAAGAGAAGCCACCGCAATGAGAAGCCCGCGCACCGCAACAAAGAGTAGCCCCCGCTTGCGGCAACTAGAGAAAGCCTGTGCATAGCAACGAAGACCCAACGCAGCCAAAAACAAATTAATTAATTAATTAGTTAACTATTTTTAAAAAGTACTATATCCTTCTGTGCAGCTTCTCTGGGAAGAACAGAGAGATGGCGTAGGAGAGTGAGAAAGACCAATATTTAGTGCACATCTCTCATGCAGGTGATCTGCTGGCTCAGATAGATTTATCCCCACTTTACAAAGGAGGAAATAATCTCAGAGAGGTTTAGTAATTTTCCCAAAGCCAAACAGCTATGGAGTGGCAGAACCAAGATCTGAACCAAGTCTGTTACCTTCAAAGCCTAAGTCCTCATCACAACAAAACTCAATTAATATTTACATTTATCGAATTACATTGCAACCTGGGGAGTTCTTGGCACAATCCTGAATAAGAGTGAGAAAGAAAGAAATAGCATTGTTCCTACAGTCAACCCAAATTTTTGGAGCAGCTGCTAGATGCCTGGCCCTTTTTGGGGTTCAGCAGTGATCAAGACAGGAAGAGTCCTGCTTTCATGAACCACGTAGTGGGGAGGAGAGACGGGTGCAACTTGGGTGAGGGATTTCACCTTGCTGGACCTCTGTTTTCTCATCTGGAAAATGGGATGGGTGTTCCTCATTTTCTGGGACTGTCCAGCCCTCACATTCTCTGATTCCATAAGAAGCATTTGTTTTCCTGTTTCTTTAAAATTCATTCAGGCCGTGAGCTGTGATGAATGTTGTTAGCTGCTCCCCAAAGCACTCTATTCCCACCCTTTTCCTGTGATCAGGTCTTTCCCGAAACATGACTCACAGTCAGTCACTCAGTCAAGTCACAGAACCTAAGGGGCACCCAGCAGAAAAATTCCAACCCTTGCTTCCCAGGAGCTCTGCGGTCTACCTTCCAGGTAAACTTAACTCACCTGGCACAAGGTGGCCATCCCTGGTTTCACATCAACATGATCTCAGGCACAAACCTCCTTGTTTTTCCATTTTGTCTTTAAGTTACTTGTTGAAACAACTGCACAAGTATGACACAGATATAAAATCAGGCATCTTCTGCCCCCAGTGCCTACTAATAAATGATTCTCTGCCACTTTAATGATAAAGATAGAACATTTCAACATTCTGCTACCCTTATTATTTGTCGTTTTTGTTGATATTTCTATTGACTACATCTTTCAATATTTTAACAATGGAACATTTATTTAGGTTGTTCGAGACCCAGCCTTTAGTGGTAAAGGTTTTGTTGTTATATTTCTATTATGTTTCCTTTAAAAATCATTATCCTATTTAAATGGATTAAGTCAATTCTATAGGCATTTATCTTATGATATTGATGAAATTGATACATAGAGGGCAGTAGTACAAGTTGATTGGACTTGAGAACATCTATTAGCACAGTTAAGTATAAATATTATCTATATGTAAACCAAAGTACAAGCCGAGTGAGATTCTCTGACTTTTTTTCACTGTCTGCCCCTCAAGCCTGTGAGAAATGGAATATTTCTTGCCCTATCAGTAAACAAAGGATGTCACAGTCTTCAGCACTTGCAGCCCTCCAATGTGAGCCGGCGGGCCCTGAGGCACTCAGGATATGCAAATACAGAATGCAGGCCCCAGAGAGCGGAGGTGCCTATCAAAGGAAGGATTTCAGTGAGCCCAGGCCAAGAAAAGCGCCACATTCCTCACCTTGGGAGAGCTGGTTTTCCTTAGTTAACAATCACCTTTTGATGTTCCCCATTACCTGCGCCAGTCCCCCGCCCTGTCCCCTCCCCCCGGTACTTTAGCTCAGGGAGGAAGGAGCGCAGAGGGACGCGGCTGAATAAGGGGCCTGCGCGCCTCGGGAGGAGTTTTCAGCCGCTTTCCCCGCAGTCGGGAGGAGGGGCGCTGACGCTGCAGCCGGACCCTGCGCCTCCCTTGCCCCGTTTCCCCTCAGGACGCTCAGGCCGACCCCCTCCCCACGCCCACCAGGCCTCGCGAGCCAGGCCGAGAGCAGGGGCGAGAGCAGGGACCGAAGTTCCCGGGGACCAGACGCTGGAGGCCGCTCTTTCTGCACAGCAGCGGCGGGTGGCAGCGAACCCCTGCCCCTCAGAAGCTGGTCTTGTGCTGCCGCCCGGGCACCGGACCAGGCGGAGGGCCGGCGCCCACTTACCCGGCCCGCCGTCCCCGCGACTGTCACGGCTTCGGCCGCCGGGGCACCTCCAGAGCCGGCAGCCTCAGTGAGGTCGCCCTCCCCTCGGGCTCCGGGGCAGTTCCGTGAAGGCGGAGGGAAGAGACCCCGCCCGAGCCGGGAGTTCCAGCTCTGAGGAAACGCGGGCTCTGTTCAGCGCGCAGTGGGTGGGACCGCTCTGCCCCGAGGCCTTCCGGGAGGGAGCGCGGCGGCGGGGGAGGGAGCCGCCAGGAGCGCAGGGCCCCGTCGGGGGCCCTTGAGGGGCGGCCCGGCCTGGGGGCCACGCCCTCTGTGGCCGCAGCCCAGGTCTTTTTCCTGGAATCCTACACGAAAAAGTTAGAAAGATACACAGTCTATAGTAAATATTCACAAATGATTGTTGCTGCTGTGCTCACTATTCTATTAAAGGTGTAAAATCCATACAACACTTTAAGTTCAAAATTAAATATGAATTTTTACCTTTCTAATGATGTCTCTGATATTCACAGTTGTGGTTAATGAATCAGAGACTGTGGCATCACTAGTTAAAAATGAGCTTGTTAAAAAAATAGAACTCAGGCCCACCGGACCTACTGAATCACAATCTGCACTTTTACAATCTCCCCAGTGTACTTGTGTACCCATGAATAGTTGAAAGGTACATTTCTACCTCGACATGTCTTTTCTGTATGAGAAATACACACATTTTATCCAGTTTGATATAAATAAAACACTCAAAAATGCATATGCCTGTGTTGAAACCATCATTTTATCATTTCTTTTCCAGACAAGTATAGTCTCTATACTGGTTTTGTGGATCACATGCCATACTCTTTTCTTGTACTTAGAAATAAGGTAGAGAAAGTTACTTTGTAATATATATATATATATATATATATATATATATATATATATATATATATATATATATATATATATATATATGTGTATATATTAGTGGATAATTGAAGACACTCTTCTAAATTAAAAGCAGTTCTCTTAACTTGCTCTTTTCTTCTTGGGTCACATTATGAACTCTTCCCGTGGCCACATGGCATGTGTACTTTTAATTTCAGGGACTGCTGACATTCCAGGATGTGGCCATAGATTTCTCTCAAGAGGAGTGAGAATGCCTGGACCAAGATCAATGGGAATTGTACAGGGATGTGATGTTAGAGAAGTATAGGAATCTGCTCTCCTTGGGTGAGGATACCTTCCTTCCAGAGTTCCTTATCCAACCACAGGGTTTGGAGTCCTTCATTTGTAGAATGTCTCCTGAAATCTTCTGCTTCCTACAATAGGGTTTCAGATTGCAACGTTTCAGGAAAGATTGGGAGTTTGTGGGTATAAATTTTCTTATTCTTTTAAAATTGCAGCCTCCCTTTTAATATACTTTGTAACTTCTTGGGATGTGTCTATATGAACTGTGTACTATATGCTTCTGTTATAGTCCTTACAATATTTTATTGTCTTATTTTCTGTAACCATTTTCCATGGATTCTTTGGGCTTAAGGTATATTAAAAGGGAGACTGCGATTCTCCCTTTAAAAGGGGACTTATTAAAAGGGGACTTCCCTGGTGATGCAGTGATTAAGAATTCGCCTGCCCATGCAGGGCACCCGGTTCGATCCCCGGCCCGGGAAGATCTCACGTGCCACGGAACAACTAAGCCAGTGGGCCACAACTACTGAGTCTGCAAGCCACAACGACTGAAGCCGGTGTGTCTTGAGCCCGTGCGCCATTTATTTTTTGGAGAATAAAACCACTTCTGAGTGATTAAAATTTAGGCCAGCTAGTCAAAATGCTTTATCACCTGTTCTTCTAAAACACTGATCAATGGAACAAGTTTTACCAGGGATAACAGTGTAATTGTATTCTGGAGTTCATATGGGCAATATGGTTTATGACCTTGATGCTGGATCACGACATTTCAATGGTATAACTGCTCTTAATTGTCTGTTTGTTCAACGATTAAAGTCTCACGTGATCTGAGTTCAGACTGGAGTCATCCTGGTTGGTTTCTGTCTATTGCAGATTTCTTCCAGTATGAAAGAAAGGACAAGAGCAATACGGCTTACTTTACAAAATGTCTTCAAACTAAATGATGATATAATCTACATTCAATTAATTTATACATACCCTACTGTAGAACAGGGTTCGTTACGCGGGCAGAGCCCGGTAATTATGTAACACAAACTTTTTCTGCACTGGTTCAAGTCCTCTTCCTAAGAATATGTTTATAATCAACATTCTTTCACAAATTACCCAATTTAATTCACCATAACATTCCTCATATTAACTAAATGGAAAATCGTAGGCTATATACAAATCCAGAAAGGGCCAAAAATCATCAGCCCCCATGGATGATTACAATCCATTGCTGAGGCATTCAAATTACTTATTAAAGAACCACTATGTCCATCAATATCATCAATTTATATATTATTGCCCCAATGCTAGCCTTAACCCTGGCTCTCACAACATGAATTCCTCTTCCCATATCTTATCCACTAATTAATATAAATGTCAGCATATTATTTCTATTAGCCATATCACACCTAGCCATTTATTCCATCCTCAGATCTGGATGAACTTCACATTCAGAATACTCACTCACTGGAGCTGTAGGAACAATAGCACAGACAATCATCTCATATGAAGTAATGTAGCAGTTATTCTATTCTCAGTCTTATGGATAAATGGATCATTTACACTTTCAACAGTAATTATTACACAAGAACACCTATGACTAATTTTCTCCTGACCCTTACCCAGAATTTGATTATCTCCGCAGTAGCAGAAATCCAATGAAGCCCCACTTGATTTAACAGAAGTAGCATCAAAACCTGTATATGTCTTCAATGTAGAAAATGTATCAGGCCCATTCACCCCGTCCCTCCTAGAGAATATGTCAATTTCCCTATGATAAACATTTCCACAGCAATCTATTTTTAGTAGCTTCCGACAATCTCTAGATGCCAGAATTATTTACAGCCCAAGTCATCATTAAAACACATCTAACAATCTCCTTTCTATGAATTTGAGCCTCCTACCTATAATTTTGATATGATCAACGCATACATCTCTTATAAAAAGTTTTTTTTTCGACTAAAATTAACCCTATATATATGAGAGTTTTCACTACTTGTCATCATACCAGGCAACCCACCACAAACTTAAGAAATATGTCTGACAAAAGAGTTACTTTGATAGAGTAAATCATAGAGTTTTCAATGCTCTTATTCCTGGAATTGAATTCTTTCTAATAATTTTACATTCTCCATGCTACCTACCACATTACACCACATGCTATATAGTAAAGTTCTCTAAGTAAGCTTCAGGCCCATACCCCCAAAATATTTTTGTATATCCTTCCTGTGCTGATAAACTCTCATTGTTTTTACCATCATTCTACTGACCGTTTTCTCAGGAAATATAATTGTATAACAAGCTCACACTGGTTAATGGTATCCCCATTCTAATAAAAAACATGAACCCATAAGCTACAGAAGCATCCAACAAATATTTCCTAAAACAGTCCACCACATCAATACTACTTATAATGGCTATTATCATTAATCTAATATACTCTGGTCAAAGAGCACCATGAATAAAAAAATCTTTAATCCAGCAGCATCCACCCTCATGACAATCGCCCTTGTCACAAAAGTAGGACTTTCCCCATTTCACTTCTGAGTGCCTGAAGTCACACAAGGCATCCCATGAACAGCAGACCTGATGCTATCAGCATGACAAAATTGCACCCCTATCAGTTTTATACCACATGTCACCATCCATCAACCTAAATATACTATTAATCATAGTGATATTATAAATCATAGCTGGAGGCTGAGGCAGACTTCGCCATACTCACCTGGAAAATATTACACCCTCCTCATCAATTGCCCATATAGGATGGATAACAGCTATTATAATGTATATTCAGATTATAACAATCCTAAACATACTAATTTATATCATAACAACACTATCTTCTTCTTATTTATGCCCAGATCATGTACTACAAGAGTATCATTATCACACACATGAGATAAAACACCTCCCATCACAATCATTTTCCTCACCATTATAGTATCATTAGGACATCGACCATCACTATCAGGGTTTCTACCCAAATGAATAATTATCCAAGAGATAACAAAAACGACAACATCATTCTACCAACACTAATAGCCATCATAGCAGGCCTCAGCATATATTTCTACTTGCAGCTAACATACTCCACATCACTAACTATATTCCTTTCATTAAACAACACAAACACAAACCAATTTGAACATACAAAGAAATAACCTTCCTATCATAACCAATCATAATACCCACACGATTACAACACACAACACCCATTCTATCGGTGCTGGACTAGGAATTTAGGTTAGTTCAGACCAAGAGCTTTCAAAACCCTAAACAAGT
This sequence comes from Eschrichtius robustus, assembly GCF_028021215.1. NCBI lineage: Eukaryota > Metazoa > Chordata > Mammalia > Artiodactyla > Eschrichtiidae > Eschrichtius > Eschrichtius robustus. The sequence goes on along the minus strand of NC_090830.1, from coordinate 44,736,423 downwards.
GAAATTTACTTAATTCCTAAAAATAAGGATTGCAAGACTTTATCCTACATCAATTGAATGTAAAGCAAACACTGTATTTAATCCAAATCTTTACGAGATTGATGAGTTTTAACCCCAGGAAACTTTAGTTAACAGGCGAATCCTCTAGTCAACTGGCTTCAGTCTACTTCTCCTTCATTTGAGAAAGAAAAAAAGAAAAAAAAAAAAAAGGCAGGAAAATCACTGGCAGAATTGAAGCTGCTTCTCTGAAGTTACAATTCAATTTGTTGATTCACCACAGGGTTTGCCAGAAAGAGGGCTCAATCTCTGTCTTTAGATTTACAGTCTAATGCTAACTCAGTCATTTTACCTCTGTTCATACACTGCTGATTATTTTCAACAAATCACAAAGATATCGGCATTTTATATTTACTATTTGGTGCTTGAGCTGGAGTAGCAGGCAGCACCTTAATTGTATTAATCCAGGCTGAGCTATGCTGACCTGGACCGCTACTTGGAGATGCCCAAATCTGTAAGGTAGTCATAGCAGTCCCTGCACTTGTAATAATTGTCTTTATAGCTGTACCCGTTATGATTGCAGGCTTTGAAAACTGACTTGGGCCACTAATAACTCAGACACCTGAAGTAGCATTTCCCCCAATAAATCATATAAACTTTTGACTACTTCCCCCATCATTCTTACTCCTACTCATATCACCAATAGTAGAAGCTGGTTCTGGTACCAGTGGAACCGTGTATTCAGCTCTAGCCTGCAATCTGGCCCATGCAGGAGCCTCTGTCGACCTAACTCTTTTCTCCTTACATTTAGCAGGTGTCTCCTCAATTCTTGGTATTATTACTTTTATTACTATAGTCTTTAATACAAAAGCAGCAGTCATATCCCAATACCAAACACCATTATTTGTTTAATCTTCCCCAACTATAGCCATATTACTATAATTACCAATCTCAGTCCAAGCAGCCAGAATTGCCATGCTGTTAAGAGATAGAAATCTAAACACTACTTTCTTTGACCCTGCAGGAGGAGACCGAATCCTATACCAACACCTATTTTGATACTTTGCTCACCCTGAAGTCTGTATTCATGGCCTAACAGGGTTTGTTATAATCTCACATATCACTGCATACTATTTAGGACAAAAATTGCCTTTCAGCTATCTGGGAATAGTATGAGTCATGTCCACTGGTTTTTTAGGAGTTCTCTTGTGGGCCCATCATATGTTTACCATAGGGATAGCTGTGGACTCAGGAGCATACTTTGCATCAGCTACCGTAATTACTTCTATCCCTACAGGAGTAAAAGTATCTAGCTGATTAGCAACTCTTTATTTAATTTTTCTTTTTCTTTTCTTTTTTTTTTTTTTTTTTTTGGCTGAGTTGGGTCTTGGTTGCTGCGCATGGGCTTTCTCTGGTTGCGCTGAGCGGCAGCTACTCTTCGTTGCAGTGTGCGGCCCTATCATTGCAGTGGCTTCTCTTGTTGCAGAGCACGGCCTCTAGGCGCGTGGGCTTCAGTGGTTGTGGCTTGCGGGCTCTAGAGGACAGGCTCAGTAGTTGTGGCACACGGGCTTTTTGCTCCGCGGCATGCGGAATCTTCCCAGACAAGGGCTCGAACCCGTGTCCCCTGCATTGGCAGGCGAATTCTTAACCACTGTGTCACCAGGGAAGTCCCTGGTTAGCAACTGTTCACGGAGGTAATACTATATGACCTCCCACTATATTATGAGTTTTAGGCTTTAGTTTTTCTTTTTACGGTAGGTGGTTTGACAGGAATCATCTTAGCCAACTCATCCCCAGACATTGTCCTCCAGGATACATACTATGTAGTAGCACACTTCCATGACCTAATGTCCATGGGAGCAGTCTTCACTATTATAGGAGGCTTCCTACACTGATTCCCACTATTCTCAGGTTATACAGTTAACTCAGCATGAGCAAAAATTCACTTCACAAGTATATTTGTAGTAGTAAACATGACTTCCTGCAGCACTTTCGTGGCCTCTCAGGGATGTCACTACGTTAGTCTGAGTACCCTGAGGCACACACAACATGAAATATTTTGTCTTTAGGCTCATTCATCTCAGTAGCAGCAGTAATGCTAATAATCTTCATACTTTGAAAAGCACTTGTGTCTAAACAAGAAGTCTTAGCAGTGGAAATTGCTACTCCTAACCTAGAATGGTTACACGGATGTCCTCCACCATATCCTATGTTTCAAGATCCTACCTATGTAAATGTAAAATAAGGAAGGACTCAAGTCCTTTTCAACCAGTTTCAAGCCAACACCATAACAATTATGTCTTCCTCAATAAATGAGATAAAAGTAAAAAGTGATGTAGCTTTGTCAAAGTTAAATGATAGGCTAAAATCCTGTATATCACTAAGGCATATCAATTTCATCTAGGCTCTCAAGATACAACATCACCGATTATGGAAGAACTTTTACATTTTCTTCATCACACATTAATAGTGATTTTTAAAATAAGTTCTCTAGTCCTCTATATCATTTCACTAATATTGACATCTAAACTCATATGCATACAATAGATGCACAGGTAGAGAAAATGTGAACAATTTACTAGCTATTATTGTAATCTTAATTGCCCTATCATCATTGTGAATCCTTTACATGATACATGAAATCAATAACTCTTCCCAAACCATAAAATACTATGGGTCAGTAATGATACTGAAGCTACAAATACACAGATTATGAAGATTTAAATGTTGACTCCTCTGTAATCCCCACATCAGAGCTAAAACCAGGAGAATAATGACTAATAGAAGTCAACAACTGAGTAGTTAGGGATAGTCATTGAATATTAGTTTCATCTGAAATTGTTGTACACTCCGGAGTTGTTCCTTCTCAGGCCTAAAAAGAGCTGCTATCCCAGGACGCCTAACTTAAAGAATCCTAATATCAACAGGACCAGGCCTATGTTGTGGACAAGAGAGCTCGTTTTCCTGAGTTCAAAGACAGGACAGAGGGATATGGCTGAAGATATGGGGTGAATCTGGAGCCCATGGGGATGCACTCTCCAAGCTCCAGTATAGGAATGGGGCCTCTAGGGTCCCAGGCCACCCACCACGCCCTCTCGAGCAGGATCTGGGCAACATTCCCTGTCAGTGATGAGGCAGCCCTAGCACTTGTCACGCCCCGATGTCGTGTCCTATGTGGGCCCCATGCTCTTGGCACCACACCCCAAACTCTGCAGGTCCATGCTACAGGGTCCTTCATGCCTCAGGAGTAGAGACCACACAGCAAGCAGTTCCCTCCCCAACCAGCAGGAGGAGGGGAGGAGAGCAGGGGCACCAGCGGACTCTCACTCAGACAACAACACCCCAGCGGTGCCAGCGGGGACAGTGATGATGCAGATGAGGCACAGACCAAGAGATGGGACCAGAGGACCCAAAAGGCAGCTGGTCAGGTCCTGGCTCACCTGCACCCCGGACACCTTTGTCCCGCATACACCCCCTTCCTCATACACCCTCTCGTTAAATGCAGATTCTTCAGATGCAGACAGGCAGAGCTTCAGACTGAAAGTCAGCTCTTCCAAAATGACCCGTCAGCAAACACTGCAGGATTCCACTCCAGTGGGTGCCCTGGAGTCGACAACTCAGGGCCTGAAGTGGATATCGGTGCCAGGGGCAGTGGGAGGGAATGGGGAATGAGACTTTCATGGTTGTGGAATTTTGGTTTTGCAAGATGAAAAGTTCTAGGGATGGTGGTGATGGCTCCACGAGAAAGTGAATATATCTGATGCCTCAGAAACGTGCACTTAAAATGGTGATGATGGTAAAGGGTATGTGACGTGTGTTTTATTTCACTTAAAATAAATTCTTAAAATAATGTCTTGTTAATTGGGCTTCCATTTCGACTCCCCTTCGTCACAAATGTCGGAGGCCCAGACACAGTCCCCTACCTTAGGGGCCATCACGGTACCCTCACAGAGCACGTGGGAGACCATTCTTAGGGGGGGCTAGTCTGTGCTCACCTGACCTCTGTCCAGGGGGACCCAGGCAGTGGTGACCCCCATAGATTAGACATATGATATGCTATAGTATTAATATGATACCACCAAGTGTTGTCACTCACCGGAACACAGAGCAGCAACCCACTCAAACATGCCTGACCTCATATGATTGTGACAAGATTAAGAGAAGAAAAGGAGCCACAGGTTCATCAGGACAACACCCTTAATGCAGAGGTTGGAAATCTCAAAGGGGACAGGACACACTGCAGGCAAAGAGCGCATATGCGGTCTCCCCATACATGTGATCCTGACGCATGCAGGTATGGTGAGACCCACACAGTCCCCGCACCCTATACCTGGGGCCACACATCCACACTCACCAGGGTGACCCACCTCCCCAGACCCCTCCACCTGGGTCACATGTCCACAGTCCCAGGGTGACCTCACCTCCCCAGACCCTGCACCTGGGGTCACACGTCCCCTTGGTCAGGACACCATGGCTCTGCAGGGGGCTCCCCCAATGTGGAAACAAGCTGGGTCCCTGGGACCTCCTGGGATGGGAAAAAGTGTCAGGTGGGTCTCCTTTCCCCACACTTGTCCCAGAGGAGTCCTCCTCTTCTCACTTTGGTTCTGTGTGATTTTAACTGTTTTTAAAGCTTTCATACTAGAGTTGAACACACGACCCTGGTGCTGGCATGCTCAGTCCTTTCTCGTCTCACTTACACGTTGAGAAAACTCACAGGACAGCAGGGCTGAAAGCCGAGGGGCAGCTCTGGACTCTGCTGAGTAGGGACGGTAGACTGGAGGGAGAGCTCCGCAGCAGCCTCAGCTCTCACCCATCGGCCTTTTGCCCGATCTGCGTGCCTGCAATCAATTCACCAGCTAAACCTGCTTCCCTATGCACCATGCACGTGCTGGTAAATTGGAATTATTGCCAGGTAGTCCTCCTGAGGATTCTCCATGAGCCCCAGGGAAGGTGAACCTTGCAGGGATTAAGACTAAGGCCCCGACCATAGCACTGACCCTTGGGAGGACCAGGTCACCACACTCAGAAGAGAGGCTGTTACGTAGACAAGCCCACCTCAGCTCCAGACCCCAGACATCTAAGCACTGACATTCAGATGCAGGCACGGAGCTTCCCAGTACTGAGGCCAGGCCGGGTCTCTACCCAGGTCCCCATAGTCCTAGCGTACACAGAACATGGTCAGGTCTAAATCTTCTTATTATAGACAACGCATGGTCAGCTCTAAACATAATCAGGAGACAGGACATGCAGAGGTCGAAGTCTGCCATGTAGACACAACTTGATCATGTTTAAACTAGCTTAGGGCTGATCTCATAGGAGGTACAGATCACACACATGGGTCTCTCATCTTTGGACACCCACATCAGGAAACTGAACAAAATCTTTGTCATTAAACATTTCAACAGGCAAAACAGAAATGTCCCCAGTTTCTCTGGCCACCTGATGGTCAGGATCCACGGGCGAGCCACGAACTTCTTAGCGTGCAGCCCAGTCTGCTGCCAGGACAGACAAGAAGTGGCCTGACTCCAGCCTCCCAGGCTTCCAGAAGGAGGCGGCCACACTGGAAGCCCAGGCAGGAGAGTCCTGCATGGTCCGGGCCAGGAGATCCGGTCTGTCCATTCGGCTGTCCGATTCCGGGCGGGGCGCTCAGGGCCGCTGAGAGCCCTGCACTCAGGTCCTGCTTCCCTGCAGCGTGTGCGTGTGCGTGTGCGTGTGCGTGTGTGTGTGTGTGTAGAGGGCGCGGTGGCTGACGGCTCCCATGGCTCCCGTCCCGGGCACCGCGCTGTCTTCGAGGGGAGGCACGGGGAGAGGTAGGGGCACAGAAGCCGTTGGAGAGGAGAACCCACCGCGGAACTCCTTGCACACTGGCTCGCCCCACCCGGAGACCCGCCTGCCCATCGTGGGCCGCATGTCGCCCCCCAGCCCCCCACCCCCGAGGGCTGGGTGCCTGTTCTTTCAACAGCACAGGGTCTCACATGAAGGAGACCCAGTGGGGACTGTCACCCCCCCCCCCACTCCTGATGCTGTGTTTGGGGAGAATGAACCCCCTTGACTGGGCGATGGGACCCTGTGTGGAAAGAGGTGGCGGCCCCATCCAAGTCGGGGCCAGGCTGAGAGATGGGAACACAGGAGCCAAGTGCAGGGCCTGGAGGCCAGGCCAACAGGAGGGGCACCCCCAGCCTTGGCCGGGCTCTCCAACGGTGACATTGTTGCTTTAGGGGACCTGGGGCAGGCGACTGAATGTAATGGGAGTCTAAACTGGACCCTGAATGGGGCTTAAAGAAGGTGTGAAGGATGTTACTGAGACAGTGACAGTCACTGGAAGACAAACTCTGTGTCAGGATATCCTGCTCCATCCATTTAAATCCCTGAGATCTGTGACCATTACGTGGCTACGCAGGATTGTTAGAGCAGCTGCATGCGGATATATCTTGGGCACAATTCAGTCTGCAGCCAACTTGCAAGTGGTTCCAGCAAACACACAGGTGTGCGCACAGGCAGGCACAGCACACACACAAACATATGCACGTGCACAGCACAAATATATTCACACACTAGCATGAGAACACACATACACGCATATGCCCATGCACACACTAATGTGTGCAAGTGCACATACCTATGCACATGCACAGCATATGTATGCAAACAGGCACATGCACACGCATAGCACACACACAGGGAATAAAGTGAATCCGTAAAGCTTTAATTCCTGAACACAAGTGAAGCTGACATGTATTTTTCCCTTTTCTTAGCCTTGATGTTTTCCACAACAAAAAGTTTAAGAAAAAAGTTAATGGCAAATGACTTTTGATTCATAGGACTTTCTGATGTTATTCCACAAATATTATGACAGGAGAAATGAATGTAGATATTACATGTGTCCACTAATGGATGAATGGAGAAGAAAAACACGGTCCGTCAATACAAGGGGATGCTATTCAGCCTAAAAAGGAAGGCAATTCTGACACAGGCTGCAGCAGGGATGAACCTTGAGGGCATTATGCTCAGTGATGTAAGCTAGACACAAAAAAACAAACAGTGCTTGATCCACTCATACAAGGCCCCTAGAGCAGTCGGAAACATAGAGACATAAAGTAGGATGTTGAGTGCCAGGGGCTGAGGGAGGGACAATGGGGAGTGAGTGTTTAATGGGGACTGTTTCAATTTTGCAAGATGAAAAAGTTCTGGAGGATGATGGTGGTCAGGTTTGCACAACAGTGTGAATTACTTCTCGACCCTGAAATGTGCACTTAAAAATGGTTAAGATAGTAAATTTTGTGTTATGTATATCTGACCACAATTTTTAAAACTTTTTAAAAAAACAACAGGAAATAGTCCATGAATACCACAAGATGCACAACTTCACTAACAACAGAGGGATTAAAGCCATAAGAAAAATACTGTGCATACACCTACCAGAATGGCAGACATGAAAGACATAGTATCAAATATCAGCAGGATGTGGAGCAATGGAAAGCCTGGTACGCAACGGGGGGATGCAACCACTTCTGAAACAATCGGGCCTCAGATAGCGAAGTCCCTGCACAGAGACCCACAGTGCTCCTCCCAGTTGAACACAAACCCACCAGCCCTGCACCAGGACACACGGACATGGACTCGCAGCCACAGGAGCCAAACCTGAAAGAACCTGAAGGCCATCACAGGCGGATGCAGAAATGAACCATGCACGCCCCTATGAAGGAATATTCCACAGCAATGGAGTACATTTTGTTTAAAGGTAGTAAAACTAGGGCTTCCCTGGTGGCGCAGTGGTTGGGAATCTGCCTGCTAATGCAGGGGACACGGGTTCGCGCCCTGGTCTGGGAAGATCCCACATGCCACGGAGCAAGTAGGCCCGTGAGCCACAACTACTGAGCCTGCGCGTCTGGAGCCTGTGCTCCGCAACAAAAGAGGCCACAATAGTGAGAGGTCCGCGCACCGCGATGAAGAGTAGCCCCCGCTTGCCACAACTACAGGAAGCCCTAGCACAGAAAGGAAGACCCAACATAGTAATCAATCAATCAATAAATAAATCTTTAAAAAAAAATAAAGAGGACTATTAAAAAAAAAAAAAAAAAGGTACTAAAACTATAAAAATTATTTTTTGAAAAAAACTATATTTACAAGATGAAAGAATCTATAATTCTGGCACCTAGGGATTGTCGAATGCTCCTAAAAATAGATTGCTGTGGAAATGTTTATGATAGGGAAATTGACATATTCTCTAGGAGGGACGGGGTGAATGGGCCTGCTACGTTTTCTACACTGAAGACATATACAGGTTTTGATGCTACTTCTGTTAAATCAAGTGGGGCTTCATTGGATTTCTGCTACTGCGGAGATAATCAAATTCTGGGTAGGGGTCAGGAGAAAATTAGTCATAGGTGTTCTTGTGTAATAATTACTGTTGAAAGTGTAAATGATCCATTTATCCATAAGACTGAGAATAGAATAACTGCTACATTACTTCATATGAGATGATTGTCTGTGCTATTGTTCCTAGAGCTCCAGTGAGTGAGTATTTTGAATGTGAAGTTCATCCAGATCTGAGGATGGAATAAATGGCTAGGTGTGATATGGCTAATAGAAATAATATGCCTACATTTATACTAATTAGTGGATAAGATATGGGAAGAGGAATTCATGTTGTGAGAGCCAGGGTTAAGGCTAGCATTGGGGCAATAATATATAAATTGATGATGTTGATGGACATAGTGGTTCTTTAATAAGTAATTTGAATGCCTCAGCAATGGGTTGTAATCATCCATGGGGGCTGATGATTTTTGGCCCTTTCTGGATTTGTATATAGCCTAGGATTTTCCATTTAGTTAATATGAGGAATGCTATGGTGAATTAAATTGGGTAATTTGTGAAAGAATGTTGATTATAAACATATTCTTAGGAAGAGGACTTGAACCAGTGCAGAAAAAGTTTCAGTGTTACATAATTACCGGGCTCTGCCCGCGTAACGAACCCTGTTCTACAGTAGGGTATGTATAAATTAATTGAATGTAGATTATATCATCATTTAGTTTGAAGACATTTTGTAAAGTAAGCCGTATTGCTCTTGTCCTTTCTTTCATACTGGAAGAAATCTGCAATAGACAGAAACCAACCAGGATGACTCCAGTCTGAACTCAGATCACGTGAGACTTTAATCGTTGAACAAACAGACAATTAAGAGCAGTTATACCATTGAAATGTCGTGATCCAGCATCAAGGTCATAAACCATATTGCCCATATGAACTCCAGAATACAATTACACTGTTATCCCTAGTAAAACTTGTTCCATTGATCAGTGTTTTAGAAGAACAGGTGATAAAGCATTTTGACTAGCTGGCCTAAATTTTAATCACTCAGAAGTGGTTTTATTCTCCAAAAAATAAATGGCGCACGGGCTCAAGACACACCGGCTTCAGTCGTTGTGGCGTGCAGACTCAGTAGTTGTGGCCCACTGGCTTAGTTGTTCCGTGGCACGTGAGATCTTCCCGGGCCGGGGATCGAACCGGGTGCCCTGCATGGGCAGGCGAATTCTTAATCACTGCATCACCAGGGAAGTCCCCTTTTAATAAGTCCCCTTTTAAAGGGAGAATCGCAGTCTCCCTTTTAATATACCTTAAGCCCAAAGAATCCATGGAAAATGGTTACAGAAAATAAGACAATAAAATATTGTAAGGACTATAACAGAAGCATATAGTACACAGTTCATATAGACACATCCCAAGAAGTTACAAAGTATATTAAAAGGGAGGCTGCAATTTTAAAAGAATAAGAAAATTTATACCCACAAACTCCCAATCTTTCCTGAAACGTTGCAATCTGAAACCCTATTGTAGGAAGCAGAAGATTTCAGGAGACATTCTACAAATGAAGGACTCCAAACCCTGTGGTTGGATAAGGAATTCTGGAAGGAAGGTATCCTCACCCAAGGAGAGCAGATTCCTATACTTCTCTAACATCACATCCCTGTACAATTCCCATTGATCTTGGTCCAGGCATTCTCACTCCTCTTGAGAGAAATCTATGGCCACATCCTGGAATGTCAGCAGTCCCTGAAATTAAAAGTACACATGCCATGTGGCCACGGGAAGAGTTCATAATGTGACCCAAGAAGAAAAGAGCAAGTTAAGAGAACTGCTTTTAATTTAGAAGAGTGTCTTCAATTATCCACTAATATATACACACATATATATATATATATATGTATATATATATATATATATATATATATATATATATATATATATATATATATATTTACAAAGTAACTTTCTCTACCTTATTTCTAAGTACAAGAAAAGAGTATGGCATGTGATCCACAAAACCAGTATAGAGACTATACTTGTCTGGAAAAGAAATGATAAAATGATGGTTTCAACACAGGCATATGCATTTTTGAGTGTTTTATTTATATCAAACTGGATAAAATGTGTGTATTTCTCATACAGAAAAGACATGTCGAGGTAGAAATGTACCTTTCAACTATTCATGGGTACACAAGTACACTGGGGAGATTGTAAAAGTGCAGATTGTGATTCAGTAGGTCCGGTGGGCCTGAGTTCTATTTTTTTAACAAGCTCATTTTTAACTAGTGATGCCACAGTCTCTGATTCATTAACCACAACTGTGAATATCAGAGACATCATTAGAAAGGTAAAAATTCATATTTAATTTTGAACTTAAAGTGTTGTATGGATTTTACACCTTTAATAGAATAGTGAGCACAGCAGCAACAATCATTTGTGAATATTTACTATAGACTGTGTATCTTTCTAACTTTTTCGTGTAGGATTCCAGGAAAAAGACCTGGGCTGCGGCCACAGAGGGCGTGGCCCCCAGGCCGGGCCGCCCCTCAAGGGCCCCCGACGGGGCCCTGCGCTCCTGGCGGCTCCCTCCCCCGCCGCCGCGCTCCCTCCCGGAAGGCCTCGGGGCAGAGCGGTCCCACCCACTGCGCGCTGAACAGAGCCCGCGTTTCCTCAGAGCTGGAACTCCCGGCTCGGGCGGGGTCTCTTCCCTCCGCCTTCACGGAACTGCCCCGGAGCCCGAGGGGAGGGCGACCTCACTGAGGCTGCCGGCTCTGGAGGTGCCCCGGCGGCCGAAGCCGTGACAGTCGCGGGGACGGCGGGCCGGGTAAGTGGGCGCCGGCCCTCCGCCTGGTCCGGTGCCCGGGCCGCAGCACAAGACCAGCTTCTGAGGGGCAGGGGTTCGCTGCCACCCGCCGCTGCTGTGCAGAAAGAGCGGCCTCCAGCGTCTGGTCCCCGGGAACTTCGGTCCCTGCTCTCGCCCCTGCTCTCGGCCTGGCTCGCGAGGCCTGGTGGGCGTGGGGAGGGGGTCGGCCTGAGCGTCCTGAGGGGAAACGGGGCAAGGGAGGCGCAGGGTCCGGCTGCAGCGTCAGCGCCCCTCCTCCCGACTGCGGGGAAAGCGGCTGAAAACTCCTCCCGAGGCGCGCAGGCCCCTTATTCAGCCGCGTCCCTCTGCGCTCCTTCCTCCCTGAGCTAAAGTACCGGGGGGAGGGGACAGGGCGGGGGACTGGCGCAGGTAATGGGGAACATCAAAAGGTGATTGTTAACTAAGGAAAACCAGCTCTCCCAAGGTGAGGAATGTGGCGCTTTTCTTGGCCTGGGCTCACTGAAATCCTTCCTTTGATATGCACCTCCGCTCTCTGGGGCCTGAATTCTGTATTTGCATATCCTGAGTGCCTCAGGGCCCGCCGGCTCACATTGGAGGGCTGCAAGTGCTGAAGACTGTGACATCCTTTGTTTACTGATAGGGCAAGAAATATTCCATTTCTCACAGGCTTGAGGGGCAGACAGTGAAAAAAAGTCAGAGAATCTCACTCGGCTTGTACTTTGGTTTACATATAGATAATATTTATACTTAACTGTGCTAATAGATGTTCTCAAGTCCAATCAACTTGTACTACTGCCCTCTATGTATCAATTTCATCAATATCATAAGATAAATGCCTATAGAATTGACTTAATCCATTTAAATAGGATAATGATTTTTAAAGGAAACATAATAGAAATATAACAACAAAACCTTTACCACTAAAGGCTGGGTCTCGAACAACCTAAATAAATGTTCCATTGTTAAAATATTGAAAGATGTAGTCAATAGAAATATCAACAAAAACGACAAATAATAAGGGTAGCAGAATGTTGAAATGTTCTATCTTTATCATTAAAGTGGCAGAGAATCATTTATTAGTAGGCACTGGGGGCAGAAGATGCCTGATTTTATATCTGTGTCATACTTGTGCAGTTGTTTCAACAAGTAACTTAAAGACAAAATGGAAAAACAAGGAGGTTTGTGCCTGAGATCATGTTGATGTGAAACCAGGGATGGCCACCTTGTGCCAGGTGAGTTAAGTTTACCTGGAAGGTAGACCGCAGAGCTCCTGGGAAGCAAGGGTTGGAATTTTTCTGCTGGGTGCCCCTTAGGTTCTGTGACTTGACTGAGTGACTGACTGTGAGTCATGTTTCGGGAAAGACCTGATCACAGGAAAAGGGTGGGAATAGAGTGCTTTGGGGAGCAGCTAACAACATTCATCACAGCTCACGGCCTGAATGAATTTTAAAGAAACAGGAAAACAAATGCTTCTTATGGAATCAGAGAATGTGAGGGCTGGACAGTCCCAGAAAATGAGGAACACCCATCCCATTTTCCAGATGAGAAAACAGAGGTCCAGCAAGGTGAAATCCCTCACCCAAGTTGCACCCGTCTCTCCTCCCCACTACGTGGTTCATGAAAGCAGGACTCTTCCTGTCTTGATCACTGCTGAACCCCAAAAAGGGCCAGGCATCTAGCAGCTGCTCCAAAAATTTGGGTTGACTGTAGGAACAATGCTATTTCTTTCTTTCTCACTCTTATTCAGGATTGTGCCAAGAACTCCCCAGGTTGCAATGTAATTCGATAAATGTAAATATTAATTGAGTTTTGTTGTGATGAGGACTTAGGCTTTGAAGGTAACAGACTTGGTTCAGATCTTGGTTCTGCCACTCCATAGCTGTTTGGCTTTGGGAAAATTACTAAACCTCTCTGAGATTATTTCCTCCTTTGTAAAGTGAGGATAAATCTATCTGAGCCAGCAGATCACCTGCATGAGAGATGTGCACTAAATATTGGTCTTTCTCACTCTCCTACGCCATCTCTCTGTTCTTCCCAGAGAAGCTGCACAGAAGGATATAGTACTTTTTAAAAATAGTTAACTAATTAATTAATTAATTTGTTTTTGGCTGCGTTGGGTCTTCGTTGCTATGCACAGGCTTTCTCTAGTTGCCGCAAGCGGGGGCTACTCTTTGTTGCGGTGCGCGGGCTTCTCATTGCGGTGGCTTCTCTTGCTAGCCTTAACCCCAATGCTAGCCTTAACCCTGGCTCTCACAACATGAATTCCTCTTCCCATATCTTATCCACTAATTAATATAAATGTCGGCATATTATTTCTATTAGCCATATCACACCTAGCCATTTATTCCATCCTCAGATCTGGATGAACTTCACATTCAGAATACTCACTCACTGGAGCTCTAGGAACAGTAGCACAGACAATCATCTCATATGAAGTAATGTAGCAGTTATTCTATTTTTAGTCTTACTGATAAATGGATCATTTACACTTTCAACAGTAATTATTACACAAGAACACCTATGAGTAATTTTCTCCTGACCCCTACCCAGAATTTGATTATCTCTGCAGTAGCAGAAATCCAGTGAAGCCCCACTTGATTTAACAGAAGTAGCATCAAAACCTGTATATGTCTTCAATGTAGAAAATGTAGCAGGCCCATTCACCCCGTCCCTCCTAGAGAATATGTCAATTTCCCTATCATAAACATTTCCACAGCAATCTATTTTTAGGAGCATTCGACAATCCCTAGGTGCCAGAATTATATACAGCCCAAGTCATCATTAAAACACATCTAACAATCTCCTTTCTATGAATTTGAGCCTCCTACCTACAATTTTGATATGATCAACGCATACATCTCTTATAAATTTTTTTTTTTTACGATTAACATTAACCCTATGTATATGAGAGTTTTCACTACTTGTCATCATACCAGGCAACCCACCACAAATTTAAGAAATATGTCTGACAAAAGAGTTACTTTGATAGAGTAAATCATAGAGGTTTCAATGCTCTTATTCCTGGAATTGAATTCTTCCTAATAATTTTACATTCTCCATGCTACCTACCACATTACACCACATGCTATATAGTAAAGTTCTCTAAGTAAGCTTCAGGCCCATACCCCCAAAATATTTTTGTATATCCTTCCTGTGCTGATAAACTCTCATTGTTTTTACCATCATTCTACTGACCGTTTTCTCAGGAAATATAATTGTATAACAAGCTCACACTGGTTAATGGTATCCCCATTCTAATAAAAAACATGAACCCATAAGCTACAGAAGCATCCAACAAATATTTCCTAAAACAGTCCACCACATCAATACTACTTATAATGGCTATTATCATTAATCTAATATACTCTGGTCAAAGAGCACCATGAATAACAAAAATCTTTAATCCAGCAGCATCCACCCTCATGACAATCGCCCTTGTCACAAAAGTAGGACTTTCCCCATTTCACTTCTGAGTGCCTGAAGTCACACAAGGCATCCCATGAACAGCAGACCTGATGCTATCAGCATGACAAAATTGCACCCCTATCAGTTTTATACCACATGTCACCATCCATCAACCTAAATATACTATTAATCATAGTGATATTATAAATCATAGCTGGAGGCTGAGGCAGACTTCGCCATACTCACCTGGAAAATATTACACCCTCCTCATCAATTGCCCATATAGGATGGATAACAGCTATTATAATGTATATTCAGATTATAACAATCCTAAACATACTAATTTATATCATAACAACACTATCTTCTTCTTATTTATGCCCAGATCATGTACTACAAGAGTATCATTATCACACACATGAGATAAAACACCTCCCATCACAATCATTTTCCTCACCATTATAGTATCATTAGGACATCGACCATCACTATCAGGGTTTCTACCCAAATGAATAATTATCCAAGAGATAACAAAAACGACAACATCATTCTACCAACACTAATAGCCATCATAGCAGGCCTCAGCATATATTTCTACTTGCAGCTAACATACTCCACATCACTAACTATATTCCTTTCATTAAACAACACAAACACAAACCAATTTGAACATACAAAGAAATAACCTTCCTATCATAACCAATCATAATACCCACACGATTACAACACACAACACCCATTCTATCGGTGCTGGACTAGGAATTTAGGTTAGTTCAGACCAAGAGCTTTCAAAACCCTAAACAAGTGAAATTTACTTAATTCCTAAAAATAAGGATTGCAAGACTTTATCCTACATCAATTGAATGTAAAGCAAACACTGTATTTAATCCAAATCTTTACGAGATTGATGAGTTTTAACCCCAGGAAACTTTAGTTAACAGGCGAATCCTCTAGTCAACTGGCTTCAGTCTACTTCTCCTTCATTTGAGAAAGAAAAAAAGAAAAAAAAAAAAAGGCAGGAAAATCACTGGCAGAATTGAAGCTGCTTCTCTGAAGTTACAATTCAATTTGTTGATTCACCACAGGGTTTGCCAGAAAGAGGGCTCAATCTCTGTCTTTAGATTTACAGTCTAATGCTAACTCAGTCATTTTACCTCTGTTCATACACTGCTGATTATTTTCAACAAATCACAAAGATATCGGCATTTTATATTTACTATTTGGTGCTTGAGCTGGAGTAGCAGGCAGCACCTTAATTGTATTAATCCAGGCTGAGCTATGCTGACCTGGACCGCTACTTGGAGATGCCCAAATCTGTAAGGTAGTCATAGCAGTCCCTGCACTTGTAATAATTGTCTTTATAGCTGTACCCGTTATGATTGCAGGCTTTGAAAACTGACTTGGGCCACTAATAACTCAGACACCTGAAGTAGCATTTCCCCCAATAAATCATATAAACTTTTGACTACTTCCCCCATCATTCTTACTCCTACTCATATCACCAATAGTAGAAGCTGGTTCTGGTACCAGTGGAACCGTGTATTCAGCTCTAGCCTGCAATCTGGCCCATGCAGGAGCCTCTGTCGACCTAACTGTTTTCTCCTTACATTTAGCAGGTGTCTCCTCAATTCTTGGTATTATTACTTTTATTACTATAGTCTTTAATACAAAAGCAGCAGTCATATCCCAATACCAAACACCATTATTTGTTTAATCTTCCCCAACTATAGCCATATTACTATAATTACCAATCTCAGTCCAAGCAGCCAGAATTGCCATGCTGTTAAGAGATAGAAATCTAAACACTACTTTCTTTGATCCTGCAGGAGGAGACCGAATCCTATACCAACACCTATTTTGATACTTTGCTCACCCTGAAGTCTGTATTCATGGCCTAACAGGGTTTGTTATAATCTCACATATCACTGCATACTATTTAGGACAAAAATTGCCTTTCAGCTATCTGGGAATAGTATGAGTCATGTCCACTGGTTTTTTAGGAGTTCTCTTGTGGGCCCATCATATGTTTACCATAGGGATAGCTGTGGACTCAGGAGCATACTTTGCATCAGCTACCGTAATTACTTCTATCCCTACAGGAGTAAAAGTATCTAGCTGATTAGCAACTCTTTATTTAATTTTTCTTTTTCTTTTCTTTTTTTTTTTTTTTTTTTTGGCTGAGTTGGGTCTTGGTTGCTGCGCATGGGCTTTCTCTGGTTGCGCTGAGCGGCAGCTACTCTTCGTTGCAGTGTGCGGCCCTATCATTGCAGTGGCTTCTCTTGTTGCAGAGCACGGCCTCTAGGCGCGTGGGCTTCAGTGGTTGTGGCTTGCGGGCTCTAGAGGACAGGCTCAGTAGTTGTGGCACACGGGCTTTTTGCTCCGCGGCATGCGGAATCTTCCCAGACAAGGGCTCGAACCCGTGTCCCCTGCATTGGCAGGCGAATTCTTAACCACTGTGTCACCAGGGAAGTCCCTGGTTAGCAACTGTTCACGGAGGTAATACTATATGACCTCCCACTATATTATGAGTTTTAGGCTTTAGTTTTTCTTTTTACGGTAGGTGGTTTGACAGGAATCATCTTAGCCAACTCATCCCCAGACATTGTCCTCCAGGATACATACTATGTAGTAGCACACTTCCATGACCTAATGTCCATGGGAGCAGTCTTCACTATTATAGGAGGCTTCCTACACTGATTCCCACTATTCTCAGGTTATACAGTTAACTCAGCATGAGCAAAAATTCACTT
Organism: Eschrichtius robustus; assembly: GCF_028021215.1. Taxonomy (NCBI): domain Eukaryota; kingdom Metazoa; phylum Chordata; class Mammalia; order Artiodactyla; family Eschrichtiidae; genus Eschrichtius; species Eschrichtius robustus. Next base: position 44,719,137 of record NC_090830.1, on the reverse strand, counting down.
CACAAGTATATTTGTAGTAGTAAACATGACTTCCTGCAGCACTTTCGTGGCCTCTCAGGGATGTCACTACGTTAGTCTGTGTACCCTGAGGCACACACAACATGAAATATTTTGTCTTTAGGCTCATTCATCTCAGTAGCAGCAGTAATGCTAATAATCTTCATACTTTGAAAAGCACTTGTGTCTAAACAAGAAGTCTTAGCAGTGGAAATTGCTACTCCTAACCTAGAATGGTTACACGGATGTCCTCCACCATATCCTATGTTTCAAGATCCTACCTATGTAAATGTAAAATAAGGAAGGACTCAAGTCCTTTTCAACCAGTTTCAAGCCAACACCATAACAATTATGTCTTCCTCAATAAATGAGATAAAAGTAAAAAGTGATGTAGCTTTGTCAAAGTTAAATGATAGGCTAAAATCCTGTATATCACTAAGGCATATCAATTTCATCTAGGCTCTCAAGATACAACATCACCGATTATGGAAGAACTTTTACATTTTCTTCATCACACATTAATAGTGATTTTTAAAATAAGTTCTCTAGTCCTCTATATCATTTCACTAATATTGACATCTAAACTCATATGCATACAATAGATGCACAGGTAGAGAAAATGTGAACAATTTACTAGCTATTATTGTAATCTTAATTGCCCTATCATCATTGTGAATCCTTTACATGATACATGAAATCAATAACTCTTCCCAAACCATAAAATACTATGGGTCAGTAATGATACTGAAGCTACAAATACACAGATTATGAAGATTTAAATGTTGACTCCTCTGTAATCCCCACATCAGAGCTAAAACCAGGAGAATAATGACTAATAGAAGTCAACAACCGAGTAGTTAGGGATAGTCATTGAATATTAGTTTCATCTGAAATTGTTGTACACTCCGGAGTTGTTCCTTCTCAGGCCTAAAAAGAGCTGCTATCCCAGGACGCCTAACTTAAAGAATCCTAATATCAACAGGACCAGGCCTATGTTGTGGACAAGAGAGCTCGTTTTCCTGAGTTCAAAGACAGGACAGAGGGATATGGCTGAAGATATGGGGTGAATCTGGAGCCCATGGGGATGCACTCTCCAAGCTCCAGTATAGGAATGGGGCCTCTAGGGTCCCAGGCCACCCACCACGCCCTCTCGAGCAGGATCTGGGCAACATTCCCTGTCAGTGATGAGGCAGCCCTAGCACTTGTCACGCCCCGATGTCGTGTCCTATGTGGGCCCCATGCTCTTGGCACCACACCCCAAACTCTGCAGGTCCATGCTACAGGGTCCTTCATGCCTCAGGAGTAGAGACCACACAGCAAGCAGTTCCCTCCCCAACCAGCAGGAGGAGGGGAGGAGAGCAGGGGCACCAGCGGACTCTCACTCAGACAACAACACCCCAGCGGTGCCAGCGGGGACAGTGATGATGCAGATGAGGCACAGACCAAGAGATGGGACCAGAGGACCCAAAAGGCAGCTGGTCAGGTCCTGGCTCACCTGCACCCCGGACACCTTTGTCCCGCATACACCCCCTTCCTCATACACCCTCTCGTTAAATGCAGATTCTTCAGATGCAGACAGGCAGAGCTTCAGACTGAAAGTCAGCTCTTCCAAAATGACCCGTCAGCAAACACTGCAGGATTCCACTCCAGTGGGTGCCCTGGAGTCGACAACTCAGGGCCTGAAGTGGATATCGGTGCCAGGGGCAGTGGGAGGGAATGGGGAATGAGACTTTCATGGTTGTGGAATTTTGGTTTTGCAAGATGAAAAGTTCTAGGGATGGTGGTGATGGCTCCACGAGAAAGTGAATATATCTGATGCCTCAGAAACGTGCACTTAAAATGGTGATGATGGTAAAGGGTATGTGACGTGTGTTTTATTTCACTTAAAATAAATTCTTAAAATAATGTCTTGTTAATTGGGCTTCCATTTCGACTCCCCTTCGTCACAAATGTCGGAGGCCCAGACACAGTCCCCTACCTTAGGGGCCATCACGGTACCCTCACAGAGCACGTGGGAGACCATTCTTAGGGGGGGCTAGTCTGTGCTCACCTGACCTCTGTCCAGGGGGACCCAGGCAGTGGTGACCCCCATAGATTAGACATATGATATGCTATAGTATTAATATGATACCACCAAGTGTTGTCACTCACCGGAACACAGAGCAGCAACCCACTCAAACATGCCTGACCTCATATGATTGTGACAAGATTAAGAGAAGAAAAGGAGCCACAGGTTCATCAGGACAACACCCTTAATGCAGAGGTTGGAAATCTCAAAGGGGACAGGACACACTGCAGGCAAAGAGCGCATATGCGGTCTCCCCATACATGTGATCCTGACGCATGCAGGTATGGTGAGACCCACACAGTCCCCGCACCCTATACCTGGGGCCACACATCCACACTCACCAGGGTGACCCACCTCCCCAGACCCCTCCACCTGGGTCACATGTCCACAGTCCCAGGGTGACCTCACCTCCCCAGACCCTGCACCTGGGGTCACACGTCCCCTTGGTCAGGACACCATGGCTCTGCAGGGGGCTCCCCCAATGTGGAAACAAGCTGGGTCCCTGGGACCTCCTGGGATGGGAAAAAGTGTCAGGTGGGTCTCCTTTCCCCACACTTGTCCCAGAGGAGTCCTCCTCTTCTCACTTTGGTTCTGTGTGATTTTAACTGTTTTTAAAGCTTTCATACTAGAGTTGAACACACGACCCTGGTGCTGGCATGCTCAGTCCTTTCTCGTCTCACTTACACGTTGAGAAAACTCACAGGACAGCAGGGCTGAAAGCCGAGGGGCAGCTCTGGACTCTGCTGAGTAGGGACGGTAGACTGGAGGGAGAGCTCCGCAGCAGCCTCAGCTCTCACCCATCGGCCTTTTGCCCGATCTGCGTGCCCTGCAATCAATTCACCAGCTAAACCTGCTTCCCTATGCACCATGCACGTGCTGGTAAATTGGAATTATTGCCAGGTAGTCCTCCTGAGGATTCTCCATGAGCCCCAGGGAAGGTGAACCTTGCAGGGATTAAGACTAAGGCCCCGACCATAGCACTGACCCTTGGCAGGACCAGGTCACCACACTCAGAAGAGAGGCTGTTACGTAGACAAGCCCACCTCAGCTCCAGACCCCAGACATCTAAGCACTGACATTCAGATGCAGGCACGGAGCTTCCCAGTACTGAGGCCAGGCCGGGTCTCTACCCAGGTCCCCATAGTCCTAGCGTACACAGAACATGGTCAGGTCTAAATCTTCTTATTATAGACAACGCATGGTCAGCTCTAAACATAATCAGGAGACAGGACATGCAGAGGTCGAAGTCTGCCATGTAGACACAACTTGATCATGTTTAAACTAGCTTAGGGCTGATCTCATAGGAGGTACAGATCACACACATGGGTCTCTCATCTTTGGACACCCACATCAGGAAACTGAACAAAATCTTTGTCATTAAACATTTCAACAGGCAAAACAGAAATGTCCCCAGTTTCTCTGGCCACCTGATGGTCAGGATCCACGGGCGAGCCACGAACTTCTTAGCGTGCAGCCCAGTCTGCTGCCAGGACAGACAAGAAGTGGCCTGACTCCAGCCTCCCAGGCTTCCAGAAGGAGGCGGCCACACTGGAAGCCCAGGCAGGAGAGTCCTGCATGGTCCGGGCCAGGAGATCCGGTCTGTCCATTCGGCTGTCCGATTCCGGGCGGGGCGCTCAGGGCCGCTGAGAGCCCTGCACTCAGGTCCTGCTTCCCTGCAGCGTGTGCGTGTGCGTGTGCGTGTGCGTGTGTGTGTGTGTGTAGAGGGGGCGGTGGCTGACGGCTCCCATGGCTCCCGTCCCGGGCACCGCGCTGTCTTCGAGGGGAGGCACGGGGAGAGGTAGGGGCACAGAAGCCGTTGGAGAGGAGAACCCACCGCGGAACTCCTTGCACACTGGCTCGCCCCACCCGGAGACCCGCCTGCCCATCGTGGGCCGCATGTCGCCCCCCAGCCCCCCACCCCCGAGGGCTGGGTGCCTGCTCTTTCAACAGCACAGGGTCTCACATGAAGGAGACCCAGTGGGGACTGTCACCCCCCCCCCCCCACTCCTGATGCTGTGTTTGGGGAGAATGAACCCCCTTGACTGGGCGATGGGACCCCGTGTGGAAAGAGGTGGCGGCCCCATCCAAGTCGGGGCCAGGCTGAGAGATGGGAACACAGGAGCCAAGTGCAGGGCCTGGAGGCCAGGCCAACAGGAGGGGCACCCCCAGCCTTGGCCGGGCTCTCCAACGGTGACATTGTTGCTTTAGGGGACCTGGGGCAGGCGACTGAATGTAATGGGAGTCTAAACTGGACCCTGAATGGGGCTTAAAGAAGGTGTGAAGGATGTTACTGAGACAGTGACAGTCACTGGAAGACAAACTCTGTGTCAGGATATCCTGCTCCATCCATTTAAATCCCTGAGATCTGTGACCATTACGTGGCTACGCAGGATTGTTAGAGCAGCTGCGTGCGGATATATCTTGGGCACAATTCAGTCTGCAGCCAACTTGCAAGTGGTTCCAGCAAACACACAGGTGTGCGCACAGGCAGGCACAGCACACACACAAACATATGCACGTGCACAGCACAAATATATTCACACACTAGCATGAGAACACACATGCACGCATATGCCCATGCACACACTAATGTGTGCAAGTGCACATACCTATGCACATGCACAGCATATGTATGCAAACAGGCACATGCACACGCATAGCACACACACAGGGAATAAAGTGAATCCGTAAAGCTTTAATTCCTGAACACAAGTGAAGCTGACATGTATTTTTCCCTTTTCTTAGCCTTGATGTTTTCCACAACAAAAAGTTTAAGAAAAAAGTTAATGGCAAATGACTTTTGATTCATAGGACTTTCTGATGTTATTCCACAAATATTATGACAGGAGAAATGAATGTAGATATTACATGTGTCCACTAATGGATGAATGGAGAAGAAAAACACGGTCCGTCAATACAAGGGGATGCTATTCAGCCTAAAAAGGAAGGCAATTCTGACACAGGCTGCAGCAGGGATGAACCTTGAGGGCATTATGCTCAGTGATGTAAGCTAGACACAAAAAAACAAACAGTGCTTGATCCACTCATACAAGGCCCCTAGAGCAGTCGGAAACATAGAGACATAAAGTAGGATGTTGAGTGCCAGGGGCTGAGGGAGGGACAATGGGGAGTGAGTGTTTAATGGGGACTGTTTCAATTTTGCAAGATGAAAAAGTTCTGGAGGATGATGGTGGTCAGGTTTGCACAACAGTGTGAATTACTTCTCGACCCTGAAATGTGCACTTAAAAATGGTTAAGATAGTAAATTTTGTGTTATGTATATCTGACCACAATTTTTAAAACTTTTTAAAAAAACAACAGGAAATAGTCCATGAATACCACAAGATGCACAACTTCACTAACAACAGAGGGATTAAAGCCATAAGAAAAATACTGTGCATACACCTACCAGAATGGCAGACATGAAAGACATAGTATCAAATATCAGCAGGATGTGGAGCAATGGAAAGCCTGGTACGCAACGGGGGGATGCAACCACTTCTGAAACAATCGGGCCTCAGATAGCGAAGTCCCTGCACAGAGACCCACAGTGCTCCTCCCAGTTGAACACAAACCCACCAGCCCTGCACCAGGACACACGGACATGGACTCGCAGCCACAGGAGCCAAACCTGAAAGAACCTGAAGGCCATCACAGGCGGATGCAGAAATGAACCATGCACGCCCCTATGAAGGAATATTCCACAGCAATGGAGTACATTTTGTTTAAAGGTAGTAAAACTAGGGCTTCCCTGGTGGCGCAGTGGTTGGGAATCTGCCTGCTAATGCAGGGGACACGGGTTCGCGCCCTGGTCTGGGAAGATCCCACATGCCACGGAGCAAGTAGGCCCGTGAGCCACAACTACTGAGCCTGCGCGTCTGGAGCCTGTGCTCCGCAACAAAAGAGGCCACAATAGTGAGAGGTCCGCGCACCGCGATGAAGAGTAGCCCCCGCTTGCCACAACTACAGGAAGCCCTAGCACAGAAAGGAAGACCCAACATAGTAATCAATCAATCAATAAATAAATCTTTAAAAAAAAATAAAGAGGACTATTAAAAAAAAAAAAAAAGGTACTAAAACTATAAAAATTATTTTTTGAAAAAAACTATATTTACAAGATGAAAGAATCTATAATTCTGGCACCTAGGGATTGTCGAATGCTCCTAAAAATAGATTGCTGTGGAAATGTTTATGATAGGGAAATTGACATATTCTCTAGGAGGGACGGGGTGAATGGGCCTGCTACGTTTTCTACACTGAAGACATATACAGGTTTTGATGCTACTTCTGTTAAATCAAGTGGGGCTTCATTGGATTTCTGCTACTGCGGAGATAATCAAATTCTGGGTAGGGGTCAGGAGAAAATTAGTCATAGGTGTTCTTGTGTAATAATTACTGTTGAAAGTGTAAATGATCCATTTATCCATAAGACTGAGAATAGAATAACTGCTACATTACTTCATATGAGATGATTGTCTGTGCTATTGTTCCTAGAGCTCCAGTGAGTGAGTATTTTGAATGTGAAGTTCATCCAGATCTGAGGATGGAATAAATGGCTAGGTGTGATATGGCTAATAGAAATAATATGCCTACATTTATACTAATTAGTGGATAAGATATGGGAAGAGGAATTCATGTTGTGAGAGCCAGGGTTAAGGCTAGCATTGGGGCAATAATATATAAATTGATGATGTTGATGGACATAGTGGTTCTTTAATAAGTAATTTGAATGCCTCAGCAATGGGTTGTAATCATCCATGGGGGCTGATGATTTTTGGCCCTTTCTGGATTTGTATATAGCCTAGGATTTTCCATTTAGTTAATATGAGGAATGCTATGGTGAATTAAATTGGGTAATTTGTGAAAGAATGTTGATTATAAACATATTCTTAGGAAGAGGACTTGAACCAGTGCAGAAAAAGTTTCAGTGTTACATAATTACCGGGCTCTGCCCGCGTAACGAACCCTGTTCTACAGTAGGGTATGTATAAATTAATTGAATGTAGATTATATCATCATTTAGTTTGAAGACATTTTGTAAAGTAAGCCGTATTGCTCTTGTCCTTTCTTTCATACTGGAAGAAATCTGCAATAGACAGAAACCAACCAGGATGACTCCAGTCTGAACTCAGATCACGTGAGACTTTAATCGTTGAACAAACAGACAATTAAGAGCAGTTATACCATTGAAATGTCGTGATCCAGCATCAAGGTCATAAACCATATTGCCCATATGAACTCCAGAATACAATTACACTGTTATCCCTAGTAAAACTTGTTCCATTGATCAGTGTTTTAGAAGAACAGGTGATAAAGCATTTTGACTAGCTGGCCTAAATTTTAATCACTCAGAAGTGGTTTTATTCTCCAAAAAATAAATGGCGCACGGGCTCAAGACACACCGGCTTCAGTCGTTGTGGCGTGCAGACTCAGTAGTTGTGGCCCACTGGCTTAGTTGTTCCGTGGCACGTGAGATCTTCCCGGGCCGGGGATCGAACCGGGTGCCCTGCATGGGCAGGCGAATTCTTAATCACTGCATCACCAGGGAAGTCCCCTTTTAATAAGTCCCCTTTTAAAGGGAGAATCGCAGTCTCCCTTTTAATATACCTTAAGCCCAAAGAATCCATGGAAAATGGTTACAGAAAATAAGACAATAAAATATTGTAAGGACTATAACAGAAGCATATAGTACACAGTTCATATAGACACATCCCAAGAAGTTACAAAGTATATTAAAAGGGAGGCTGCAATTTTAAAAGAATAAGAAAATTTATACCCACAAACTCCCAATCTTTCCTGAAACGTTGCAATCTGAAACCCTATTGTAGGAAGCAGAAGATTTCAGGAGACATTCTACAAATGAAGGACTCCAAACCCTGTGGTTGGATAAGGAATTCTGGAAGGAAGGTATCCTCACCCAAGGAGAGCAGATTCCTATACTTCTCTAACATCACATCCCTGTACAATTCCCATTGATCTTGGTCCAGGCATTCTCACTCCTCTTGAGAGAAATCTATGGCCACATCCTGGAATGTCAGCAGTCCCTGAAATTAAAAGTACACATGCCATGTGGCCACGGGAAGAGTTCATAATGTGACCCAAGAAGAAAAGAGCAAGTTAAGAGAACTGCTTTTAATTTAGAAGAGTGTCTTCAATTATCCACTAATATATACACACATATATATATATATATATGTATATGTATATATATATATATATATATATATATATATATATATATATATATATATATATATATATTTACAAAGTAACTTTCTCTACCTTATTTCTAAGTACAAGAAAAGAGTATGGCATGTGATCCACAAAACCAGTATAGAGACTATACTTGTCTGGAAAAGAAATGATAAAATGATGGTTTCAACACAGGCATATGCATGTTTGAGTGTTTTATTTATATCAAACTGGATAAAATGTGTGTATTTCTCATACAGAAAAGACATGTCGAGGTAGAAATGTACCTTTCAACTATTCATGGGTACACAAGTACACTGGGGAGATTGTAAAAGTGCAGATTGTGATTCAGTAGGTCCGGTGGGCCTGAGTTCTATTTTTTTAACAAGCTCATTTTTAACTAGTGATGCCACAGTCTCTGATTCATTAACCACAACTGTGAATATCAGAGACATCATTAGAAAGGTAAAAATTCATATTTAATTTTGAACTTAAAGTGTTGTATGGATTTTACACCTTTAATAGAATAGTGAGCACAGCAGCAACAATCATTTGTGAATATTTACTATAGACTGTGTATCTTTCTAACTTTTTCGTGTAGGATTCCAGGAAAAAGACCTGGGCTGCGGCCACAGAGGGCGTGGCCCCCAGGCCGGGCCGCCCCTCAAGGGCCCCCGACGGGGCCCTGCGCTCCTGGCGGCTCCCTCCCCCGCCGCCGCGCTCCCTCCCGGAAGGCCTCGGGGCAGAGCGGTCCCACCCACTGCGCGCTGAACAGAGCCCGCGTTTCCTCAGAGCTGGAACTCCCGGCTCGGGCGGGGTCTCTTCCCTCCGCCTTCACGGAACTGCCCCGGAGCCCGAGGGGAGGGCGACCTCACTGAGGCTGCCGGCTCTGGAGGTGCCCCGGCGGCCGAAGCCGTGACAGTCGCGGGGACGGCGGGCCGGGTAAGTGGGCGCCGGCCCTCCGCCTGGTCCGGTGCCCGGGCGGCAGCACAAGACCAGCTTCTGAGGGGCAGGGGTTCGCTGCCACCCGCCGCTGCTGTGCAGAAAGAGCGGCCTCCAGCGTCTGGTCCCCGGGAACTTCGGTCCCTCCTCTCGCCCCTGCCCTCGGCCTGGCTCGCGAGGCCTGGTGGGCGTGGGGAGGGGGTCGGCCTGAGCGTCCTGAGGGGAAACGGGGCAAGGGAGGCGCAGGGTCCGGCTGCAGCGTCAGCGCCCCTCCTCCCGACTGCGGGGAAAGCGGCTGAAAACTCCTCCCGAGGCGCGCAGGCCCCTTATTCAGCCGCGTCCCTCTGCGCTCCTTCCTCCCTGAGCTAAAGTACCGGGGGGAGGGGACAGGGCGGGGGACTGGCGCAGGTAATGGGGAACATCAAAAGGTGATTGTTAACTAAGGAAAACCAGCTCTCCCAAGGTGAGGAATGTGGCGCTTTTCTTGGCCTGGGCTCACTGAAATCCTTCCTTTGATATGCACCTCCGCTCTCTGGGGCCTGCATTCTGTATTTGCATATCCTGAGTGCCTCAGGGCCCGCCGGCTCACATTGGAGGGCTGCAAGTGCTGAAGACTGTGACATCCTTTGTTTACTGATAGGGCAAGAAATATTCCATTTCTCACAGGCTTGAGGGGCAGACAGTGAAAAAAAGTCAGAGAATCTCACTCGGCTTGTACTTTGGTTTACATATAGATAATATTTATACTTAACTGTGCTAATAGATGTTCTCAAGTCCAATCAACTTGTACTACTGCCCTCTATGTATCAATTTCATCAATATCATAAGATAAATGCCTATAGAATTGACTTAATCCATTTAAATAGGATAATGATTTTTAAAGGAAACATAATAGAAATATAACAACAAAACCTTTACCACTAAAGGCTGGGTCTCGAACAACCTAAATAAATGTTCCTTTGTTAAAATATTGAAAGATGTAGTCAATAGAAATATCAAGAAAAATGACAAATAATAAGGGTAGCAGAATGTTGAAATGTTCTATCTTTATTATTAAAGTGGCAGAAAATCATTTATTAGTAGGCACTGGGGGTAGAAGATGCCTGATTTTATATCTGTGTCATATTTGTGCAGTTGTTTCAACAAGTAACTTAAAGACAAAATGGAAAAACAAGGAGGTTTGTGCCTGAGATCATGTTGATGTGAAACCAGGGATGGCCACCTTGTGCCAGGTGAGTTAAGTTTACCTGGAAGGTAGACCGCAGAGCTCCTGGGATGCAAGGGTTGGAATTTTTCTGCTGGGTGCCCCTTAGGTTCTGTGACTTGACTGAGTGACTGACTGTGAGTCATGTTTCGGGAAAGACCTGATCACAGGAAAAGGGTGGGAATAGAGTGCTTTGGGGAGCAGCTAACAACATTCATCACAGCTCACGGCCTGAATGAATTTTAAAGAAACAGGAAAACAAATGCTTCTTTTGGAATCAGAGAATGTGAGGGCTGGACAGTCCCAGAAAATGAGGAACACCCATCCCATTTTCCAGATGAGAAAACAGAGGTCCAGCAAGGTGAAATCCCTCACCCAAGTTGCACCCGTCTCTCCTCCCCACTACGTGGTTCATGAAAGCAGGACTCTTCCTGTCTTGATCACTGCTGAACCCCAAAAAGGGCCAGGCATCTAGCAGCTGCTCCAAAAATTTGGGTTGACTGTAGGAACAATGCTATTTCTTTCTTTCTCACTCTTATTCAGGATTGTGCCAAGAACTCCCCAGGTTGCAATGTAATTCGATAAATGTAAATATTAATTGAGTTTTGTTGTGATGAGGACTTAGGCTTTGAAGGTAACAGACTTGGTTCAGATCTTGGTTCTGCCACTCCATAGCTGTTTGGCTTTGGGAAAATTACTAAACCTCTCTGAGATTATTTCCTCCTTTGTAAAGTGGGGATAAATCTATCTGAGCCAGCAGATCACCTGCATGAGAGATGTGCACTAAATATTGGTCTTTCTCACTCTCCTACGCCATCTCTCAGTTCTTCCCAGAGAAGCTGCACAGAAGGATATAGTACTTTTTAAAAATAGTTAACTAATTAATTAATTAATTTGTTTTTGGCTGCGTTGGGTCTTCGTTGCTATGCACAGGCTTTCTCTAGTTGCCGCAAGCGGGGGCTACTCTTTGTTGCGGTGCGCGGGCTTCTCATTGCGGTGGCTTCTCTTACTGCGCTTGTTGTGGAGCACCGGTTCTAGGCGCGCGGGCTTCAGTAGTTGTGGTCTGCAGGCTCAGTAGTTGTGGCCCATGGGCTTAGCTGCTCCGCGGCATGTGGGATCTTCCCTGACCAGGGCTCGAACCCATGTCCCCTGCCTTGGCAGGCAGATTCTTAACCACTGTGCCACCAGGGAAGTCCGATATAGTACTTTATAAAGAGGGGTTTGAATTTATTTCAGATTGTGTACATTTTTCTTGTAGAAAAGATTATTCCACTCTAGAAACATAAACACGCAAAACCACTCCAAATGCAGTATTCTATGGTTTAGATATTATCAGTCACATTTTATAAGTAATTGGGCAAATGCCAAAACACTAGGTACTGGGGCGTAAGAAGATTCAAATCTGGGGTGACCCCACTCCAATTTCAAGAGCAGGGTGTGCTTTTCAAATCCACGTTTCATCTGGTCTTTGTTTCTCATCCGTCCTCTGTGTCTGCCTTTCTCAAGAAGGCTCAGATCCTCGGCTTTCACACCCTCCCAGCTGGCTGTGCCCCAGCTCCCGGCCTGGAACCTCTGCGTGCCTGGGTGTGCCTGCTCACCCTGTGCATCACCAGCTTTGCCAGGGAGATGCTGTATCGTGCACTGCTTGTTGTACCCAGAGTACCTGGACCCTCCTGGTACATGAAGTGCACCCTCCTCACCAGGTGTGCAGCCCATCCCCTTACCTTATATCCTGCCTCTAAGCCAGGCTTGGGGGTGACTACAGTGCTGACTACAGCATTCAGCTGTGTGAGGTGCTGGGATCAAAGTGAAGTTCCCAACTTTTGAAGTGGCAGGCTTGAGGGGCACACAGTGATTTAAAGTCGGGTCACCTGACTTAAAGGGGGGACTGATTGATTTAAAGCCAAGGCAGCTGACTTAAAGCCTGCGTCCCTCAGCTGCAGGACGAGACCAACTTTGGCGGTGCACGGGTTTGCTCCAAGCCAGCACTGCTGTTCAGGAAGAGATTCCAGTAGCGCCTTAGTGCAGGGGGACTTGGTCCGTTGTCTTGCCCCTGCCCTCAGAGGGGGGCCACCTGCTCTTCTGGAGAATCAGGGAGGGGGAAGTGCAGAGTCCCGGCTGGAGTTGCGGCACCGCTTGTCTGATGGCAGGGAAAGGGGGACAAGGCTGTGTGGTGTCCTGGGGCTGGACTCACCAGGTCGACTCAGCCTCTCAGCCTCCTAACCTCCCCCCCCCCCACACACTCCACAAGAGTTTCCAATAATATGTAATTGCGCCTTAGGTTCTCGGTCTTCAAACGCATCCCCAGGCTCCCAGGTCCCTTGATTCAGCCAATTCCTCTGTGCTCTTTCTTCTATTAGATACAGTCCCAGAGGGAGGGGCTGGGGGATGGGACTGGAGGGATGCCGGCAGCACTGGCCTCAGCTGACTAAAGAGATCCGGGGCCTGCGCTATCACACATGTGCGAGGACCCTTAAGGCGGAATCGAGGGGGCCAGTTAGAGGCAGTCCTTGCTGCCTCAAGTGAGTATGGATCACCGTCGGGTGGGGAGCACGCTGACCCCTGAGAAGTACTGTTAGGAGGATGTGTTCCTCCCTCGGCTTCAAGGACGTGGGTGGGCTTCAGGGCTCCAGTTCCCCTCCAGGCCTCCAGGTCCGACTGCACCGCAGCGGCCTTGCAGACCCGCCTTCCTGTCCCAGAACTTGCCAGGCTCCAGGAAGAATCCAGACAGCAGAGATGGTGCCTGAGGGCTCCAGCTTGAAAAGTGCTGTCCCTGGGGACCCAACAGTGGAGGGAGGAAGGGTGAAGGGAGTGGGGGGGTGGGGTCGGGAGGGGTGGCTGCCCTGGGAGACGTTGAGAGAGAAATATCGCCCCCCCACACCCCCTGCCCCTGCAACTGACCCATTGATGCCATAGGATCTCAGGGCCTTTTAGTCAGAGATGCCTCTGCTTCTTTACTCCTGTGTTCAAAACTATGCAAAACCAACTCTTCATCCTCGTGCTGCCATGCCAGGACTTTTAAAGCACTGTTCTTTTGAAGCACTCGTTCCCTAAACTGCAGTTTGGAGCTGTCCCAGCTATTTAAAAGTGTTCTCCTTAAACTGAGACTAAATCCTACTCTTTTGGAAAAACGGCCTTCACTTCACCGGAGATCGTCTTTTCTGCCCATTCCTTCCTTCTACTGCCCTCTTAAGAACCCCTGTTCTCAAAGAGCTTGGTGATTTATTTTTTGCTTGATGTCAAAAAGAAACCTTCCCCATGCACCCCAAAAAGCTTTCCTGGAACATAGGTGTTTCACAACCATGACAGTGTTTTGCAGTTAGTATACACTGGGTAGAGTGCCTAGCAATCCCTCCAAGAGCCAGAGGTGAGCAGACCTTTACTTATTTGATTGGATGCCCTTCAAGTTTAGGAAGGTCCCATTCTTATGACCCAGCAGGTAAGACAGAGCCCTGGATGGTTGTGGCTGTGATTAGATAACTTCTGATGATTTTATTTCCCTTACTGAGCTGCTGCTTCTAGGTTAAATTCGTTTTATTACCTGTCCTTTTTTTTTTTTTAATATTTTTATTTATTTATTTATTTATGTATGGCTGTGTTGTGTCTTCGTTTCTGTGCGAGGGCTTTCTCTAGTTGTGGCAAGCGGGGGCCACTCTTCATCGCGGTGTGCGGGCCTCTCACTATCACGGCCTCTCTTGTTGCGGAGCACAGACTCCAGATGCGCAGGCAGGCTCAGCAACTGTGGCTCACGGGCCCAGCCGCTCCGCGGCATGTGGGATCCTCCCAGACCAGGGATTGAACCCGTGTCCCCTGAATTGGCAGGCGGATTCTTAACCACTGCACAAGCAGGGAAGCCCTACCTGTCCATTTTTAAAGAAAGGCTGACAAAGTCACTGTAATAGGTCAGGAGTCTGAACTCAGGGTTGGTCAAAGGTACTCACAGGGAGGAAGGTGGATAAAAATAGGTGGATAAAATAGGAGGGTTGGCAAGTACAGCCAGGACACCCGTGTTCATCATGCATACTAATAAAGGCCAGAATCTCCTCATTTATCTCTGGTGGGAAGTTCTGATGGTTTCACAGGATCAAACTCAAATCATATTCAAACTAGGGGATTTCCCTGAGCATAAAAGGAAGTATCCGTCCCTAGCAGGAGTCGCTGCAGAGGAATAAAGACGTAGATGTAGAGAACGGACCTGAGGACACAGGGAGGGGGAAGGGTAAGCTGGGATGAAGTGAGAGAGTGGCATGGACATATATACACTACCAAAGGTGAAATAGATAGCTATTGGGAAGCAGCTGCATATAGCACAGGGAGATCAGCTCAGTCCTTTGTGACCACCTAGAGGGGTGGGATAGGGAAGGTGGGAGGGAGACACAAGAGGGAGAGGATATGGGGATATATGTATACGAATAGTTGATTCACTTTGTTATACAGCAGAAGCTAACAGAACAAGGTAAAGCAATTATACTCCAATAAAGATGTTAACAACAACAACAACAACAACAACAACAAAACCCAAAATCTAAGTCAATCAAGCCAACGGAGACAATGTATGTGTTTACAGTTCAAGAAATCCACAAGGGAATCCTTTATTCTGTAGGCAATGAATGGTCCATTCGAAAAGGAAAAAACTTTCTAAAATGTTGTCTTTCCATTTATTGTTCAGAACATCATTTTTATACCTCTGCATTTCTTACTATTCAAAGCCAAGTCACGTGAGTTACAGGGAAGCAGCTGATGGATTTAAAGTTGGGTCACTTGATTTAAAAACCAGTGGCAGTTGATTGATTTAAATCCCGGTCATATGACATGAGGAGGGGGTGCTAAAAACTGCTTTTTCATCTCTGGCTCAGAATATCATATTTACCTTGGTTTTTCTTATGATTTAGAAAACTTGAGCTGTCTCTCCTTGGAATCATCAGGAGAAAAATACAGTATTTCAGGTTCATTCTTGAAACCAACTTCTCACGGTTAAGGTGTATTGGCTAAAAGATCTTCCTTCTTCAAGAGATTCCAAACCTCTGTAAGACACTTCATTGTAATTGGAGAAAAAAGAAGAATGAATTCAGGCCAGCAGCTGCAGGAGGCCAAGGCAGCCCCCAGGACTAGGGAAGGAGGAGGAGGAAGGGCTGAGAGTTGCCATTAGAGCAGACAACCTCCAGAGGGCGCTGAAGCACCGGCAGAGCCCACCTGCCACTCCCAGTTTGGCACTCCAGGGTCAGATTTGGGTTTGGAGATAGGGTTGCTGAAACCCCAAGGAGGTGAGCAGAGAGGAGGAGTTGATTACCGGTCTCCTCTGACTCTCTGACCCAAATTGCCTGGCTTCACAGGGGGGACAGGGTTTTGCTTTCAGCAAACTGATGGGGCACTTCCAGGCTGGTCGGGTTGCCCAGTGGCCCGACAGCCTGACAGGCTGAACTGCGGTGTGACCGCCCTTTGTTTCTCCAGAATCTGTGCATCAGGAGGTGCATGGGTGCGGGAGCCCATCCACCGCCCCTCCCCCCAAGGGGGATGGCACCTTCCCTGGCTGTACCCTATGATCACCAGGTACTTGAAATGAAGGCAAGTTTTTTGACTTCAAGGAAAAGCTCACATAACCATTTCTTCCTCATAATGTGTGGGATTTACTATAATGGAAGGACATTAGAAAGAACAGGTAGAAAACTCACCTGTTGGTCTCCATGTAGGAGTTTATTTTGCATGAAGCCCTCCTACGTGAGTAGATAGCAGAGGTTTATTTTTGTCCCCGTGTGTGTAGTTGTGGCAGAGGATGTAGGTATGGTGATTTGAAGCCCTCAAAGAAATATTCTCAGAACTCTCAAGATTTCTCTTGATCGGAACCGAAAGAGACCTGGAAAAGGAGGAAAAGAAAAGGAGGAGGGAGAACGAATGACTGTTTCTCAGTAAATTCACCTTCCTGGTTGATTGTTCTGTCTTCTCATTTCTTTTAACTTCTATGTGTGTCTAATGGAATAATGTAGAAAGGCTGATTTTTATGCTTTAAAAGATTTTACATCACAAAGAAACTAGAAGTGGCTAACAGAACTTATTCAAATCAATTTTGCATAGAGACTTTGATATTAAATTTGGATACTAAAATGGGTTTATCCCAATTTTCTCTTTCTTTTTGAGTGAATATTTGTAACATATTTTTGTAGATAATAATTTATCCTAGATACACAAAATTGTGAGAATGGGTACCATTTTTTACCACTTAAATGATTTCTTTTAAATAAATAGATTGTACACTTTAAATGCCAATGTTGTGTCTTACGTGTTGTTTTTTAATTCCTTGATTTCCAAAACTTGTGTTTATTTAATTGATTTCTATCTAATAATCTGTGTCTCGCCTTTATTGTTTCTTACTTTATACTTTATTGATCTATAGTTAATTTACATTATTATATTAGTTTCAGAGGTACAGCATAGTGATTCATAAATGTTTAGGTTCTTCTCCATTTATAGTTATTATAAAAGAGTGGCTATATTCCCCATGCTACACAGTACATCACTGTAGATTATTGATTTTATACATAGTGGATTGTACCTCAAAATCTCCTACCACGATTTTGCTCCTCCACCCTATCTCTCCCTGCTGGTAACCACTAGTCTGTTCTTTAATCTGTGAGTCTGTTTTTTTGTTGTTATTGTATTCAATTTTTTAGATGCCACGTGTAAGTGATAACATAGCCATGCTTGTTTTCTCATACCATACCGTTCTTTTTTTCTCATAACATGTCATGCTTGTTTTCTCTGCGGCTTATTTTACTAAGCATAATACCCTCCAAATCCATCCATGTCCTTGCAAATGGCAAAATTTCATTTTTTGCTGAAGTCATCATAAAAAATCTTTTTTATCCACTAAGCTATTGAGGAACACTTAGTTTGACTCTATATCTTGGCTATGGCAAATAACACTGTTATGAACATTGGTGTGCAGTTATTTTTTTTTTGAAATAGTGTTTTTGTTTTCTTCTGATATACCCAACAGTGAAATTGCTGGATATTATGGTAGTTCTATTTTTAGTTTTTTGTGGAACCTCCATTCTGCTCTCCACAGTAGCTGCACTACTTCACATTCACATCAAGAGTGTACAAGAGTTTCCCTTTCTCCACATCCTCACTAACCTTTGTTATTTGTGATCTTTTGGATGACAGCCATTCTGACAAGACTGAGGTGATATATCTCATAGTTTTGATTTGCATTTTACTGCCGATTAGTTATGTTTAGCATCTTTGTGAGTTCTGGCTGTCTATATGTAGTTTTTCCTTGGAAAAAAATGTCTATTTGGGGCTTCTCATTTTTTTAAAAAAAGATTTTGGGTGTTTTTTTGATATTGAGTTGTATGTGCTGTTTCTGTAGTTTAGGTATGAACCCTTGCTTGGTCATCTTTTTTGATGTTAACCTCTTATCATGTGCAAATATTGTCTCTCCCTCAGCAGGTTGTCTTTTCATTTTGTCTTTGGTTTCCTTTGCTGTGCAAAATCTTTTAAGTTTAGTGAAGTCCCATTTGTTTATTTTTGCTTTGGTTTCATTTGCCTTAGTAGACTGAACCTAAAACTGTTGCTATCATTTATGTTGAAGAATGTTCTATATTTTCCTCTAGGGGTTTTATGGTTTCTGGTCCTACATTTAGGTCTTTATTCAGTTTTGCATTTATTTTATATATGGTGTGCTAAAATAATCTAATTTTATTCTTTTCCATGTAGCTGACCAGTTTTCCCAGTACCACTTATTGAAGAGACAGTTTTTTCTCCATATTGCCTGCTTTGTCATAAATCAATTAAATATAAGTGTGTGGGCTTATTTCTGGGATCTCTATTCTATTCCAGTGATCTTTGTGTCTGTTTTTGCTCTGGTACCTTTCTCTTTGATTACTGTCGCTTTGCAGTATAGTCTGAAGTCAAGGTGCGTGATGCCTCCAGTTGTGTTCTTTCTCAAGATTGTTTGGCTATTTGGGGTCTTTGTGTTTCTATACAAATTTTAAAATTACTTTTTCAAGTTCTGTGAAAATGCTTTGGTATTCTGATAGGGATTGCATTAAATCTGTAGATTGTCTTTGGTAGTATGGTTATTTTAACAGTATTAATTCTTCCAGTCGATGCGCATGCTATATTTTTCCATCTTTTTGTGTTGTCTTCAACTTCTTTCACCAATGGCTGATAGATTTCTGAGCACATGTCTTTTACCTGCTTAGGTGTGTTTATTCCTAGGTATCTTATTCTTTTTGATGTCATTGCATATGGTATAGTTTTCTTAATTTTTCTTTCTGACAGCTTTGAGTTTTGTTTTTTCTTCTTTTTCTAATTCCTTCAGGTGTAATGTTAGGTTGTTTATTTGATATTTTTCTTGATTCCTAAGAATAAGCTTGTATCACTATAACTTCCCCCTGTGAACTGCGTTGGCTGTGTCCCATAGATTTTGGATCATTGTGTGTTCATTTTCATTTGTCTTGGGTATTTTTAGAATCCCTCTTTAATTTCTTCAGTGTTCCTTTCTTCCCCTTTTATTCCCTTCATCTGTGATGTGAGGACTATCTTTAATATTATGTTTGGATTTCTTTCAGTTTTGTTTATGTGTGTGTGTGTGTGTGTGAGTGTGTGTGTGTGTGTGATTATTTAAGTTGCTGAGCTCTTAATTTCACATGGACACTGAAAACCCTGCATTGTTACTCTGCTCCCCCACAGTTACTGAATTTGACCTTATATTTTACATCTACTTGTTTTGTGTGTCCCTTAACTTCTTATTGTGAATATAGATGATTTTATTACTGTTTTTTTTTTCCCATCCTTCCTATTAGCTGTGTCCATGGTTGATTTACTACCTTTGTTGAATATTTGCCTTAACCAATGAGGTTTTTCCTTTAGTAAGTTTCCTTTCCTAATTTTTATATTTCAATCGTGACCTTTTCTTTTTCACTTAGAAAAGCCCCTTTAAGATTTCTCATAAAGCTGGTTTGGCGATGCTGAGCTCTTTTAGTTTTGCTTCTCTGTAAAACTTTAGATCTCACCATCAAATCTGAAGGAGAGCCTTGCTGGGTAGAGTATTTTTGCTTATAGGCTTTTCCCTTTCATGACTTTAAATATACCATGCCACTCCCTTCTGGCATGCAGAGGTTATCCTGAAAAGTCAGCAGATAACTTTATGCAATTTCCCATGTTTGTAACTTGTTGCTTTTCCTTTGCTCCTTTTAATAGTGTCTTTTTATCTTTATTTTTTTTTTTTCCATTTTAATTACAATGAGTCTTGGTGTGGTCCTCTTTGGGTTGATCCTGTTTTGGCCTTACTGTGTTTACTGGACTTGGATGTCTGTTTTCTTTCCCAGGTTAGGGAAGTTTTCAACTCTTATGTCTTCAGGTATGTTCTACACTGCTTTGTCTTTCCTTTTTGCTTCTGGGACCAGTATAATGCAAATATTAGTACACTTGATGTTGTTTCACAAGTCTGTTCAACTTTCCTCATTTCATTTTAATCTATTGTTTTACCGTTCATCTTCAGTGATTGCCAGTACTCTGTCCTTCAGTTTTCTGATTCATTCCTCTGTATCATTTAGTCTACAGTAGTTTCCTTTAATGTATTTTTCATTTCAGTTATTGTATTCCTCATCTCTGTTTTGTTGTTCTTTAATGGTCTAACTCTTTTTAAAAAAATTTCTAACTTCTTGCTCTGGTCGTCCATTCTTCTCCTGAGTTCTTTGATCATCTTTACAGTCATTACCTTGAACCCTTTGTTGAGGAGACTGGCTATCTCCACCTCACTTAGATCTTCTTCTGAATTCTTATCTTGGTCCTTCATTTGGATTGTGTTTCTGTGTCACCTCATTTTTCTTAACATCCTGTTTTTATTGCTATGTGTGCAGTAGGTTCGTTACATTTCCTGACCTTGGGGAAGTGGCCTTTTGTAGGAGCTGTCCTATGGGTCCCAGCAGCCCCCTCTCCCCTGGTCACTAGAGCTATATATTCTAGGTGTACCCCCTATGTGGGCTGCTTGGGCTCTTCTGCTGTGGTGGGCTGACTACTGTGGGTAGCCTGGTAGGCTTGGCTGCCCCCAGACTGCTTGTTTGCCAGGCTCTGCCTTGTATGGAGGCTGTCTGTGCTGCTTGGTGAGACTAAATCATAAGGCAGCTGGCTGCACAACTCTGGGGGACACCAAATCTGGTGCTGGTTCACTTATGGGTAGGATTGCAGTCCAGGTGATATCAGGGCTAGTGCCCAGTCACTGGTTTTGGGGCTATGCTGGCTACTGGGAGGAAGAGACAGGTTCTGCGTTCTGGCTGCAGGGCCCAGGAGCCACAGAGTTGGTGTTGGATCACTGTTCCTGACACAGCTCTCTGCAGGGCCGGGGGTATCCCTAATCTTGTGTTGGCATTCTGATGGGCAGGGTCAGGACCCAGCTGAGTCCATGGCTGCTTCTGGCCTGCAATTAAGTGGCCTGGTTACACAGGCTGCTGGGCTGTGGTATTCCTGGAGCTGGTGTGTGCCTGTTGGTGTATGAGGCTGATCCCACTGCTAAAGCAGGTTTGCTGTTGGGTAGGTCCAAGCTCCATCCAGTCCCTGTGCAGTTACCACCTGCCGATGGTGAGGCTGACTCCAAGGACAGAGCAGGCTCACTTGTCAGAGGGGCCAGGGACTCTGGGGCTGGTGCCTGTCCACTGAGGTGTGGAGGCTGGTCCTGGGGCTTTTGGTGGCTGGACCCATGTCCAGGGGCAGCTGTGCACTGACAGGACCTGAAGGCAGCCTGTTTGCTGGTGGATGGGGCTATGCCCCTGCTCAGTTAGTTGCTTGGCCTGCAGCATCCTAGTACTTGTGTCTGTAGTCTGGTGGAAATGGGTGGGGCTCGGTCCTGAGGCCGATAAGCTACAGGGAGGATTCTGAAATTATGCTTGCTGGTACCAGCGTCCACGAGGTAGAAGGAGCTCCCACGAATGGCTGCTGCCAGTGTCTCTGTCCCTGAGGCTGTGCTGTAGTTGCCTCTTGCCTCTCTGGGAGACTCTCCAAGATCAGGAGGTAGGTGTGACCCGGGATCCTTTCAAATGACTGCTTCTGTTCTGATTCTCAGATCATGTGGGATTTTGTGAGCATCTTTTAAGAGTGGAATCTCTATTTCCCACAACCCTCTGGCTCTCTGGAAAATAAGCACTACTGGTCTTCAAAGCCCAACTTTCTAGGAACTCTTCTTTCCACAACAGGATCCCTGGGCTTGGGAGCCTGATGTTGGCTTCATACCCCTTGCTACCTGGGAGCACCTCTGAAATTGTAATTATTCTCCCATTTGTGGGCCACCCACTTGGTGGTATGGGTCTTGACTCTATTGAGATTTTGCCCTTCCTTTCTGTCTTGTCGAGGTGCCTTCCTTATATCTTTAGCTGTAAAACATCTTTTATGGTAGGTCCCGGCCTTTTTCATCAATTGCTGTTCTGTAAACAGTTGTGACTTTGGTGTGCCCATGAGAGGCATCAAGCTCTGGGTCTTTGAATGCTACCATGTTGGACAATCTCTCTACTTCATTCTGAAATCATATTATTTAAGTTTTCTTAGTATCTTATTTGATTAGCGACAGTTTGAAATTTATTATCACTCATGTTTACTTCGCCTGTTTAAAAAAATTGAATAGTGCATTCATTCAGTTTGAAATGAAGGTAGTGACCTGTGAATTTCCATACCTCAAAAATCAAGGATAGGACAAAAGCCTTTTCTACTTGTGTTACCCTCAAACTCTGCACCCCACCCCAGCCTGGGGATTAACCTCTTGCACCCATGCTCACCTTCTGTTTTCGGACCTTTAACCATCATTGCATCTGTATGTGTGTTGACAAAGTGAACTCTAGTCTTTGCAGTTTTTGTGTTTTGTTTTTTGGTTTAGGGAACAGTCCTACTATGAATGTACATTTACTGCTCTACTGAAGTTCATATATAAACCTGCCAAGCACATTACCAGAATTGGAATTGCTTGTATATACACTTTGATAAATTTTAGAGACAATGGTAGAACAGAAGTAAATTGTATTTCAAATGCCACAATATTCTCACACCATGAAAACCCTTCCCTTTTTAATATATCTGTGTGTAGTTTATCTTTATGCCCATACTATATTTCCCAGAGATGGGTAAGTGTTATGTTTCTTGCTGGCACATTTAACGTATTGTTCAAAGTCAGGCGTTTAGTGGTTTTAGCATGATCCTATTTCCATGAACTCGCAAATACAAGATCTTCTCTCACACTGTCTTTTACTCCCTGCTGTTTTATATTGCCCTCTTCATTCTCAGTCCTGGTCTTTCTTTATGTTCTTCATCAACCTGGATAGGTTATACTATTTTCTCCCTTATTCAAGACCAATAGAATAGAATAGAATACAACACCCAGAAATAAACCCTGATATATGGCCAAATGATTTTTGACAAGTTGCCAAGACTTTTCAAAGTAGAAAGGATAGTATTTTCAACACATGGTGCTGAGAAGTCTTGTGGGCAACATGCAAAAGAAGGAAGATGGACCCTTACCTAACATCATATGTAAAAATTAATGAAAACGTATCAAGAAACTAAATATAAGACCTAATAATATAAAACGTCTTAGAAGAAGATACAGGACAAGAGCTTCATGATATTGGATTTGGCAGTGTTTTCCTCCATATGAAGTGAAGGAACAACAAAGGTACAGCTAACAAAAAAATAAACAATTTGCAGTACATAAGTTAAAAAAAAAATGTGTATCAAAGAAATGTAAACAGAATAAAATGGCAACCCACAAGATGGGAGAAAATATTTCAGAGCCATCTATCTGACAAGAGATTTCTATTCAGAACATACAGAGAACTCCTGCAACTGAACAAAAACAAACACCCTGATTCAAAAATGGATAAAAGACTTGAATAGATGGTTCTTCAAAAAGATGTACAAATGACTAAGCACTTGAATAGATGCTCCATATCACTAAATGCATGTTTATATGTTTGTGTGCATGCATATACACACAAGCACACACACACATACACAAGCAGAAAACAACTATTGGTGAGGATGTGAGGGAGTTGGAACCATTGTGCTATGTCAGAGGGAATGCAGAATGATACAGCTGCTTTGCAAAAGAGTATGGCAATTTTTCAGATATTGAAAAATAGAATTACTACATGATCCAGGAATTTTACTATGATGTATACCCAAAGGTATTGAAATCAGGGTCTTAAAGAAATATTTGTACTCCAGTGTTTAGAGCAGTAATAATCACAGTAGCTAAAATATGAAAGCAACCTCAGTGTTCATCCACTAGTTCCTGGATAAACAAAGTGTGGTATACCCATATAATACAATAGTATTCAGTGTTAAAAAGGAAAAGATCTAGGAATATGTTACAACATGGATGAATCTTGAGGAAATTTAGCTACCAAAAATGCCATTTTTGTGACTTTTAGTGAGTCATAACAATACAACTACTTATTTCAATTATATGGGGGTACTTAGTGTAGTCAAAACCATATAAATTGGGAGGGTAATGACGCTTTTCAGGTGGTTATGGAACAAAAAGGAAAGTTATATTTAAAGGATATAGAGTTACAGTTTTAAAACGTAGAAAAGAATTAGAAAGATAAATGGTGATGTTGATCGCCCAATAATATGAATGCATTTAGTATCACTGAACGGTGCACTTTATAATAGCTAACATGTTATATTTTATGTTATTTGATTTTACCAACATACAAAATTGGGAAAGAATGTAATATCAGGAAAGGGAGTGGACCTGGGATAGAGCAGAGAGTAATCAGAAGGGTGAGACACTGCATATGTTGAAGAAGAAGAGCTGAGAGTCTTCATTGGCCAGAAGAGACTTTATAAAAGAGAAAAAAAAAAAAATTACTCTGAGGGTGTATTAGATAGATATCTGTGGGTGTGCTGCTATCTCCCATGGGTTATCTTAAAGAGTCTTTAATAAAGTCCATAAGGCTTGCTGAGGCTTTTTTAAAAACTGGATTCCCTAGGAGATAATTAGAGGGTGGTACTTAAGTCTATGTCTAGGTTGACAGATTTTGCAGGGAAGACGAACCTGAGAACAGTGGAGGTCTTAAGAGTGTAAGTACATGGAAATTAGAAAAAAATAATAATAAAGGGAATTAGGAAAACTTTGGACTTCAAAGGTCATGTATTATTACTGAGTCAGACCTGAGGTTTCTAAGGAGTTATATACACAGTTGCTATTTGGATTACTTGTTGATAAAGATAAGTGGAAAAACTAGAGTCGTTCCCAAGTGTAGGTAAGATATAATGAGAGGATGGAGGTGGAAAGTAGGGAGACCCAGAGAAAAGTGGGAAGGTCATATTGGGCCAAGATGGTGGTAATATCCAACAGAACAGACGGTAGGACAGACTATGGATTCATCTTTTTTTATTTTGCCTCCCCCCTTCATCCTTAATAATTCTTTGGGAATATTTCACTGCTCTGTGATGCAGGTACAGAATTCGAGTGAGGAGGCTACACCTTCAGTGTCCAGCTGTCTGAGTCCTCAGTGTGCTTCAAATGATGGAGAACTATTGCTTCTTTATGAGAAGGGTTAGTACCTCGTAGCTAAGCTTAAGCTGGAGCTTATGCAATATTGATTCCATTTTATATATACTGTTGGCATGGAGGTTCCTCCTCCTCTTTTCTTGAACATTATGAAATGAATCTATATTTCTCAGTATTTGGGTATATCAGATAAATACGTTAAGTAAAGGAATCTTATATATTGCTCCCTGCATAGTTTGCTCTTTCTTGTTTCTCTTTTACCTTTACTAAATTAGCACAGGGAGAGACCTTGAAATGTTCTAATCAGGAGAGATTAGAACATCATACTTCTAGAGAGGTTGCTTGGACAGAGCAGGGGTCCCAGCGAGAATCCAAGCTTCTGTTTCTACTTGGAAGTGTACCTGTGTAGAATAGAGGGCTCCAGGAAATATCCTAGAATATTCCAGTGTCCCTGTGGGAGATCATTAAGAGAGGCAGGATCTGGTACCAGATCAGTGTACTATGACATGTTTGTCAGTCATCTGATGTGAGATTCTCAGAGCCAATCCCATATGGTAGGGCTGAGTGCAGAGTGATGAAGAACCTGTGAAAGCCTTTGATTGCATGTTAAAGATGAAGCTCTGATTTCGGGGAGAATTTTCTTACCTGACTGAATGTCACCCTTCTGTGGGGATGAGATTCTGTGCTTTTCCTCTGTTGATGACCACTGACTGCAAATCATTAGAGGATCATGTCTAGAAAGCATTCTTTATTTAATTTCTTAAAGAAGAAAGCATAGAAAACATTTTTATCCACTTTCAAATTGAGGATCAAGGGGAATTACATCAGTGAAAATGTCAGAGTAGGGAGCTCTGGCTTGTGTCCATCCCCAGAAACACTGACATACGTGGTAAAACCTGTCAAAATGACCTTATCAACACATGTAAGTTTTCTTTTCTTTTCACGCTGTAGATTTATCTTTCATTGAAACTTTACTTACTACAGGATGTGGAGAATAAACAGGGAAGTAGAAACTGTATTTCCTGATGAGAGAATCACTAAGTCACATTAGCTGTTCTGAACTTTGCCTTACTCACCGTGACTCTAATTAAAACAAACAAACAAACAAAACACTTTTTTTTTTGGTAAGTCAGTTCTGACATTTCCTCGTTAAAGACAAGGTAACAGATACAGACTTAGATCTACCAGAATTGAGCAAACTTTTGATTGTACCTGTGTTGAACATATGAGCATGACCTGCTACAAATCTTCATTATACTTATTGCCACAACGGGCAAATTCCCTTTTTCCACTCCTGATATGTTGCATGTAAGGAATGCATAGGTCACTAAACCCAGCTGGTCACAGGTAAACTCTGCCACATGGATTACTGCATGTTTTCCTGCTGGAAGACCACACATTCTCGAGGATCATGCCTGCAGAGTATCTGGGCTCTTCTTTTTTTCTGGATAAAGGTTAGATAATCACCTAATTTTATGAGAAATATATAAATTGTATTTGCATATTTTTCAGGTTTTTATTTATCCATTCTCTTTCAAGTCCTAAGTGCAAATATTAAAGTGATTTCCAAGAGGGTGGTAAATAAGACAGCTCCAAAATTAGCAATAAATCATAATGCAATTGTGAATGCATTAATGTGATTAATATGTAGATACTTATGTAAATGCAAGTTTAGTAATGCTTTGTGGAGAGCTTCAGAATCTAGGTATTAAAAAAAAAAAAAAAAAAAAAAAAAAAGAAGGAGTTCTTGAAACTCTCAGGGAATTATAGAGAAGTCTTTGTGTCTATAAATATCATTCTGAAATAATGCATATTCTCAGAAATAAACTAGGCATAACATTGTAGGAAAAAACTTCATGAAATGAAAGAGCATGTGAGATGGCCATACAATAAAAAGAATATTCTCAGAGAATAATGAACAGTGTGGAGTTCAGCAGAAGGGTCATACGCATTCAGAGAGCAAAACTTTGGAGAGCCTAGTTGTGAGTTCCTCATATTTCATCTTTGGAGACACGGTAGTCATTTGAAATATGATGTTATAAGATGACGTTAACATACTTAAATACTTTCGTTTAGAAATGACCACTTAGAACCAGAGTAAATGAAAGAGAACACAAAATTATGTTTATGTTGATTTTTAAAGACCTCAGGTGAGTGCTGATTATTTAAAAATGCATGATGTCTTTCACTGCAAAGTAAAGGAGCTGTTACAGTGGAGGATTACTGGACTGAATGTCAATACTATGACATAGTATGAGTGTGTTTCGTGTTTGGTAATTGCAATCATTGTTGCTTTTGTTGTGGTCATCCATTTGCAGTGCTTGGTGTCAGTTGATTTATCTCTTGTAAAAATAAAATACAGTCTGTGTGTGTGTGAAAAAAAAAAAAACATACATGATGTCTTGACTAAAGTTGTATGGAATTTGAGATCTGGAAAAAAGCATTTCTTTTCTGTAATGCTAGGATGATAATTGGACATTTTTGCAAGAAAGAGATTTCAGGATGCAAATCTCGTGTCTCTAAGGTGGGAAGTCAGTTCATGGTGGAACATTCTATTAAACTTGTGTGAGTGGAGAAATATTTCTTTGGAAGGAAGAGGTCACGAATCCCTTTTTAATAGTTAATGGTTTATAGCATACCGAATGAGCAAAATGGCTATTTCTGAACTTTAGAAAAAAATAATATAGTTTTTCTGCATTTATAACATGAGGCTGATGTAAAATATCAAAAATTCTTTATTTTGAAAAGCAATGTAATCAATTTGACATAATTCATATATATTGAACCTGTGGTACACACACACACAGTAAAACTTACATTCAGAAAATTGTTTGCACTTAAGAAATATTTTCAAGTGTAGGTGATTTACAATGTTGTGGGTTTTTTAAATACATGTTTTTTGGAGTATACTTACTTTATAACACCGTATTAGTTTCTGCTTTACAACAAAGTGAATCAGCTATATGTATACATATATTCCCCATACCCCCCCCCCTTGAGGCTCCCTCCCACACTCCCTATCCCACCCCTCTGGGGGACATAAAGCACCGAGCTGATCTCCCTGTGCTATGCGGCAGCTTACCACTAGCTGTTTTACATTTCGTACTCTATATATGTCAGTGCTACTCTCTCACTACGTCCCTGTCTCCCCTTGCCCCCTGTGTCCTTAAGTCCGTTCTCTACATCTGTGTCTTTATTCCTGCCCTGTCACTAGGTTCGTCAGTACCATTTTTCTAGATTCCATATATATGTGTTAGCGTACGGTATTTGTTTTTCTCTTTCTGACTTACTTCACTCTGTATGACAGACTCTAGGTCCAAACACCTCACTGCAAATAACTCAATTTTGTTCCTTTTTATGGCTGAGTAATACTCCATTGTATAGATGTGCCACATCTTCTTTATATATTAATCTGTCGATGGACACTTAGGTTGCTTCTATGTCCTGGCTATTGTAAATAGTGCTACAGTGAACATTGTGGTACATGTA
This sequence comes from Eschrichtius robustus, assembly GCF_028021215.1. Taxonomy (NCBI): domain Eukaryota; kingdom Metazoa; phylum Chordata; class Mammalia; order Artiodactyla; family Eschrichtiidae; genus Eschrichtius; species Eschrichtius robustus. The sequence continues at coordinate 44,690,742 of NC_090830.1, read as the reverse complement.
TCTTTTTGAATTATGGTTTTCTCCGGGTATATGCCCAGTAGTGGGATTGCTGGGTCATATGGTATTTCTATTTTTTAGCTTTTAAGGAATCTCCCTACTGTTCTCCATAGTGGCTGTATCAGTTTACATTCCCACCGACAGTTCAGGAGGGTTCACTTTTCTCCACACCCTCTGCAGCCTTTATACATTGTTGTATTAATTTCTGCTGTGCAGCAACGTGACTCAGTTTTATATATATCTATCTATATATCTATCTATCTATATCTATATATCTATATCTATATATCTATATATCTATTCTTTTCCATTATGGTTTATCACAGGATATTGAATATAGTTTCCTGTGCTATACAGTAGGTCTTGGTGGGTTGTCCATCCTATGTAGAATAGTTTGCTTCTGCTATTCCAAAACTCCCAATCTTGCCTTCACTCTCTCCTTGGCAACCACAACTCTCTTTTCTATATCTGTGTGTTTGTTTCTGTTTCGCTGACATGCTCATTTGTGTCCTGTTTTCGATTCCACATATAAGTGATATTATATGGTATTTGTCTTTCTCTCTCTGACTTACTTCACTTAGTATCATTATCTCTAGGTCCATCCATGTTGCTGCAAATGGCATTATTTCATTCTTTTTTATGTCTGAGTAATATCTTTTGTATACGTATACCACACCTTCTTTATACACTCATTTTTCAATGAACATTTAGGTTGTTTCCATGTCTTGGCTGTTATAAATAGTGCTGCTATGAACATAGGGTTTCATGTATCTTTTTGAATTATAGTTTTGTCTAGATATATGTCCACAAGTGGGATTGCTAGATCATATGGCAACTCTCTTTATAGTTTTTTTGAGGAACCTCCATACTGTTTTCCATAGTGGCTGCACCAACTTACATGGCCACCGACAGTGTAGAAGGGTTCCCTTTTCTCCATATCCCCTCCAGCATTTGTTAATTGTAGATTTTTTTTAATGATGGCCATTCTGATCAGTGTGAAGTGATACCTCATTGTAATTTGGATTTGCATTTATCTAATAATTAGTGATGATGAGCATCTTTTCATGTGCCTATTGGCTCTCAGTATGTCTTCTTTGGAGAAATGTTTATTTAGGTCTTCTACCCATTTTTCCATTGAGTTATTTGTTATTTTGTTATTGAGTTGTATGAGCTGTTTGTATAGTTTGGAAATTAAACCCTTGTCAGTCTCATCATTTGCTAATATTTTCTCCCAGTCCATAGGTTGTATTTTCATTTTGATTATGGTTTCCTTTGCTGTGCAAAAGCTTATAAGTTTGATTAGTTCCTGTTTCTTTTTTGCTTTTACAGTAAGTCCCCTACATATGAACAAGTTCTGTTCCAAGAGTGCGTTTGTAAGTTCAATTTGTTTGTAAGTCCAACAAAGTTCGCCTAGGTACCCAACTTACACAGTCGGCTATATGGTATTGTACCGTAATAGGTTTATAATACTTTTCACGCAAACAATACATAAAAAACAAGCACAAAAACAAAGAAAGCATGTTTAATCTTACAGTACAGTAACTTGAAAAGTACAGTAATACAGTACAACAGCTGGGATACTCGGGCTGGCATCGAGGGAACAGGCGAGCAGAGTTACTGATTGGAGGAGGGAGGGGAGGTGGGAGATGGTAGGGGTGAAGGATTATCAGCAGTAGGAGACAGAGGGCAAGCTGCAATTTCACTCCTACCTGACGTTGATGGCAAAGGTTCTGGTTCCTTGCTGGATTTAATTCTATCTACCCTCTTGAAAGAATGATCCATTGATGTCTGGGTAGTAGCTCTGTTTTTCTCATCTTAGATGACAAGGTAACACTGGATTGCAATCTGAATGGCTGCTGCCACCTTTGGGTCCCATTCTAGGTTCGGGTCCTGTGCCTCAAAAACTAACAGTGCTTCCTCAAGTAACGAAGATTCCCTTGCCATTTTCTGTGTCGTGAATCTCTTCAGTTCTTCAGTTACTTTTTCTTCCTCCTGTCCCTCTTCATCCTTTCTCTGGGCCTCCAATTCCATCAGTAAGCTCCTCATGTTGCACAGCAAGGAGTTCAGCGAAATCGTCCTCTTGCAGATCTAGCTCCAGCTTCTCGCTGAGGGTCACTACGTTGCTGAAGACCTCTTCGGACTTCTGATCTACCTTCTCAAATCCACAAAAATCATGAACAAACTGTGGGCAAAGGTTCTTCCAAACCCCATTCAGCGTGACCGCCATACCCTCACACCATGCAAAGTCAATGTTTTTTATGGTCTTGTAGATGTTATAGTCCTCCCAAAGTTGTCCCTAGGTTGTTCCTGATTTGTCACTTACCTTTACTGCCTGACAAATAGTGTGACATAAATAATATTTCTTGAAAGTCGCTATAACGCCCTGGTCCATAGGTTGGATGAGCAACATAGTATTTGGTGACAGATGCAGTACTTTGACGTTGGGATGAAAGTCATCCATGAATGGGGGGTGGCCCAGAGCATAGTCGAGCAGCAAAAGAATGTTTTGCTGGAACGTCTTTCTCCAAGCAATATTTCTCTACATCTGGGATAAAGTGGTGGCAAAACCAGTCCTGGAACGTGGCCTGTGTAATCCGGGATTTGGGGTTACGCTTCCACACAACAGGAAGAGAGCCCTTGGCTATGGTTTTAAGGGTTCTTGGGTTCTGTGAATGATAAACTAAGAGAGGTTTCAGCTTCAATTCACCGGAAGCATTGCCACCAAACAACAGTTAGCCTATCCTTTGCTGCTTTACAGCCCGGCGTCAACTTTTCCTCCTCACTGACGTAACTTCGGTCTGGCATCCTCTTCCAGTACAGTTGTGTCTCATCCACATTAAAAACCTGGTTGGGTAAATACACACCATCATCAATAATTTCTCAAAGTGTTTCTGGAAGTTCCTGGACAGCTACCCTATCTGCACTTGCTGTCTCTCCACTTACTTTTACATTGTGAAGGCTGGCTCTAGCCTTGAACCGATGAAACCAGCCATGGCTGGCATTAAAAGATGTGCCCTCTGATTCTTTGCCGTGTTTCTTCTTCAAGTCTTCATAAAGGCTTTTAGCTTTCTCTTGAATCAGCGTTAAGTTGAGCAGGACTCAGCGCTGATGTTGGTCCTGCATCCGCACACTGAGAAGTTTCTCCATCTCCTCCATCACTTTTCCATGCTTCTTGGATATTGTGTCAACATTGTCGGCACAGCAGACTTCACATGTTCCATGATCTTGTCCTTGTTCTTTAGATTCGTGCCAATGATTGAATGATTCATGTTGTAAGAATGAGCGATGTCTAACATCTTTTTGCCTCGCTCCACTCTCTCAATTACTTTCACTTTTGTTTCCGTCATTATCGCTCGGCGCTTCTTAACAGTACCAGCTACATCACCTCTGCTTTTACGCTTGCTTCCAGACATCTTGGGCTTGAAATAAATGTACTGTACTACTGTACTCCATACAGTACTGTAAAGTACACAAAAGCACAACCACATAGAGAGGAAGCACGCACGTGACAATGTATGCCAGACACGTGAACTAACTTACATGATTGGACACGCGAATGGACGTTTGCATCTTTGAAAGTTTGCAACTTGAAGGTTCGTATGTAGGTGACTTACTGTATTTGTACTGCCTAGGGAGAACTACCTAGGAAAATTTTGGTATGACTTATGTCAGAGAATGTTTTGCTTATGCTCTCTTCTAGGAGTTATAAGGTGTCCTATCTTATATTTAAGCATATACGCCGTTTTGAGTTTATTTTTGTGTATGGTGTGAGGGTATGTTCTGACTTCACTGATTTGCATACGGCTCTCCAACTTTCAAAACACCACTTGCTGAAGAGACTGTCTTTTCCCCATTGTATATTCTTGCCTCCTTTGTCAAAGGTTAATTGCCCATAGGTGTGTGGGTTTATTTCTTAGCTCTCTATTCTATTCCATTGATCCATGTATCTCTTTCTGTGCCAATACAATGCGGCTTTGATTACTGTAACTTTGTAGTATTTTCTGAAGTTTAGGAGGGTTATGCCTCCTGCTTTGTTCTTTTTCCTGGGGATTGTGTTCACATTTCTGACTTTTTATGGTTCCAGATACATTTTAGGATTATTTGTTCTAGTTCTGGGGAAAATGTCATGGGTAATTTGATAGGGATCACATTAAATCTGTAGATTGCTTTGGGTAGTGTAGCCATTTTAACAGTATTAATTCCTCCCATCTAAGAGCGTGGGATGTCTTTCCATTTCTTTGAATCATCTTCAGCTTCCTTTACTAATGTTTTGTAGTTCTCAGTATATAAGTCTTTCACCTCCTTGGTGAGGTTTATTCCTAAGCATTTAATTTTTTTGATGCCATTAAAAAAAGGATTGCTTGTTTACATTTCCTTTCTGATATTTCATTGTTAGTGTAAAGAAATGCAACCATGGACTTCCCTGGTAGCTCCGTGGTTCAGAATCCGCCTGCCAATACAGGGGACACGGGTTTGAGCCCTGATGCAGGAAGATCTCACATGCCGTGGAGCAACTAAACCTGTGTGCCACAACTACTTGGCCTGCACTCTAGAGCCAGTGAGCCACAAATACTGAGCCCATGTGCCACAACTACTTAAGCCTGCATGCCTAGAGCCCGTGCTCCACAACAAGAGAAGCCACTGCAATGAGAAGCCTGCACACCACAAGAAAGTCTAGTCCCCACTGGCCACAACTAGAGAAAGCCCGTGCACAGCAATGAAGACCCAATGCAGCCAAAATAAATTTTAAAAAAAAAGAAAGAAAAACCAGGAAATGCAACCAATTTATATATGTTAATCTTGTATCCTGCTACTTTGCTGAATTTGTTTATCAGTTCTAGTAGTGTTTGTGTGGAATTTTTAGGGTTTCCTTTATATATATTATCATGTCATCTGCATATAATGACAACTTTACCTCTTCCCTTCCAACTTGGTTAGATTTTATTTCTTTTTCTTGTCTGATTGTTGTGGCTAGGACTTCCAATACTATGTTGAAGAGAAGACGTGAGAGTGGGCATCCTTGTCTTGTTCCAGATTTTAGCGGGAAGGCTTTCAGCTTATGAACGTTGAGTATTATATTGGCTGTGGGTTTGTCATAAATAGCTTTTAGTATGTTGAGATATATTTCCTCTGTACCCACGTTGGTAAGTGTTTTTACCATGAATGGATGTTGCAGCTTTTCAAATGCTTTTTCGCCATCTATTGAGATGATCGTTTGTTTCTTGTTTTTCCTTTGTCGATGGGGTGTATCATGTTGATTGATTTGCATATGTTTGAAACAGCTTTGTGAAACTGGGGTGAATCAAATTTGGTCATGGTGTATGATCCTCTTATGTGTTGTCGGATTCGGTTTTCTAATATTCAGTTGAGAATTTTTGCATCTATATTTATCAACGATATTGGCCTGCAGTTTTCTTTTTTGGTAGTGTCTTTTTCTGTGTTTTTTTTTTAAAGTCTTTATTGAATTTGTTCCAATATTGCTTCTGTTTTATGTTTTGGTTTCTTGTTTGTGAGGCATGTGGGATCTTAGCTCCAAAACCAGGGCTTGAACCCGCACCCCCTGCACTGGAAAGCGAAATCTTAACTGCTGGACCACCAGAAAAGTCCCCATCTGTTTTATTTGTTTTTTTTTTTTTTTAAGTAAATTTCTTTCTTTATTTATTTTTGGATGCATTGGGCATTCGTTGCTGTGCTCGGGCTCTCTCTAGTTGCGGTGAGTGGGGGCTACTCTTCGTTGTGGTGTGCAGGCTGTTCATTGTGGTGGCTTCTTTTGTTGCACATCATGGGCTCTAGGTGCGTGGGCTTCAGCAGTTGTGGCTATCAGGCTCAGTAGTTGTGGCTCGTGGGCTGTAGAGCGCAGGCTCAGTAGTTGTGGCACACAGGCTTAGTTGCTCCATGGCATGTGGGATCTTTCCAGATCAGGTCTCGAACCTATGTCCCCTGCAGTGGCAGACAGATTCTTAACCACTGTGCCACCAGGGAAGTCCCCCCTCCCCATCTGTTTTTGATATCAGCGTGATAGTGGCTTCATAGAATGTCTTTGGAAGTATTCCTTACTCTTCAATCTTTTCGAAGAGTTTGAGAAAAATCTGTGTAAGTTCTGCTTTTTATATTTGGTAGAATTTGCCTGTGAAACCATCTGATCCTGGACTTCTGTTGGTAGGGAGTTTTTTTAAATTACAGATTCTATTTTTTAAAAAATTCTATTTATTTATTTATTTATTTTGGCTGTGTTTGGTCTTCATTTCTGTGCGAGGGCTTTCTCTAGTTGCAGCGAGCGGGGGCCACTCTTCATCACGGTGCATGGGCCTCTCACTATCGTGGCCTCTCTTGTTGTGGAGCACGGGCTCCAGACGCTCAGGCTCAGTAGTTGTGGCTCACGGGCCCAGTTGCTCCGCGGCATGTGGGATCTTCCTAGACCAGGGCTCGAACCCGTGTCCCCTGCATTGGCAGGCAGATTCTCAACCACCGCGCCACCAGGGAAGCCCTCTATTTTGCTTTTAGTGATCAGTATGTTCAAGTTATCTATTTCTTCTTGATTCAGTTTTGTTCGGCTGTAAAAAATATATATATTTTTAAGTTATGTTAGCAGCTAAATACTTACCATGTATTAGACCACAAAAGAGAGAAGAAAAAATATTAAAATACTTTTTCAAATACAACAAGTATTGAAATGTTTTAAAGAAATTGGTATAATAATACTAATTACAATAATGACAAATTGTTCTGAACTTAAAGACTACATATATCTAAGATGCTTATTATATGCTTATTGTTTTATTGTTTTTAAATACATGGAGTGTTTTCTCCTTTCTAATGTAATTCTTTTATTTTACCTGTATACTGTGAAAAAAATTGAGTTGCACATAATATAAAAAATTACACTTTAATAGGAGATATTAATCCATTTACATTTACTATAGTACTGAAAATACTTAGGTTTAGCGTTCCATGTCATTGAGTGCTCTTTTTTATTTATTTATTTTTAAAAAAGATTTAATTTGGGGGGGCATAAATTATTCATTTATTTATTTATTTAATTTTAACATCTTTATTGGACTATAATTGCTTTACAATGGTGTGTTAGTCTCTGCTTTAGAACAAAGTGAATCAGCTATACATATCCATATATCCCCATATCTCCTCCCTGTTGCGTCTTCCTCCCGCCCTCCCTATCCCACCCCTCTAAGTGGTCATAAAGCACTGAGCTGATCTCCCTCTTCTATGCAGCTGTTTCCTACTAGCTAGCTATTTTACATTTGGTAGTATATATAAGTCCATGCCACTCTCTCACTTCGTCCCAGCTTACCCTTCCCCCTCCCCATGTCCTCAAGTCCATTCTCTATGTCTGCGTCTTTATTCCTGTCCTGTCCCTAGGTTCTTCCCAACGGTTTCTTTTCCTTTTCTTTTTAGATTCCACATATATGTGTTAGCATACAGTATTTGTTTTTCTCTTTCTGACTTACTTCACTGTGTATGACAGACTCTAGGTCCATCCATCTCACTACAAATAACTCAATTTCATTTCTTTTTATGGCTGAGGAATATTCCATTTTATATTGAAGACGTGCAACATCTTTTTTACCCATTCATCAGTTGATGGACACTTAGGTTGCTTCCATGTCCTGGCTATTGCAAATAGAGCTGCAATGAACATTGTGGAACATGACTCTTTTTGAATTATGGTTTTCTCCAGGTATATGCCCAGTAGTGGGATTGCTGTGTCATATGGTAGTTCTATTTTTAGTTTTTTAAGGAACCTCAATACCGTTCTCGATAGTGGCTGTATCAATTTACACTCCCACCAACGGTGCAAGAGGGTTCCCTTTTTTCCACACCTCTGCAGCATTTATTGGTTGTAGATTTTTTTGATGATGGCCATTCTTACCTGTGTGTGGTGATACCTCATTGTAATTTCGAGTTGCATTTCTCTAATGATCAGTGGTGTTGAGCATTCTTTCATGTGTTTGTTGGCAATCTGTATATCTTCTTTGAAGAAATGTCTATTTAGGTCTTCTGCCCATTTATGGATTGGGTTGTTTGTTTGTTTGTTTTTTTTTTTTTTTGATATTGAGCTGCATGGGCTGCTTGTAAAGTTTGGAGATTAATCCTTTGTCAGCTGCTTCATTGGCAAATATTTTCTCCCCTTCTGAGGGTGGCCTTTTCGTCTTGTTTACGTTTTCCTTTGCTGTGCAAAAGCTTTTAAGTCTCCTTAGGTCTCATTTGTTTATGTTTCTTTTTAATTTCCGTTTTCTAGGAGGTGGGTCAAAAAGGATCTTGCTGTGATTGATGTCATAGAGTGTTCTGCCTATGTTTTCCTCTAAGAGTTTGATAGTGTCTGGCCTTACATTTAGGTCTTTAATCCACTTTGAGTTTATTTTTGTGTATGGTGTTAGGGAGTCTTCTAATTTCATTCTTTTACCGGTAGCTGTCCAGTTTTCCCAGCACCACTTATTGAAGAGGCTGTGATTTCTCCATTGTATATTCTTGCCTCCTTTATCAAAAATAAGGTGACCATATGTGTATGGGTTTACGTCTGGGCTTTCTCTCCTGTTCCATTGCTCTATATTTCTGTTTTTGTGCCAGTACCGTACTGTCTTGACTACTGTAGCTTTGTAGTATTGTCTGAAGTCAGGGAGCCTGATTCCTCCAGCTCTGTTTTTCTTCTCAAGATTGCTTTGGCTGTTCGGGGTCTTTTGTGTTTCCATACAAATTGTGAAATTGTGATTGCAATTACCAAACATGAAACACACTCATACTATGTCATAATATTGACATTCAGTCCAGTAATCCTCCACTGTAACAGCTCCTTTACTTTGCAGTGAAAATTGATTTGTATATTCTTTGCCTCTGAGTCCTTGTGGGATTTTTTTTTTTTTTAATTCAGACAGAAAGTCACAAAAATTATACTCATCCTCATCAGTTCACTCAGTCCCATGTAATTAATTTTTTTTTTCATCTTCATCTTTTGTTAGCACTTTTATGAGTTCATCAGTTTTTCATTAGAGTTCTGAAAATGCTTATTCATTCAGTTCAGCAGTACAGTCAGTTACCAGAAACCTGTACTTGTCAGAGTCTTTTCCATGAATTTCTTGAAGATGTAAACCTTTTACAGGAACATATTTGCAAAATCATCAGAGTACACCCAGAACTGTCTGTAAATGACAAAAGACTTAAAAATGACCACGGTTAAAGATTTGATGAAAGTTCATAATAATGCAGTTGACAAGAAAATTAGTTATTTCTGAGATATACATTTTAAAGTAATAACTAGGATTATTACTTATAACATTATACCAGAACATATAAGATTTTTAGAAATTTCATGTAATGTCTGAAACATTTATATTAACATATTTCCATACATATTTCCATACAAATACAAATATAAGATTTTTAGAAATTTCGTGTAATGTCTGAAACATTTATATTAACATATTTCCATACAAATAACCCATTGAAAGTTTAGTTTTAGTTGTTTTGTTTGTTTTTTTATACTGCAGGTTCTTATTAGGCATCACTTTTATACACATCAGTGTATACATGCCAATCCCAATCGCCCAATTCAGCACACCACCATCCCCACCCCACCACACTTTTCCCCCCTTGGTGTCCATATGTTCATTCTCTACATCTGTGTCTCAACTTCTGCCCTGCAAACTGGCTCATCTGTACCATTTTTCTAGGTTCCACATGCATGCATTAATATACGATATTTGTTTTTCTCTTTCTGACTTACTTCACTCTGTATGACAGTCTCTAGATCCATCCACGTCTCAACAAATGACTCAATTTCGTTCCTTTTTATGGCTGAGTAATATTCCATTGTATATACGTACCACATCTTCTTTATCCATTCGTCTGTTGATGGGCATTTAGGTTGCTTCCATGATCTGGCTATTGTAAATAGTGCTGCAATGAACATTCGGGTGCATGTGTCTTTTTGAATTACAGTTTTCTCTGGGTATATGCCCAGTAGTGGGATTGCTGGGTCATATGGTAATTCTATTTTTAGTTTTTTAAGGAACCTCCATATTGTTCTCCATAGTGGCTGTATCAATTTACATTCCCACCAACAGTGCAAGAGGTTTCCCTTTTCTCCACACCCTCTCCAGCATTTGTGGTTTGTAGATTTTCTGATGATGCCCATTCTAACAGGAGTGAGGTGATACCTCATTGTAGTTTTGATTTGCATTTCTCTAATAATTAGTGATGTTGAGCATCTTTTCATGTGCTTCATGGCCGTCTGTATGTCTTCTTTGGAGAAATGTCTATTTAGGTCTTCTGCCCATTTTTGGATTGGGGTGTTTGTTTCTTTAATATTGAGCTGAATGAGCTGTTTATATATTTTGGAGATTAATCCTTTGTCCGTTGATTCATTTACAAATATTTTCTCCCATTCTGAGGGTTGTCTTTTCGTCTTGTTTATGGTTTCCTTTGCTGTGCAAAAGCTTTGAAGTTTCATTAGGTCCCACTTGTTTATTTTTGTTTTTATTTCCATTATTCTAGGAGGTGGATCAAAAAAGATCTTGCTGTGATTTATGTCAAAGAATGTTCTTCCTATGTTTTCCTCTAAGAGTTTTATAGTGTCCAGTCTTATATTTAGGTCTCTAATCCATTTTGAGTTTATTTTTGTGTATGGTGTTAGGGAGTATTCTAATTTCATTCTTTTACCGGTAGCTGTCCAGTTTTCCCAGCACCACTTATTGAAGAGGCTGTGATTTCTCCATTGTATATTCTTGCCTCCTTTATCAAAAATAAGGGGACCATATGTGTATGGGTTTACGTCTGGGCTTTCTCTCCTGTTCCATTGCTCTATATTTCTGTTTTTGTGCCAGTACCATACTGTCTTGACTACTGTAGCTTTGTAGTATTGTCTGAAGTCAGGGAGCCTGATTCCTCCAGCTCTGTTTTTCTTCTCAAGATTGCTTTGGCTGTTCGGGGTCTTTTGTGTTTCCATACAAATTGTGAAATATTTTTGTTCTAGTTCTCTGGAAAATTCCATTGGTAGTTTGATAGGGATTGCATTGAATCTGTAGATTGCGTTGGGTAGTAGAGTCATTTTCACAATGTTGATTCTTCCAATCCAAGAACATGGTATATCTTTGTATCTGTTTGTGTCATCTTTGATTTCTTTCATCAGTGTCTTATAGTTTGTTGAGTAAACGTCTTTTGTCTCCTTAGGTAGGTTTATTCCTAGGTATTTTATTCTTTGTGTTGCAGTGGTAAATGGGAGTGTTTCCCTAATTTTTCTTTCAGAATTTTCATCTTTAGTGTATAGGAATGAAAGAGATATCTGTACGTTAATTTTGTATCCTGCAACCTTACCAGTTCGTTGATTAACTCTAGTAGGTTTCTGGTAGCATCTTTAGGATTCTCTATGTATAGTATCATGTCATCTGCAAACAGTGAGAGCTTAACTTCTTCTTTTCCGATTTGGATTCCTTTTATTTCTTTTTCTTCTCTGATTGCTGTAGCTAAAAATTCCAAAAGTGTGTGGAATAATAGTGGTGAGAATGGGCAACCTTGTCTTGTTCCTGATCTTGGTGGAAATGATTTCACTTTTTCACCATTGAGAACGATGCTGGCTGTGGGTTTGTCATATATGGCCTTTATTATGTTGAGGAAAGTTCCCTCTATGCCTACTTTCTGGAGGGTTTTTATGATAAATGGGTGTTTAATATTGTCGAAAGCATTTTCTGCATCTATTGAGATGACCATATGGTTTATATCCTTCAGTTTTTTAATATGGTGTATCACATTGATTTGCATGTATTGAAGAATCCTTGCATCCCTGGGATAAACCCCACTTGATCATGGTGTATGATCCTTTTAAGGCGCTGTTGGATTCTGTTTGCTAGTATTGTGCAGTGGATTTTTGCAGCTATGTTCATCAGTGATATTGACCTGTAGTTTTCTTTCTTTGTGACATCTTTGTCTGGTTTTGGTGTCAGGGAGATGGTGGTCTCATAGAATAAGTTTGGGAGAGTTCCTCCCTCTGCTATATTTTGGAAGAGTTTGAGAAGGATAGGTGTTAACTCTTCTCTAAATGTTTGATAGAATTTGCCTGTGAAGCCATCTGGTCCTGGGCTTTTGTTTGTTGGAAGATTTTTAATCACAGTCTCAAGTTCAGTACTTGGGATTGGTTTGTTTGTAGTTTCTATTTCTTCCTGGTTCAGTCTTGGAAGGTTGTGCTTTTCTAAGAATTTGTCCATTTCTTCCAGGTTGTCCATTTTATTGGCATATAGTTGCTTGCAGTAATCTCTCATGATCCTTTGTATGTCTGCAGTGTCAGTTGTTACTTCTCCTTTTTCATTTGTAATTCTATTGATTTGAGTCGTCTCCCTTTTTTTCTTGATGAGTCTGGCTAATGGTTTATCAATTTTGTTTATCTTCTCAAAGAACCAGCTTTTAGTTTTTTTGATCTTTGCTGTTGTTTCCTTCATTTCTGTTTCATTTATTTCTGGTCTGATCTTTATGATGTCTTTCCTCTGCTTACTTTGTTTTTTTTTTTTTTTCTCTAATTGCTTTAGGTGTAAGGTTAACTTGTTTATTTGAGATATTTCTTGTTTCTTGAGGTAGGATTGTATTGCTATAAACTTCTCTCTTAGAACTGCTCTTGCTGCATCCCATAGGTTTTGGGTCTTCATGTTTTCATTGTCATTTGTTTCTAGGTATTTTTTTATTTCCTCTTTGATTTCTTCAGTGATGTCTTGGTTATTAAGTAGTGTATTGTTGAGCGTCCATGTGTTTCTATTTTTTACAGATTTTTTTCCTGTAATTGATATCTAGTCTGATAGCATTGTTGTCGGAAAAGATACTTGATACGATTTCAATTTTCTTATATTTACCAAGGCTTGATTTGTGACCCAAGGTATGATCTATCCTGGAGAATGTTCCAGGAGCACTTGAGAAAAAGTGTATTCTGTTGTTTTTGGATGGAATGTCCTCTAAATATCAATTAAGTTCATCTTGTTTAATGTAACATTTAAAGCTTGTGTTTCCTTATTTATTTTCATTGTGGATGATCTGTTCATTGGTGAAAGAGGGGTGCTAAAGTCCCCTACTAGGATTCTGTTACTGTCGATTTCCCCTTTTATGGCTGTTAGCATTTGCCTTATGTATTGAGGTGCTCCTATGTTGGGTGCATAAATATATACAATTGTTATATCTTCTTCTTGGATTGATCCCTTGATCATTATGTAGTGTCCTTCTTTGTCTCCTGTAATAGTCTTTATTTTAAAGTCTTTTTTGTCTGATATGAGAATTGCTACTCTAGCTTTCTTTTGATTTCCATTTGCATGGAATATCTTATTCCATCCCCTCACTTTCCATCTGTATGTGTCCCTATGTCTGAAGTGGGTCTCTTGTAGACCACATACATACCGGTCGTGTTTTCGGATCCATTCAGCCAGTCTATGTCTTTTGGTTGGAGCATTTAATCCATTTACATTTAAGGTAATTATTGATATGTATGTTCTTATTACCATTTTCTTAATTGTTTTGAGTTTCTTATTGTAGGTCTTTTCCTTCTCTTGTGTTTCCTGCCTAGAGAAGTTCCTTTAGCATTTGTTGTAAAGCGGGTTTGGTGGTGCTGAATTCTCTTAGCTTTTGCTTGTCTGTAAAGGTTTTAATTTCTCTGTCGAATCTGAACGAGATCCTTGGTGGGTCGAGTAATCTTGGTTGTAGCTTTTCCCCTTTCATTACTTTAAATATGTCCTGCCAGTCCCTTCTGGCTTGCAGAGTTTCTGCTGAAAGTTCAGCTGTTAACCTTATGGGGATTGCCTTGTATGTTATTTGTTGTTTTTCCCTTGCTGCTTTTAATATTTTTTCTTTGTATTTAATTTTTGATAGTTTGATTAATATATGTTTTGGCATGTTTCTCCTTGGGTTTATCTTGTATGGGACTCCCTGCGCTTCCTGGACTTGATTAACAATATCCTTTCCCATATTAGGGAAGTTTTCAACTATAATCTCTTTAAATATTTTCTCAGTGTCTTTCTTCTTCTCTTCTGCTTCTGGGACCCCTATATTCGAATATTGGTGCGTTTAATGTTTTCCCAGAGATGTCTCAGATTGTCCTCAATTCTTTTCATTCTTTTTTCTTTATTTTGCTTTGCAGTAGTTACTTCCACTATTTTATCTTCCAGGTCATTTATCCATTCTTCTGCCTCAGTTATTCTGCTATTGTTTCCTTCTAGAGAATTTTTAATTCCATTTATTGTGTTGTTCATCATTGTTTGTTTGCTCTTTAGTTCTTGTAGGTCCTTGTTAAACGTTTCTTGTCTATTCTCCATTCCAGTTCCAAGATTTGGGATCATCTTTACTATCATTACTCTGAATTCTTCTTCAGGTAGACTGCCTATTTCCTCCACATTTGTTTGGTCTGGTGGGTTTTTACCTTGCTCCTTCATCTGCTGTGTGTTTCTGTGTCTTCTCATTTGGCTTTGGGGACTGTGTTTGGGGTCTCCTTTTCAGAGGCTGCAGATTCGTAGTTCGCGTTGTATTTGGTGTCTGCCCCCAGTGGCTAAGGTTGGTTCAGTGGGTTGTGTAGGCTTTCTGATGGAGGGGACTGGTGCCTGTGTTCTGGTGGGTGTGTCTGGATCTTGTCTTTCTGGTGGACAGATCCGCATCTGGTGGTGTGTTTTGGGGTGTCTGTGACCTTATTGTGATTTTTGGCAGCCTCTCTGCTAATGGGTGGGCCTGCATTCCTGTCTTGCTAGTTGTTTGGCATGGGATGTCCAGCACTGGATCTTGCTGGTCTCTGAGTGGAGCTGGTTCTTAGCGTTGAGACGGATATCTCTGGGAGAGCTTTCGCCATTTGATATTACAAGGTGCCAGAGGTCTCTGGTAGACCAATGTCCTGAACTCGGCTCTCCCACCTCAGAGGCACAGGCTTGACACCCGGCTGGAGCACCAAGACCCTGTCAGCCACACAGCTGGGGGTGAGAGCAAGAGGTAGCTTTGGTACATCTCAAAGACCACCCATGAGGTGCACTGACCACTTTCTCTCCAGAAGTGAAGAAAACAAAATTCAGACTTTGGCTAGTCAGCCACTTTGGTAGCCAGCCTCCAAGATGGACCTAATTATCCCCTAATTATCTCCCAGTCTCCATGTACCAGTGTGGCTCCTCGCACTTGAAAAGGGTTGACTGTTTAACTAATAAGAAATTGCAGAAATGACAAAGTGCAGCTTCCAAAGTTATAAAAGACATTGCAGCTTCTGCTTTGGTTTCTGCTAGATCACTCATCCTGGGGTAAGCCAGCTGCCATGTCATGAGGACACTCAAGCAGCCCTAAGGAGAGATCCATGTGGCAAGGAACTGAGGCCTCTTACCTACAGCCACGTGAGTGAGTCATCTCAGAAGTCAAAAGATTTAATTTTTTAAATTTTTGGTTGTGTTGGGTCTTCGTTGCTGCACAGGGTTTCTCCAGTTGTTACTAGAGAAGCAGGGGTTACTCTTCGTTGTGGTGCACGGGCTTCTCCTTGCAGTGGTTTCTCTTGTTGTGGAGTATGGGCTCTAGGTGCATGGGCTTCAGTAGTTGTGTCATGCAGGCTCAATAGTTGTTGCTTGCAGGCTCTAGAGCACAGGCTCAGTACTTGTGGCACACGGGCTTAGTTGCACTGCGGCATGTGGGATCTTCCCAGACCAGGGATGGAACCCCTGTTCCCTGCATTGGCAGGCAAATTCTTACCCACTGTGCCACCAGGGAAGTCCAGTGTGCTCTTTTTTAAACCTAGTCTGTTTTCATTATTTTCTATCTTAACGATTCTGTATTAAAGAAAAAAAAAAATAATACTCCTTTCTACCCCTCCTCTTTGAGGATTAAATATGAAGAAGTATGTCTTATTTATTAACCTCAAATTTTCACCTTACTTTTAAGAAGTAATCACAATGTCAAGTATTTAATACTTTTCACTTCCACCTTGAAAAGCATGGCTATTAAAGTGCTAATACAATTACCTTCCCTCGTCTATCTTTTTTAGTTTTTGTTATGTATAAAAAACAACGAAAAACATGCATGGTTTGTAAGGAAATGACAAATTTCAGAAAATTCAGCATCTGAATACACTCTAAACATAGCTTCTAGATAAAGACACAGAAAATTGCCAGATACTCAGAGGCCCCCTGGTCCCATTCTAGTGACTCCCCTTAAGGTTTAATATTGTTCTGGTATCTAACAAAAAGATAACTTTACCTGTATTTTGTATTTTATATAAATGTTATGGCACAGTAAAATCACTTTTGGATTGGGCTTTTTTTATTTTATGTTGTTTGTGAATATGCCTATATGGTTGCCTGTTGTTGTGATCATGCATTGCCACTGTTGCATAGGATTCCATAATGTAAATATTTAACTATTAATTAATTTATTCCAATGTGTATTACAATATGAGTGATTTTCAGTTTGTGTCTATTGAGAACAGCACTGGTATATAAATTCTAGAACTTGAGCTTTGGTGGTGTGTGTATAAATTATTGTTCAGTATACACGTAGTAGTAAAATTTTCGAGTCATAGCTTTCTTGTGTTTATCTTTTTAGATATTTCTAAATATTTTCAAAACATTTGTATGATTTTTCATCTTCAGCAGCAGTGAATGAGATTCAAGGATTATACACATTCTTGTCAAACTTGATAATACCTGTCATTTTCATTTGAACTTTCTGGTTGGTGAGTGATAATTCCAGGTATCACGCTTTTGCATTTAATTGACTACTAAGAAGCCAAGCATCTTTTGATATGATTACTTAACATTCTGTACTCTCTTTTTTGAAATATCTTTTGGTATATTTCCCCCATTTTGCTATTCCATTATCTTCTTATTGAAGACTTCCTTTTTTTTAACATCTGAAGACTTCTTATTTAGGAGTTTTTAATACATGCTTGAGATGAGTTCTTCTCTCTTTCTGTCTCTCCTTCTCTTTCTTTAGATGAGTGTCAGTTTTTAATGTTAATAACATCTAATTTGTTATTTTCCTCTTTATTTATTTAGTCTTATTTCTATTTATTTATGTAGTCTTCTTACCTGTAGCAGAACACATTATTTATTCTAAACCACAAATATGTTTTCATTTCTTCAATAAATGTAATTATTAAGCTTTAAATTTAAGTTAACTTTCTAAACTAAATATGTTGTATCATAGTGAGCATTAATTTTTCTATGACAGCTGAAAGGTTACATTTATTCAGAAAATGTTGTATCAGCTTTCTTTTCATTTGCTCCTACTTCTCATTGATTCACAGTGGTAAACATCACTTCATCCATGGATCTGACTTTTCTCTGATTTCTCATGGTCATTCTCACTAATTCGTCTTGCCTCCTGAAATCTTTAGCAATCCCATTATTCCACAGAAGGAAAAACCTTCCTTGGGCCTTTTTCCTCAGAAGATTGATTATTCCCACATTTTAAATGGAGGATTGCAATAAGTTAGGAGAAAATGCCACAAGGGTCTCTCATTTTTTTTTTTCACATCCTGTATCAGCCTCTGCTTGCACTCTCTGTTCAAAGATATTTGTGCAACACATTGATGGAAGATGCCACTTGTTTCTCTCCTTGGGGAAAAGACAGATTAATTACCTAACAAATAAAATAAAGAGAGTGTCTTGCTCTTTTCAAATGTTGGACAGGATTGCTTGCATCCTAATTTAAATATTTCAGGTGACTGAAGCTTAAGATTCCTAAGCTTTAATCCATACTTGCACCATGCACAGCACCCAACAGGAGAGCTTTACATAACACCATGAGACACTTGTGTGCAAGTGGAACAGATACAAATATAAAACTATTGCTGTCTTTTTGTGTCATAAAAATGATTTTTTGTCTCATTTAAAATATTTTTTTCTAAAATCCAAAAAACCTCTCAGGCTAAAATATTGTTATTTCAAATATGGTAAAATCGAAGACCCTTCAAATTTCTTTCCAGTTTTGTTGATGATGGGATGCCGTCAGAGATATGACTTCATTAAACACAATAGGTAAGATTCCTTCATAGGCCTGATTGGGGAATATGAAAATAAACCCCAGAAAAATCTGGACATTTTCTAGTTCTCAAATATTGGTTAAGATGGTAGAAAGGGCCCTTCATTGTCCTATATGTTAATGCAGATCAATTGTGAGAGGTGGGGATAAAACAAGCAGCCTAAATATCCTTTATGTTTGTTGTACTACTAGTAGAAAGAGGAAGGGTCAACATGTCACCATGGTTGATATAGCAAATAAGCTGCTTGAAACTACACAGAAATGTACCTGCTTGTATTTTCTGTGCAGTTACCCTCTCTTTTGGTGTGCCCTGATACCTCCCTCAACTTATGTACCAACTCCAGCAGCATTAAGCAGAAATCCAAAGAAATCTATTCTTTGGAATTATGAGGAAGGGAAGAGTCAAACATTTTATAACATGCTCTATACAAGGATACATGTCACCATCCTTATCTATGCCATGCCATGCATGGAGGGTCAGTAGGTTCAGGGGATTCTGGAAGCACCAAGTTCTGTGGGGTTAATCACAGTTGCATTCATGGGCAGTAAAAGAGAAGGGCCTTATCTTGGTCACTTTCTCAATGCTAGTAGCTACAAAAAGAAGAGGATAGCAGACATCTTAGGGAGAAGAACCAACATTAAATGAAATGTCCTAATTACTCTAGGCAACCTCTCATGGTGGCCTCCCATAACTCCTCAAATCCCTACATACTTGCACAAGGGATAGTGTAATATTACTGGAGTGTCTGACTGCAGATTAACATTATTTTTGTTGAAAAAAATAAAAATAGGTTCAAGTGATAGGGTTTGAAAAGTGTTCACAGTGTGAGGGAAACTATTGTAACAGTGTGGACAGAACCCTTTGGATGGATTCATCATGTTTTTTTTTGTTTGTTTGTTTGTTTGTTTTTTGCTGCTTCAGAATCTGTAGTAGCGATTGGTGTGTTCCATGATACATCCCCGCTTCTTATAAGTTTTAGATGGAATACCCCATTAGGAAGAAGTGCACGTAAGGAAGATTAGTGAGTCAAACTCCTCTGCCCTCTGTCAGCAGTGGGTGCAAAGGGATTTAGACCAAGTGCTTTCATCCTTTGATTTGCAAAGTTTTCACTATATGAATGATGTTTTGTTTGTTTGCAGGTCAGGAGCCTTGGTCTCAATATCCCTGTTTAAAAAGTGTTATCACGTGTCTGCCAGAAAGAATTGCTGATGATACTGGGAAAAATTGAGAGTTATCCTTAACAATTAAGGGTTTTGTAGCAACATGGATGGACCTAGAGATTGTTATACTGAGTGAAGCAAGTCAGACACAGAAAGACAGATATCATATGATATAGCTTATATGAGGAATCTAAAAAAGAAAAAAAAAAGGTACAAATGAACTTATTTACACAACAGAAATAGAATCATGGATATAGAAAACAAACTTATGGTTACCAGGGGATAAGTGGGGAAGGGATAAATTGGGAGATTGGGACTGACTTATACACACTACTATATATAAAATAGATAAAGACCTGCTTTATAGCACAGGGAACTCTACTCAGTGGTCTGTACTGGCGTATACGGAAAAAGAATCTTATAAAAAAAAAAAAAAAACAAGGGTTTTGGGATTATATAATAAATATAAATGTGCAAACCTTTAACATGAAAGGAAAAATCAGTTAACTCTGTGGTCCCTGTTATGGTGTAAATATTTTGTACCTCTAATTTTAAACTTTTGAAACCCAGCTCCCATGTTGATGGTATTAGGAGGTGGGGCTTTTGGGAGGTGATTAGGTTATGAGGCCAGAGACCTCAAACATGGGATTAGTGACCTAATAAATGTAGCACACAGAAGACCTTATGCCCATTCCATGATTTCATTGCCGAGCGAGAAGACCCACATTATGAACCAGAAATTGGTCCCTCGCCAGACACTAAGTCAGCTGGCAACTTGTTCTTTTTTTAAAAAAATTAATTAGATAATTAATTAATTAATTTTTTGGCTGTGTTGGGTCTTTGGTGCGGTGTGCGGGCTTCTCATTGAGTGGCTTCTCTTGTTGTGGAGCACGGGCTCTAGGCGTGTGGGTTTCAGTAGTTGTGGCTCACGGGCTCAGTAGTTGTGGCCTGTGGACTCTAGAGCACAGGCTCAGTATTTGTGGTGCACGGGCTTAGTTGTTCCATGGCATGTGGGATCTTCCTGGACCAGGGCTCGAACCCTTGTCCCCTTTATTGGTAGGCAGATTCTTAACCACTGCACCTCCAGGGAAGCCCCTGGTTACTTGTTCTTGAACTTTTCAGCCTCAGCAATTATGAGAAAACAAAAATATTCTGTTGTTTATAAAATACCAAGTCTCTCGTATTTTGTTTTAGCAGTCAAAGAGCTGGCTGAGGAGAAATATCTGTGAGCTTGAAGACATATCAGGAGAAACCTTTAAATCTCAAAAGAAAAGAGAAAATGGGCAGGAAAGAAATCAACAGAACAGAGTAATCAATAATTGTGGAACAATGAAAAATGCTGTGACCTATACATAATGGGTATAGCAGGAGGAGAATAAAGATAATAAAGAACAGAAAATATTTTTTTTAAAAATGACTGAGAATCTCCCCAAATGAATGTCTGACACTAAATCCACAACATCCAAACTTAGAAGAACATATGAATAGTAAAGAAAACTGACCAATATCTCTCAGGAACATCAATGCAAAAATCCTCAACAAAATATTACCAAATCGAATCCAACAATATTTTGAGAGAATTTTATATCATGAATGAGAGGAAATAATCCCAGGTATGAAAGGCTTGCTCAACATTCTAGAATCAAATAATTATATCCATCACATCAACACCTTAAAGACAATCATTAGCATATCAATAGATTCAGAAGAACTTTGAAAAAATCTAACACCCATTCTTCATAAAAAACTCTCAGTTAAAGAAATAGACTGGAGCTTTCTCAAGTTGATAACAAAGATTTACAGGAAACTTTTATCTTACATCATGATTAATGGTCAAAACCATGAAGCTTTTCCACTAAGTTCAGGTAAAAGCAAGGATGTCCCCTTTCATGACTCCTTTTCCATATTTTACTCCAAGTCCTTGCTAATGCAATAAGGCACGAAAATAAATAAAACAAATACAGATTGGGTAGAAAAAAATGAAAGCAACCTAAATAAAATGTGGACCAATATACTTTATGGACACCTCACCAAAGAAAATAGACACTAAGCATATAAGTATACAGAAGAATAATCCAGATTACATGCTGCCATGAAAAAGCAAATTAAAAATACAATTACATACCACTATGTAACACTTAGAATGGCTAAAATGTGAACAATGACAAGAACAAATTCTGTAGGAGATGTGGAACAATAGGAAATGTCATTTGTCATTGGTGGAAATGAAAAATAATACAGCTACTTTGGTAGTCTGATTGACACTTGCTAGAATATTGAGCATTCCCTTACTGTACAATCCGTCAAGTGTTCTCATGGATATTTACTGAAAGTAGTTTAAAAAACATACTTCCAGAGGAAAACCTGCATATGGATATTTATAGCACCTAATTCAATATTGCCAAAATGTGAATGAAACTAAGGTGTCCTCCAATAGGTGAATGAAATGATATAGTATTAATATATTCTGGGAATGGGATAATATTGAGCACTAAAAAAGTAAGCTATCAAGCCATATAAAGAGATGGGAATTCTTTTTTTTTTTTTTTTTTCTTTTGAAATATAGGTGATTTTCTTTATTTTGAAATTTAAATTTTATTGGAGTATAGTTGATTTACAGTGTTGTGTTCATTTCAGCTGCACAGCAAGTGATTCAGTTACACATATGCATATATTCATTCTTTTTCAGATTCTTTTCTGATAACGGTATTCCCAGAATACTGAGTAGAGCTCCCTGTGCTATACAGTAGGTCCTTGTTGCTTATCTGTTATATATAGTCATATTCGTATGTTTACCCCAAGCTCCTGATTTATCCCTACCCCCCACCTCTCCCCTTTGGTAACCATAAGTTTGTTTTCCAAGTCTGTGAGTCTGCCTCTGTTTTGTAAGTTAGTTCATTTGTATCAATTTTTAGCTTCCACCTAGAAGTGATATCACCCAATATTTGTCTTACTCTGTCTGACTTACTTCACTTAGTACAATCATCTCTAGGTCCATCCATGTTACTGCAACTGGCATTATTTTCTTCTATTTTATGGCTGAGTCATATTCCTATTATATATGTATCACATATTCTTTACCTATATTCATATGTTGATGGACATTTTGGTTGCTTCCATGTCTTCGCTATTGTAAAGAGTGTTGCAGTGAACATTGGGGAAGATGTGTCTTTTCGATTTATGCTTTCCTCCAGATATGCACACAGGAGTGAACTTGCTGGATCATCTGGTAGCTCTATTTTATTTTACTTCATTTCATTTAAGTTTCAATTTTGTTAGAATAGAGTTGATTTACAATGTTGTGTTACTTTCTGCTGCACAGCACAGTGAAGCAGTTATACATATGTCCAATCCTTTTTGGATTCCTTTCCCATACAGGTCATTACAGAGTATTGAGTAGAGTTCCCTGTGCTATACAGTAAGCCCTTATTTGTTATCTCTTTTATATATAGTGGTGTGTATATGTCAATCCCAATTTCCAATTTATCCCTCCCACCTCCTCTTACTCTGGTAACCTCCATTCTGTGCTCCATAGTGGCTGTTACCAATTGGCATTGCCACCGATAGCATAGAATTGGTGGCGCAGTGGTTAAGAATCTGCCTGCCAGTTCAGGGGACACAGGTTCGAGCCCTGGCCCGGGAAGATCTCACATGCCACAGAACAAGTAAGCCCGTGCACCACAACTACTCAGTCTGCGCTCTAGAGCCCACGAGCCACAACTACTGAAGCCTGTGTGCCTACAGCTTGTGCTCCACAACAAGAGAAGCCACCACAAAGAGAAGGCTTCGTACCACAACGATGAGTAGCCCCCGCTTGCTGCAACTATAGAAATGCCACGCGCAGCAACGAAGACCCAACGCAGATTAAAAAAAAAAATAATAAGTAGTAGATTTCTCTTTTTTCCACACCCTCTGAAGCATTTCTTGTTTGTAGACATTGTGATGATGGCTATTCTGAGTGGTTCCAGGTGATACTTCTTTGTACATCTGATTTGCATTTGTCTAACATAAAGCAATGGTGAGTATCTTCATATGTGCTTTTTTTTTTTTTTGAACAGTGTCAGTAAGATTGATCCCTTGAAAAAGGGTTATTGAAAGGTTGCCTTGTTTTGAAGTCTACTTCGATTACCTACCCCAAGACATTTTTTGAGGGCTGTTGTCATTTACAGCTCCCCAGGCGTTGTGAATATGAAGTGCGTATAAGGTCCAGTTTTAGAATTGTTGTTATGGGAAACAGAAGGCGGCAGGATTTCTACTGTCCCTCTCTGGTTACTGACACAACCTTAGATGTAGGGCAAGTCCTGTTCTTGGGTATTAAATTAGAGTGGAATGTGCCTGACCAAACATGTAAGGGCTTCTGTCCCATTCCTTCTTCCCCCTTACCCTTCATCCCCCGAACAAGTATAAACCCCTGCAAAATCACCTGTTGAGGGTGCTGTCTTGTAGAGTGGGATGACCCTTACGAAGGAGTCGGGAGGTCGGAACCCAAACACCAGGATATGTTGAGAGCAGGTGATTTTCCAAATGTCATCCAGCCCAGAGAGTCCACCATCCTTTGGGTGTCAGAGGGTTGGTTTAGTAGTATGAGGGCACACTTAGACCTGGAGATAGTGATCCCATGCAGAGGGGACCAGGTACTACATGTTCAAGGGGGGCGAATTAGCTGGCATATCCTCCCGAGGTCCTCAGGCCCACAACAGTCCAGCCTTGGGACCAAATTGTGTCTGTGTCCAGGGATGTGACACTAGTACATTCACTGCGACTAAACAAATTTAGTGATCATTTTTCTTTTCTTTAATTTAATTTTAAATTTATAATGGAGTATATAGTTGATTTATCATGTTGTGTTCATTTTTGACATACACCAACATGATTCATTTATACAGAGATAACTATGTATTCTTTTTAGAATTATTTTCCCATTGAGGTTACTAAAGGGTGTTGAGAAGAGTTCCAAGTGCTCTACAGCAGGTCCATGTTGATTACAAGTTTTCTCTCTGTAAATATGTATATACTAACTCCAACCTCATGATTTATACCTCCAACACACCTTTCCAGTTTGGTAACCAGAAGTTTGTGTTCTAAGTCTGGGACTCTGTTTCTGTGTTGTAAGATAGTACCTTTCTATCAATTTTTAGATTCCACCGATAAGTAATATCATATGATATTTTTCATTGCCTGATTTATGACACTTAGTATGAATGTATGTAGGTCCTTCTGAGTGGCCCTAAATGGCCTTATTTCATTCACTTCATGGCTGAGTAATATTCCATTGTACATATCTACCATAATTTCTTTATCCATTCTTCCTTCCAAGGACTTTTAGGTCGCTTCCGAGTAGAGGCTCTTGTAAACAGGGCTGCATAAATTTTAGAGTGCCTGGGTCCTGTCAATTTACGTTTTTTCCAAGATACAGGCCCAGGAGTGGAAGCGCCATATGCTCTGAAGCTCTGGTTTTTAGATTTTTAAGGAATCACCACCCACTTCTCCAGAGTGGCTGTTAGCAATTTACATTCCCACCATCAGCTTGTCAGGGTTCCCTTTTCTCCACGCCCTGTCCTGCATTTCAGGTTTTACAGTTTGTGAGGTTGGCCATTCTGACTGGTGTGAAGTGATATCTCTTTGTAGTATTAATTTACATTGCCCGCCTGTTTTGTTGGTCAAAAATGGAGTAAGGGTTTTTCCTGAATATATTAAGGAATAACGCATACGGCCTTTTTGGCAAACTGCATCACTGGGGATGTTCAGCAGCTTTGCATGTGCTTTAATGACGAGTGCAAACTACCCCTTGAAATCCCTTTCCTGCAATTCTGCCTTGCTTACAAGGCCTTTACGAATACTTGGCTCAAGAAATGACTCCATTAGAGGTGTCCATTACAACCCTGCATGTTTGTGAATTGCAGTGCCCCTGAGCACCGGTTTTCAACTTGTTTAGGGAAGCAGACACAAAGGGGCAGGATTTCTACAGACCCATTCCAGTTACTGGGGCACCTGAAGGATAGGGCAATTCTTCTTCCATGTAGGAAACTAGAGTAGCATATGCCTGTCCAAACATCTAAGGCTTGTGTCTCATTCCATCCCGCCATTCCCCTTCTTCACCGGAAAATTCCAAGCCGTGCAGAACCGGCTGTTGAGTGTGCTGCCTTCCCAAAGTGGGGAGACTCTAAGGAAAGGAGCTGGGGAACCCGAATACCAGGAGACGTGGAGATGAGGTGACTTTTCCAAAGTCTTCCCGATCAGACGGTGTACCATCCTCTGGATGTGCCATGCATGTTGTAGCTGTAGGAAGGGTCCCCTGCACCTGGAGGTATGGGACCCATGGAATGGGGGCCAGGCAGTATTACTCTAAAAGTGCTGCATTTGCTGTCCCATCCTCACGAAGCCTCTCAGACCAACGAGTGTAGAGCCTTAGGTCCCATCCAGCTCTGTGTCTAGATATGGTCAGTCCAGGTTGCATCACAGCCCTTGAACAAATTTTGTAAGAATTTCTCTCTCTCTCTCACTGTCTTTATTTTGTTCTTGTTATTTAATTTTATAATGGGGTATAGCTGATTTTCAATACTGTGTTTCTTCCTGCTCTACATCTATCCACTTGATTCACTTAAAGAGAGACATCAATACATTCTTTTACAGATTCTTACCAGTCTTATATATCCTTCTCTGGTGATAACAGTGTGCTGAGTCCATCTCTTTGAGCTATAGAGTAGGTGCTGTCGAATACCTATTTTGTTTATGGAACCGTATCTGTGCTAATTTCAACCTCCTGGTTTATGCATCACCCTGCCCCACCTTTCTCCTTTAGCAGCAATAAGTGTGTTTTCTAAATGTGTGACTCCGTTTCTGTTTTGTAATTGCGTTCATGTGTAGGCATTTTTAGATACTATCTATAAGTGATACCTTATGATAAGTCTCTTTTTATGTCTGACTTATGTCACTTAGGATGATCGTACCTCAGTCTCCACGAGTTGCTGCCACTGGCCTTATTTCATTGATTTAATTGCTGAGTAATATTCCATTGTACATAAGTACCACATCTTCTTTATCCATTTTTTCCTTCCAAGGACATGTAAGTTGTACCCAAATCGAGGCATTTCTAAACAGAGCAGCCCTAAACTTTGGGGTGCCTGTGTCTTGTCGATTTTTTGGTTTTCCCAAGATATACGTCCATGAGGGGACGTGCTGTATGCTCTGTACCTCTGTGTTTTAGAAGTTTTAAGATACAGCATACACTTCTCAAGAGTGGCCGGTGGCCATTTACATACCGCCGATCAGCATAACAAGGCTCCCTTTTCTCCATGGCCTGTCCTGCATTTCTGGGTTTTACACTTTTTCAGCATGGGCCTTTTGACCAATGCGAAGTGAGACATTTTTGTAATGCTGATTTGCATTGCCCGCTTGTTTAGTTGGCCAAAAAGAGCATCTGCGTTTTTTCCAAAATTTATTCAGGAAAGAACGCAGACGCCCTTTTTGGCCAACTGCATCATTGTCGAAGATCTGCAGAATTTCATGTGCTTTAAAGGCGAGTCCAATCTACCTGTGAAAAACTGTTTCCTGCAATTCTGTCTTGCTTTGAAATCCTCTTCGTTGCCTTACCTCAATATATTTTTGGACGAGAGTGATCATTTATAACTCTGCAGGTTTGTGAATTGCAGTGCCCCTGAGTTCCATTTTTCAACTCGCTTTCTTGGGAGCTGGCCGCAAAAGCGCAGGATGGCTTCAGGACCTATTCTGGTTCCCTGGGGCAGGCTGAGCCTTTGGTTAATTCTTCTTCCTGATGGAAATTAGAGTGACCTGTGCCTTTCCCAACACCTAGAGCTAGTCTCTCATTGGTTCCCCCTCTTCCCGTTCATCCTCAAGACAAACTGCCACCTGTATGGAACAGGAGGTTAAAGGTGCTGATTCTCCAAGGAGGGAGATTGCTAGTAAAGCGGCTGGAATGGCGAACCCGAGCACAAGGAGATGAGAAATGAGGTGCGTTTTAGAAACCTTTCCCGATCACTTGGTGTACCATCTTCTGGGTTTCTCATGCATGTTTTCGATGTAGGAAGATGCCCTTGAACCTGGAGATTTGGGACCCATGGGATGGGTAAAACGCAGTATTACTTTAAAGCGTCTGCGTTTGCTCACCCAACCTCACCAAACCTCTCAGCCCCAAGAGTGTCCACCCTTATGTCTCAATCAGCTGCGGGTCTAGATATGGTCAAACCAGGTGGCATCACAGCCCCTGAACGAATTTTGTAAGAATTTCTCTCTCTTTCACTGTCTTTGTTTCACTGGTTTTTAAAATTAATTGAGTTTTATAATGGGGTTTAGCTGCTTTTCACTGCTGTGTTTATGCAGCTTTACACCCACTTGACTCACTTACAGAGAGATATCAATACATAAGTTTTAAGATTCTTAGTAGTCAGATATATTCTTGGGCGGTGAATAGGGGGTGTTGAGTCCAGTTCCCTGAGCAAGGAGTAGGACTTGTCTATTACATATTGGGTTTATGGAACGGTATCTGAGCTAATTTGAAACCCTTGTTTTATGCATCACCTCACCTCACCTTTCCCGTTAGGCAGCCATAGTGTGATTTCTAAACGTGTGACTCTGTTCTGTTTTGTAATTCAGTTCAAGGGTAGAGGTTTTTACATTCCCTCTATAAGTGATATCTTATGATAAGTGTCCTTTTCTGTGTGACTTATTGCACTTAGAATCGTCGTACCTAAATCCACTCATCATGCTGCTACTAGCCTTATGACGTTGATTTCATGGCTGAGTGATATTCCATTGTACATAAGGACCACAACTTCTTTATCCATTTTTCTCTTTCCTGGGATATTTAAGGTGTAACGAAGTGGAGGTTCTTGTCAACAGAGCAGCCCTAAACTTTGGGGTGCTTGTGTCTTGCTGATTTTTAGTTTTCCCAATTTATACGCCCATGAGTGGAAGTTCCCTATGCTCTCTAAGCTGAGTTTTGTAGATGTTTCAGGACACACCGTACACTTCTCCAGAGTGGCTGTTGGCAATTTACATCCTGCCCATCAGCGTAGCAAGGCTTCCGTTTCTCCATGGCCTGTCCTGCGTTTTTGGTTTTGACACTTTATTCAGCATGTCCCTTTTGACCGATGGGAAGCGAGACTTCTTTGTACTGCTGATTTGCCTTTCCAGGATGCTTGGACGGCCAAACAGGGCGTGTACGTTTTTTCCTGAATATATTCAGTAAAAAACGCATACGCTCTTTTTGGTCAAGGGCATCATTGTCGAGGTTTTGCCGCTTTTCCTGTGCTTTAAAGGCGATTCGAATCTGCCTCCTGAAATCTGTTTCCTGCAATTCTGCCTTGCTTTCAAATCCTCTTCGTTGCCTTCCCTCAATATATTTGTAGACGAGAGTTATCATTTATAAGTCTGCAGGTTTGTGAATTGCAGTGACCCTGAGCTCCATTTTTCAACTCGGTTTCTTGGGAGCTGGCCGCAGAAGCGCAGGATTTCTTTAGGCCCTATTCTGCTTCCGGGCGGCACTCTGAGCCTGTGGTTAATTCTTCTTCCTGATGGGAAAATAGAGTGACCTGTGCCTGTCCCAACACCAGAGCTAGTCTCTCATTGGTTCCCCCTCTTCCCATTCATCCTCAAGACAAACTGCCACCTGTATGGAACAGGAGGTTAAAGGTGCTGATTCTCCAAGGAGGGAGATTGCTAGTAAAGCGGCTGGAATGGCGAACCCGAGCACAAGGAGATGAGAAATGAGGTGCGTTTTAGAAACCTTTCCCGATCACTCGGTGTACCATCTTCTGGGTTTCTCATGCATGTTTTCGATGTAGGAAGATGCCCTTGAACCTGGAGATTTGGCACCCATGGGATGGGTACCACGCAGTATTACTTTAATGGGTCTGCGTTTGCTCACCCAACCTCACCAAACCTCTCAGCCCCAAGAGTGTCCACCCTTGTGTCTCAATCAGCTGCGGGTCTAGATATGGTGAATCCAGGTGGCATCACAGCCCCTTAACGAATTTTGTGAGAATTTCTCTCTCTTTCACTGTCTTTGCTTCACGGGTTTTTAAAATTAATTGAGTTTTATAATGGGGTTTAGCTGCTTTTTTACTGCTGTGTTTATGCAGCTTTACACCCACTTGACTCACTTACAGAGAGATATCAATACATAGGTTTTAAGATTCTTACTAGTCAGATATATTCTTGGGCGGTGAATAGAGGGTGTTGAGTCCAGTTCACTGAGCAAGGAGTAGGTCTTGTCTATTACGTATTGGGTTTATGGAACGGTATCTGAGCTAATTTGAAACCCTTGTTTTATGCGTCACCCCACCTCACCTTTCCCGTTAGGCAGCCATAGTGTGTTTTCTAAACGTGTGACTCTGTTCTGTTTTGTAATTCAGTTCAAGGGTAGCGGTTTTTACATTCCCTCTATAAGTGATATCTTATGATAAGTGTCTTTTTCTGTGTCACTTATTTCACTTAGAATAGTCGTACCTAAATCCACTCATCATGCTGCTACTAGTCTTATGACGTTGATTTCATGGCTGAGTGATATTCCATTGTACATAAGGATCACAACTTTTTTATCCATTTTTCTCTTTCCTGGGATATTTAAGGTGTAACGAAGTGGAGGTTCTTGTCAACAGAGCAGCCCTAAACTTTGGGGTGCTTGTGCCTTGCTGATTTTTAGTTTTCCCAATTTATACGCCCATGAGTGGAAGTGCCCTATGCTCTCTAAGCTGAGTTTTGTAGATGTTTCAGGACACACCGTACACTTCTCCAGAATGGCTGTTGGCAATTTACATCCCACCCATCAGCATAGCAAGGCTCCCGTTTCTCCATGGCCTGTCCTGCATTTCTGGTTTTGACACTTTATTCAGCATGGCCCTTTTGACCGATGGGAAGCGAGACTTCTTTGTAGCGCTGATTTGCCTTTCCAGGTTGCTTGGTTGGCCAAAAAGGGCGTATGCGTTTTTTCCTGAATATATTCAGGAAAAAACGCATACGCCCTTTTTGGCCAAGGGCATCATTATCGAGGTGTTGCCGCTTTTCCTGTGCTTTAAAGGCGATTCGAATCTGCCTCCTGAAATCTGTTTCCTGCAATTCTGCCTTGCTTTCAAATCCTCTTTGTTGCCTTCCCTCAATATATTTGTAGACGAGAGTTATCATTTATAATTCTGCAGGTTTGTGAATTGCAGTGCCCCTGAGCTCCATTTTTCAACTCGCTCTCTTGGTAGCTGGCCGCAAAATCGCAGGATTGCTTTAGGCCAGATTCTGCTTCCGGGCGGCAGACTGAGCCTGTGGTTAATTATTCTTCCTGATGGGAAAATAGAGTGACCTGTGCCTGTCCCAACGCCTAGAGCTAGTCTCTCATTGGTTCCCCCTCTTCCCGTTCATCCTCAGGAGAAATTGCAACCTGTATGGAACAGGAGGTTAAAGGTGCTGATTCTCCAAGGAGGAAGATTGCTAGTAAAGCGGCTGGAATGGCGAACCCGAGCACAAGGAGATGAGAAATGAGGTGCGTTTTAGAAACCTTTCCCGATCACTCGGTGGACCATCTTCTGGGTTTCTCATGCATGTTTTCGATGTAGGAAGATGCCCTTGAACCTGGAGATTTGGGACCCATGGGATGGGTACAACGCAGTATTACTTTAAAGCGTCTGTGTTTGCTCACCCAACCTCACCAAACTTCTCAGCCCCAAGAGTGTCCACCCTTATGTCTCAATCAGCTGCAGGTCTAGATATGGTCAATCCAGGTGGCATCACAGCCCCTGAACGAATTTTGTAAGAATTTCTCTCTCTTTCACTGTCTTTGTTTCACGGGTTTTTAAAATTAATTGAGTTTTATAATGGGGTTTAGCTGCTTTTCACTGCTGTGTTTATGCAGCTTTACACCCACTTGACTCACTTACAGAGAGATATCAATACATAGGTTTTAAGATTCTTACTAGTCAGATATATTCTTGGGCGGTGAATAGGGGGTGTTGAGTCCAGTTCCCTGAGCAAGGAGTAGGTCTTGTCTATTACATATTGGGTTTATGGAACGGTATCTGAGCTAATTTGAAACCCTTGTTTTATGCATCACCCCACCTCACCTTTCCCGTTAGGCAGCCATAGTGTGTTTTCTAACCGTGTGACTCTGTTCTGTTTTGTAATTCAGTTCAAGGGTAGCGGTTTTTACATTCCCTCTATAAGTGATATCTCATGATAAGTGTCTTTTTCTGTGTGACTTATTTCACTTAGAATCGTCGTACCTAAATCCACTCATCATGCTGCTACTAGCCTTATGACGTTGATTTCATGGCTGAGTGATATTCCATTGTACATAAGGAGCACAACATCTTTATCCATTTTTCTCTTTCCTGGGATATTTAAGGTGTAACGAAGTGGAGGTTCTTGTCAACAGAGCAGCCCTAAACTTTGGGGTGCTTGTGTCTTGCTGATTTTTAGTTTTCCCAATGTATACGCCCATGAGTGGAAGTGCCCTATGCTCTCTAAGCTGAGTTTTGTAAATGTTTCAGGACACACCGTACACTTCTCCAGAGTGGCTGTTGGCAATTTACATCCCGCCCATCAGCGTAGCAAGGCTCCCGTTTCTCCGTGGCCTGTCCTGCATTTCTGGTTTTGACACTTTATTCAGCATGGCCCTTTTGACCGATGGGAAGCGAGACTTCTTTGTAGCGCTGATTTGCCTTTCCAGGTTGCTTGGTTGGCCAAAAAGGGCGTATGCGTTTTTTCCTGAATATATTCAGGAAAAAACGCATACGCCCTTTTTGGCCAAGGGCATCATTGTCGAGGTTTTGCCGCTTTTCCTGTGCTTTAAAGGCGATTCGAATCTGCCTCCTGAAATCTGTTTCCTGCCATTCTGCCTTGCTTTCAAATCCTCTTTGTTGCCTTCCCTCAATAAATTTGTAGACGAGAGTTATCATTTATAAGTCTGCAGGTTTGTGAATTGCAGTGCCCCTGAGCTCCATTTTTCAACTCCGCTCTCTTGGGAGCTGGCCGCAAAAGCGCAAGGATTGCTTTAGGCCCTATTCTGCTTCTGGGCGGCAGACTGAGCTTGTGGTTAATTCTTCTTCCTGATGGGAAAAAAGAGTGACCTGTGCCTGTCCCAACACCTAGAGCTAGTCTCTCATTGGTTCCCCCTCTTCCCGTTCATCCTCAGGACAAATTGCCACCTGTATGGAACAGGAGGTTAAAGGTGCTGATTCTCCAAGGAGGGAGATTGCTAGTAATGCGGATGGAATGGCGAACCCGAGCACAAGGAGATGAGAAATGAGGTGTGTTTTAGAAACCTTTCCCGATCACTCGGTGGACCATCTTCTGGGTTTCTCATGCATGTTTTCGATGTAGGAAGATGCCCTTGAACCTGGAGATTTGGGACCCATGGGATGGGTACCACGCAGTATTACTTTAAAGCGTCTGCGTTTGCTCACCCAACCTCACCAAACCTCTCAGCCCCAAGAGTGTCCACCCTTATGTCTCAATCAGCTGCGGGTCTAGATATGGTCAATCCAGGTGGCATCACAGCCCCTGAACGAATTTTGTAAGAATTTCTCTCTCTTTCACTGTCTTTGTTTCACGGGTTTTTAAAATTAATTGAGTTTTATAATGGGGTTTAGCTGCTTTTCACTGCTGTGTTTATGCAGCTTTACACCCACTTGACTCACTTACAGAGAGATATCAATACATAGGTTTTAAGATTCTTACTAGTCAGATATATTCTTGGGCGGTGAATAGGGGGTGTTGAGTCCAGTTCCCTGAGCAAGGAGTAGGTCTTGTCTATTACCTATTGGGTTTATGGAACGGTATCTGAGCTAATTTGAAACCCTTGTTTTATGCATCACCCCACCTCACCTTTCCCGTTAGGCAGCCATAGTGTGTTTTCTAACCGTGTGACTCTGTTCTGTTTTGTAATTCAGTTCAAGGGTAGCGGTTTTTACATTCCCTCTATAAGTGATATCTTATGATAAGTGTCTTTTTCTGTGTGACTTATTTGACTTAGAATCGTCGTACCTAAATCCACTCATCATGCTGCTACTAGCCTTATGACGTTGATTTCATGGCTGAGTGATATTCCATTGTACATAAGGAGCACAACATCTTTATCCATTTTTCTCTTTCCTGGGATATTTAAGGTGTAACGAAGTGGAGGTTCTTGTCAACAGAGCAGCCCTAAACTTTGGGGTGCTTGTGTCTTGCTGATTTTTAGTTTTCCCAATGTATACGCCCATGAGTGGAAGTGCCCTATGCTCTCTAAGCTGAGTTTTGTAAATGTTTCAGGACACACCGTACACTTCTCCAGAGTGGCTGTTGGCAATTTACATCCCGCCCATCAGCGTAGCAAGGCTCCCGTTTCTCCGTGGCCTGTCCTGTATTTCTGGTTTTGACACTTTATTCAGCATGGCCCTTTTGACCGATGGGAAGCGAGACTTCTTTGTAGCGCTGATTTGCCTTTCCAGGTTGCTTGGTTGGCCAAAAAGGGCGTATGCGTTTTTTCCTGAATATATTCAGGAAAAAACGCATACGCCCTTTTTGGCCAAGGGCATCATTGTCGAGGTTTTGCCGCTTTTCCTGTGCTTTAAAGGCGATTCGAATCTGCCTCCTGAAATCTGTTTCCTGCCATTCTGCCTTGCTTTCAAATCCTCTTTGTTGCCTTCCCTCAATAAATTTATAGACGAGAGTTATCATTTATAAGTCTGCAGGTTTGTGAATTGCAGTGCCCCTGAGCTCCATTTTTCAACTCGCTCTCTTGGGAGCTGGCCGCAAAAGCGCAGGATTGCTTTAGGCCCTATTCTGCTTCCGGGCGGCAGACTGAGCTTGTGGTTAATTCTTCTTCCTGATGGGAAAAAAGAGTGACCTGTGCCTGTCCCAACACCTAGAGCTAGTCTCTCATTGGTTCCCCCTCTTCCCGTTCATCCTCAGGACAAATTGCCACCTGTATGGAACAGGAGGTTAAAGGTGCTGATTCTCCAAGGAGGGAGATTGCTAGTAAAGCGGCTGGAATGGCGAACCCGAGCACAAGGAGATGAGAAATGAGGTGTATTTTAGAAACCTTTCCCGATCACTCGGTGGACCATCTTCTGGGTTTCTCATGCATGTTTTCGATGTAGGAAGATGCCCTTGAACCTGGAGATTTGGGACCCATGGGATGGGTACCACGCAGTATTACTTTAAAGCGTCTGCGTTTGCTCACCCAACCTCACCAAACCTCTCAGCCCCAAGAGTGTCCACCCTTATGTCTCAATCAGCTGCGGGTCTAGATATGGTCAATCCAGGTGGCATCACAGCCCCTGAACGAATTTTGTAAGAATTTCTCTCTCTTTCACTGTCTTTGTTTCACGGGTTTTTAAAATTAATTGAGTTTTATAATGGGGTTTAGCTGCTTTTCACTGCTGTGTTTATGCAGCTTTACACCCACTTGACTCACTTACAGAGAGATATCAATACATAGGTTTTAAGATTCTTACTAGTCAGATATATTCTTGGGCGGTGAATAGGGGGTGTTGAGTCCAGTTCCCTGAGCAAGGAGTAGGTCTTGTCTATTACCTATTGGGTTTATGGAACGGTATCTGAGCTAATTTGAAACCCTTGTTTTATGCATCACCCCACCTCACCTTTCCCGTTAGGCAGCCATAGTGTGTTTTCTAACCGTGTGACTCTGTTCTGTTTTGTAATTCAGTTCAAGGGTAGCGGTTTTTACATTCCCTCTATAAGTGATATCTTATGATAAGTGTCTTTTTCTGTGTGACTTATTTGACTTAGAATCGTCGTACCTAAATCCACTCATCATGCTGCTACTAGCCTTATGACGTTGATTTCATGGCTGAGTGATATTCCATTGTACATAAGGAGCACAACATCTTTATCCATTTTTCTCTTTCCTGGGATATTTAAGGTGTAACGAAGTGGAGGTTCTTGTCAACAGAGCAGCCCTAAACTTTGGGGTGCTTGTGTCTTGCTGATTTTTAGTTTTCCCAATGTATACGCCCATGAGTGGAAGTGCCCTATGCTCTCTAAGCTGAGTTTTGTAAATGTTTCAGGACACACCGTACACTTCTCCAGAGTGGCTGTTGGCAATTTACATCCCGCCCATCAGCGTAGCAAGGCTCCCGTTTCTCCGTGGCCTGTCCTGTATTTCTGGTTTTGACACTTTATTCAGCATGGCCCTTTTGACCGATGGGAAGCGAGACTTCTTTGTAGCGCTGATTTGCCTTTCCAGGTTGCTTGGTTGGCCAAAAAGGGCGTATGCGTTTTTTCCTGAATATATTCAGGAAAAAACGCATACGCCCTTTTTGGCCAAGGGCATCATTGTCGAGGTTTTGCCGCTTTTCCTGTGCTTTAAAGGCGATTCGAATCTGCCTCCTGAAATCTGTTTCCTGCCATTCTGCCTTGCTTTCAAATCCTCTTTGTTGCCTTCTCTCAATAAATTTGTAGACGAGAGTTATCATTTATAAGTCTGCAGGTTTGTGAATTGCAGTGCCCCTGAGCTCCATTTTTCAACTCGCTCTCTTGGGAGCTGGCCGCAAAAGCGCAGGATTGCTTTAGGCCCTATTCTGCTTCCGGGCGGCAGACTGAGCTTGTGGTTAATTCTTCTTCCTGATGGGAAAAAAGAGTGACCTGTGCCTGTCCCAACACCTAGAGCTAGTCTCTCATTGGTTCCCCCTCTTCCCGTTCATCCTCAGGACAAATTGCCACCTGTATGGAACAGGAGGTTAAAGGTGCTGATTCTCCAAGGAGGGAGATTGCTAGTAAAGCGGCTGGAATGGCGAACCCGAGCACAAGGAGATGAGAAATGAGGTGTGTTTTAGAAACCTTTCCCGATCACTCGGTGGACCATCTTCTGGGTTTCTCATGCATGTTTTCGATGTAGGAAGATGCCCTTGAACCTGGAGATTTGGGACCCATGGGATGGGTACCACGCAGTATTACTTTAAAGCGTCTGCGTTTGCTCACCCAACCTCACCAAACCTCTCAGCCCCAAGAGTGTCCACCCTTATGTCTCAATCAGCTGCGGGTCTAGATATGGTCAATCCAGGTGGCATCACAGCCCCTGAACGAATTTTGTAAGAATTTCTCTCTCTTTCACTGTCTTTGTTTCACGGGTTTTTAAAATTAATTGAGTTTTATAATGGGGTTTAGCTGCTTTTCACTGCTGTGTTTATGCAGCTTTACACCCACTTGACTCACTTACAGAGAGATATCAATACATAGGTTTTAAGATTCTTACTAGTCAGATATATTCTTGGGCGGTGAATAGGGGGTGTTGAGTCCAGTTCCCTGAGCAAGGAGTAGGTCTTGTCTATTACGTATTGGGTTTATGGAACGGTATCTGAGCTAATTTGAAACCCTTGTTTTATGCATCACCCCACCTCACCTTTCCCGTTAGGCAGCCATAGTGTGTTTTCTAACCGTGTGACTCTGTTCTGTTTTGTAATTCAGTTCAAGTGTAGCGGTTTTTACATTCCCTCTATAAGTGATATCTTATGATAAGTGTCTTTTTCTGTGTGACTTACTTGACTTAGAATCGTCATACCTAAATCCACTCATCATGCTGCTACTAGCCTTATGACGTTGATTTCATGGCTGAGTGATATTCCATTGTACATAAGGACCACAACTTCTTTATCCATTTTTCTCTTTCCTGGGATATTTAAGGTGTAACGAAGTGGAGGTTCTTGTCAACAGAGCAGCCCTAAACTTTGGGGTGCTTGTGTCCAGCTGATTTTTAGTTTTCCCAATGTATACGCCCATGAGTGGAAGTGCCCTATGCTCTCTAAACTGAGTTTTGTAAATGTTTCAGGACACACCGTACACTTCTCCAGAGTGGCTGTTGACAATTTACATCCCGCCCATCAGCGTAGCAAGGCTCCCGTTTCTCCGTGGCCTGTCCTGCATTTCTGGTTTTGACACTTTATTCAGCATGGCCCTTTTGACCGATGGGAAGCGAGACTTCTTTGTAGCGCTGATTTGCCTTTCCAGGTTGCTTGGTTGGCCAAAAAGTGCGTATGCGTTTTTTCCTGAATATATTCAGGAAAAAACGCATACGCCCTTTTTGGCCAAGGGCATCATTGTCGAGGTTTTGCCGCTTTTCCTGTGCTTTAAAGGCGATTCGAATCTGCCTCCTGAAATCTGTTTCCTGCCATTCTGCCTTGCTTTCAAATCCTCTTTGTTGCCTTCCCTCAATATATTTGTAGACGAGAGTTATCATTTATAAGTCTGCAGGTTTGTGAATTGCAGTGCCCCTGAGCTCCATTTTTCAACTCGCTCTCTTGGGAGCTGGCCGCAAAAGCGCAGGATTGCTTTAGGCCCTATTCTGCTTCCGGGCGGCAGACTGAGCTTGTGGTTAATTCTTCTTCCTGATGGGAAAATAGAGTGAACTGTGCCTGTCCCAACACCTAGAGCTAGTCTCTCATTGGTTCCCCCTCTTCCCGTTCATCCTCAGGACAAATTGCCACCTGTATGGAACAGGAGGTTAAAGGTGCTGATTCTCCAAGGAGGGAGATTGCTAGTAAAGCGGCTGGAATGGCGAACCCGAGCACAAGGAGATGAGAAATGAGATGCGTTTTAGAAACCTTTCCCGATCACTCGGTGGACCATCTTCTGGGTTTCTCATGCATGTTTTCGATGTAGGAAGATGCCCTTGAACCTGGAGATTTGGGACCCATGGGATGGGTACCACGCAGTATTACTTTAAAGCGTCTGCGTTTGCTCACCCAACCTCACCAAACCTCTCAGCCCCAAGAGTGTCCACCCTTATGTCTCAATCAGCTGCGGGTCTAGATATGGTCAATCCAGGTGGCATCACAGCCCCTGAACGAATTTTGTAAGAATTTCTCTCTCTTTCACTGTCTTTGTTTCACGGGTTTTTAAAATTAATTGAGTTTTATAATGGGGTTTAGCTGCTTTTCACTGCTGTGTTTATGCAGCTTTACACCCACTTGACTCACTTACAGAGAGATATCAATACATAGGTTTTAAGATTCTTACTAGTCAGATATATTCTTGGGCGGTGAATAGGGGGTGTTGAGTCCAGTTCCCTGAGCAAGGAGTAGGTCTTGTCTATTACGTATTGGGTTTATGGAACGGTATCTGAGCTAATTTGAAACCCTTGTTTTATGCATCACCCCACCTCACCTTTCCCGTTAGGCAGCCATAGTGTGTTTTCTAACCGTGTGACTCTGTTCTGTTTTGTAATTCAGTTCAAGGGTAGCGGTTTTTACATTCCCTCTATAGGTGATATCTTATGATAAGTGTCTTTTTCTGTGTGACTTATTTGACTTAGAATCGTCGTACCTAAATCCACTCATCATGCTGCTACTAGCCTTATGACGTTGATTTCATGGCTGAGTGATATTCCATTGTACATAAGGAGCACAACATCTTTATCCATTTTTCTCTTTCCTGGGATATTTAAGGTGTAACGAAGTGGAGGTTCTTGTCAACAGAGCAGCCCTAAACTTTGGGGTGCTTGTGTCTTGCTGATTTTTAGTTTTCCCAATGTATACGCCCATGAGTGGAAGTGCCCTATGCTCTCTAAGCTGAGTTTTGTAAATGTTTCAGGACACACCGTACACTTCTCCAGAGTGGCTGTTGGCAATTTACATCCCGCCCATCAGCGTAGCAAGGCTCCCGTTTCTCCGTGGCCTGTCCTGCATTTCTGGTTTTGACACTTTATTCAGCATGGCCGTTTTGACCGATGGGAAGCGAGACTTCTTTGTAGCGCTGATTTGCCTTTCCAGGTTGCTTGGTTGGCCAAAAAGGGCGTATGCGTTTTTTCCTGAATATATTCAGGAAAAAACGCATACGCCCTTTTTGGCCAAGGGCATCATTGTCGAGGTTTTGCCGCTTTTCCTGTGCTTTAAAGGCGATTCGAATCTGCCTCCTGAAATCTGTTTCCTGCCATTCTGCCTTGCTTTCAAATCCTCTTTGTTGGCTTCCCTCAATACATTTGTAGACGAGAGTTATCATTTATAAGCCTGCAGGTTTGTGAATTGCAGTGCCCCTGAGCTCCATTTTTCAACTCGCTCTCTTGTGAGCTGGCCGCAAAAGCGCAGGATTGCTTTAGGCCCTATTCTGCTTCCGGGCGGCAGACTGAGCTTGTGGTTAATTCTTCTTCCTGATGGGAAAAAAAGAGTGACCTGTGCCTGTCCCAACACCTAGAGCTAGTCTCTCATTGGTTCCCTGTCTTCCCGTTCATCCTCAGGACAAATTGCCACCTGTATGGAACAGGAGGTTAAAGGTGCTGATTCTCCAAGGAGGGAGATTGCTAGTAAAGCGGCTGGAATGGCGAACCCGAGCATAAGGAGATGAGAAATGAGGTGTGTTTTAGAAACCTTTCCCGATCACTCGGTGGACCATCTTCTGGGTTTCTCATGCATGTTTTCGATGTAGGAAGATGCCCTTGAACCTGGAGATTTGGGACCCATGGGATGGGTACCACGCAGTATTACTTTAAAGCGTCTGCGTTTTCTCACCCAACCTCACCAAACCTCTCAGCCCCAAGAGTGTCCACCCTTATGTCTCAATCAGCTGCGGGTCTAGATATGGTCAATCCAGGTGGCATCACAGCCCCTGAACGAATTTTGTAAGAATTTCTCTCTCTTTCACTGTCTTTGTTTCACGGGTTTTTAAAATTAATTGAGTTTTATAATGGGGTTTAGCTGCTTTTCACTGCTGTGTTTATGCAGCTTTACACCCACTTGACTCACTTACAGAGAGATATCAATACATAGGTTTTAAGATTCTTACTAGTCAGATATATTCTTGGGCGGTGAATAGGGGGTGTTGAGTCCAGTTCCCTGAGCAAGGAGTAGGTCTTGTCTATTACGTATTGGGTTTATGGAACGGTATCTGAGCTAATTTGAAACCCTTGTTTTATGCATCACCCCACCTCACCTTTCCCGTTAGGCAGCCATAGTGTGTTTTCTAACCGTGTGACTCTGTTCTGTTTTGTAATTCAGTTCAAGGGTAGCGGTTTTTACATTCCCTCTATAAGTGATATCTTATGATAAGTGTCTTTTTCTGTGTGACTTATTTGACTTAGAATCGTCGTACCTAAATCCACTCATCATGC
Source organism: Eschrichtius robustus (assembly GCF_028021215.1). NCBI lineage: Eukaryota > Metazoa > Chordata > Mammalia > Artiodactyla > Eschrichtiidae > Eschrichtius > Eschrichtius robustus. Next base: position 44,650,550 of record NC_090830.1, on the reverse strand, counting down.
TGCTACTAGCCTTATGACGTTGATTTCATGGCTGAGTGATATTCCATTGTACATAAGGACCACAACTTCTTTATCCATTTTTCTCTTTCCTGGGATATTTAAGGTGTAACGAAGTGGAGGTTCTTGTCAACAGAGCAGCCCTAAACTTTGGGGTGCTTGTGTCCTGCTGATTTTTAGTTTTCCCAATGTATACGCCCACGAGTGGAAGTGCCCTATGCTCTCTAAGCTGAGTTTTGTAAATGTTTCAGGACACACCGTACACTTCTCCAGAGTGGCTGTTGACAATTTACATCCCGCCCATCAGCGTAGCAAGGCTCCCATTTCTCCGTGGCCTGTCCTGCATTTCCGGTTTTGACACTTTATTCAGCATGGCCCTTTTGACTGATGGGAAGCGAGACATCTTTGTAGCGCTGATTTGCCTTTCCAGGTTGCTTGGTTGGCCAAAAAGGGCGTATGCTTTTTTTCCTGAATATATTCAGGAAAAAACGCATACGCCCTTTTTGGCCAAGGGCATCATTGTCGAGGTTTTGCCGCTTTTCCTGTGCTTTAAAGGCGATTCGAATCTGCCTCCTGAAATCTGTTTCCTGCAATTCTGCCTTGCTTTCAAATCCTCTTTATTGCCTTCCCTCAATATATTTGTAGACGAGAGTTATCATTTATAAGTCTGCAGGTTTGTGAATTGCAGTGCCCCTGAGCTCCATTTTTCAACTCGCTCTCTTGGGAGCTGGCCGCAAAAGCGCAGGATTGCTTTAGGCCCTATTCTGCTTCCGGGCGGCAGACTGAGCTTGTGGTTAATTCTTCTTCCTGATGGGAAAATAGAGTGACCTGTGCCTGTCCCAACACCTAGAGCTAGTCTCTCATTGGTTCCCCCTCTTCCCGTTCATCCTCAGGACAAATTGCCACCTGTATGGAACAGGAGGTTAAAGGTGCTGATTCTCCAAGGAGGGAGATTGCTAGTAAAGCGGCTGGAATGGCGAACCCGAGCACAAGGAGATGAGAAATGAGGTGCGTTTTAGCAACCTTTCCCGATCACTCGGTGGACCATCTTCTGGGTTTCTCATGCATGTTTTCGATGTAGGAAGATGCCCTTGAACCTGGAGATTTGGCACCCATGGGATGGGTACCACGCAGTATTACTTTAAAGCGTCTGCGTTTGCTCACCCAACCTCACCAAACATCTCAGCCCCAAGAGTGTCCACCCTTAAGTCTCAATCAGCTGCGGGTCTAGATATGGTCAACCCAGGTGGCATCACAGCCCCTGAACGAATTTTGTAAGAATTTCTCTCTCTTTCACTGTCTTTGTTTCACGGGTTTTTAAAATTAATTGAGTTTTATAATGGGGTTTAGCTGCTTTTCACTGCTGTGTTTATGCAGCTTTACACCCACTTGACTCACTTACAGAGAGATATCAATACATAGGTTTTAAGATTCTTACTAGTCAGATATATTCTTGGGCGGTGAATAGGGGGTGTTGAGTCCAGTTCCCTGAGCAAGGAGTAGGTCTTGTCTATTACATATTGGGTTTATGGAACGGTATCTGAGCTAATTTGAAACCCTTGTTTTATGCATCACCCCACCTCACCTTTCCCGTTAGGCAGCCATAGTGTGTTTTCTAACCGTGTGACTCTGTTCTGTTTTGTAATTCAGTTCAAGGGTAGCGGTTTTTACATTCCCTCTGTAAGTGATATCTTATGATAAGTGTCTTTTTCTGTGTGACTTATTTCACTTAGAATCGTCGTACCTAAATCCACTCATCATGCTGCTACTAGCCTTATGACGTTGATTTCATGTCTGAGTGATATTCCATTGTACATAAGGACCACAATTTCTTTATCCATTTTTCTCTTTCCTGGGATATTTAAGGTGTAACGAAGTGGAGGTTCTTGTCAACAGAGCAGCCCTAAACTTTGGGGTGCTTGTGTCTTGCTGATTTTTAGTTTTCCCAATGTATACGCCCATGAGTGGAAGTGCCCTATGCTCTCTAAGCTGAGTTTTGTAAATGTTTCAGGACACACCGTACACTTCTCCAGAGTGGCTGTTGGCAATTTACATCCCGCCCATCAGCGTAGCAAGGCTCCCGTTTCTCCGTGGCCTGTCCTGTATTTCTGGTTTTGACACTTTATTCAGCATGGCCCTTTTGACCGATGGGAAGCGAGACTTCTTTGTAGCCCTGATTTGCCTTTCCAGGTTGCTTGGTTGGCCAAAAAGGGCGTATGCGTTTTTTCCTGAATATATTCAGGAAAAAACGCATACGCCCTTTTTGGCCAAGGGCATCATTGTCGAGGTTTTGCCGCTTTTCCTGTGCTTTAAAGGCGATTCGAATCTGCCTCCTGAAATCTGTTTCCTGCCATTCTGCCTTGCTTTCAAATCCTCTGTGTTGCCTTCCCTCAATACATTTGTAGACGAGAGTTATCATTTATAAGTCTGCAGGTTTGTGAATTGCAGTGCCCCTGAGCTCCATTTTTCAACTCGCTCTCTTGGGAGCTGGCCGCAAAAGCGCAGGATTGCTTTAGGCCCTATTCTGCTTCCGGGCGGCAGACTGAGCTTGTGGTTAATTCTTCTTCCTGATGGGAAAAAAGAGTGACCTGTGCCTGTCCCAAAACCTAGAGCTAGTCTCTCATTGGTTCCCCGTCTTCCCGTTCATCCTCAGGACAAATTGCCACCTGTATGGAACAGGAGGTTAAAGGTGCTGATTCTCCAAGGAGGGAGATTGCTAGTAAAGCGGCTGGAATGGAGAACCCGAGCACAAGGAGATGAGAAATGAGGTGTGTTTTAGAAACCTTTCCCGATCACTCGGTGGACCATCTTCTGGGTTTCTCATGCATGTTTTCGATGTAGGAAGATGCCCCTGAACCTGGAGATTTGGGACCCATGGGATGGGTACCACGCAGTATTACTTTAAAGCGTCTGCGTTTGCTCACCCAACCTCACCAAACCTCTCAGCCCCAAGAGTGTCCACCCTTATGTCTCAATCAGCTGCGGGTCTAGATATGGTCAATCCAGGTGGCATCACAGCCCCTGAACGAATTTTGTAAGAATTTCTCTCTCTTTCACTGTCTTTGTTTCAAGGGTTTTTAAAATTAATTGAGTTTTATAATGGGGTTTAGCTGCTTTTCACTGTTGTGTTTATGCAGCTTTACACCCACTTGACTCACTTTCAGAGAGATATCAATACATAGGTTTTAAGATTCTTACTAGTCAGATATATTCATGGGTACCACGCAGTATTACTTTAAAGCGTCTGCGTTTGCTCACCCAACCTCACCAAACCTCTCAGCCCCAAGAGTGTCCACCCTTATGTCTCAATCAGCTGCGGGTCTAGATATGGTCAATCCAGGTGGCATCACAGCGCCTGAACGAATTTTGTAAGAATTTCTCTCCCTTTCACTGTCTTTGTTTCACGGGTTTTTAAAATTAATTGAGTTTTATAATGGGGTTTAGCTGCTTTTCACTGCTGTGTTTATGCAGCTTTACACCCACTTGACTCACTTACAGAGAGATATCAATACATAAGTTTTAAGATTCTTACTAGTCAGATATATTCTTGGGCGGTGAATAGGGGGTGTTTAGTCCAGTTCCCTGAGCAAGGAGTAGGTCTTGTCTATTACATATTGGGTTTATGGAACGGTATCTGAGCTAATTTGAAAGCCTTGTTTTATGCATCACCCCACCTCACCTTTCCCGTTAGGCAGCCATAGTGTGTTTTCTAACCGTGTGACTCTGTTCTGTTTTGTAATTCAGTTCAAGGGTAGCGGTTTTTACATTCCCTCTATAAGTGATATCTTATGATAAGTGTCTTTTTCTGTGTGACTTATTTGACTTAGAATCGTCGTACCTAAATCCACTCATCATGCTGCTACTAGCCTTATGACGTTGATTTCATGGCTGAGTGATATTCCATTGTACATAAGGAGCACAACATCTTTATCCATTTTTCTCTTTCCTGGGATATTTAAGGTGTAACGAAGTGGAGGTTCTTGTCAACAGAGCAGCCCTAAACTTTGGGGTGCTTGTGTCTTGCTGATTTTTAGTTTTCCCAATTTATACGCCCATGAGTGGAAGTGCCCTATGCTCTCTAAGCTGAGTTTTGTAAATGTTTCAGGACACACCGTACACTTTTCCAGAGTGGCTGTTGGCAATTTACATCCCGCCCATCAGCGTAGCAAGGCTCCCGTTTCTCCGTGGCCTGTCCTGCATTTCTGGTTTTGACACTTTATTCAGCATGGCCCTTTTGACCGATGGGAAGCGAGACTTCTCTGTAGCGCTGATTTGCCTTTCCAGGTTGCTTGGTTGGCCAAAAAGGGCGTATGCGTTTTTTCCTGAATATATTCAGGAAAAAACGCATACGCCCTTTTTGGCCAAGGGCATCATTGTCGAGGTTTTGCCGCTTTTCCTGTGCTTTAAAGGCGATTCGAATCTGCCTCCTGAAATTTGTTTCCTGCAAATCTGCCTTGCTTTCAAATCCTCTTTGTTGCCTTCCCTCAATATATTTGTGGACGAGAGTTATCATTTATAAGTCTGCAGGTTTGTGAATTGCAGTGCCCCTGAGCTCCATATTTCAACTCGCTCTCTTGGGAGCTGGCCGCAAAAGCGCAGGATTGCTTTAGGCCCTATTCTGCTTCCGGGCGGCAGACTGAGCTTGTGGTTAATTCTTCTTCCTGATGGGAAAATAGTGTGACCTGTGCCTGTCACAAAACCTAGAGCTAGTCTCTCATTGGTTCCCCCTCTTCCCGTTCATCCTCAGGACAAATTGCAACCTGTATGGAACAGGAGGTTAAAGGTGCTGATTCTCCAAGGAGGGAGATTGCTAGTAAAGTGGCTGGAATGGCGAACCCGAGCACAAGGAGATGAGAAATGAGGTGCGTTTTAGAAACCTTTCCCGATCACTCGGTGGACCATCCTCTGGGTTTCTCATGCATGTTTTCGATGTAGGAAGATGCCCTTGATCCTGGAGATTTGGCACCCATGGGATGAGTACCACGCAGTATTACTTTAAAGCATCTGCGTTTGCTCACCCAACCTCACCAAACCTCTCAGCCCCAAGAGTGTCCACCCTTATGTCTCAATCAGCTGCAGGTCTAGATATGGTCAATCCAGGTGGCATCACAGCCCCTGAACGAATTTTGTAAGAATTTCTCTCTCTTTCACTGTCTTTGTTTCAAGGGTTTTTAAAATTAATTGAGTTTTATAATGGGGTTTAGCTGCTTTTCACTGCTGTGTTTATGCAGCTTTACACCCACTTGACTCACTTACAGAGAGATATCAATACATAGGTTTTAAGATTCTTACTAGTCAGATATATTCATGGGTACCACGCAGTATTACTTTAAAGCGTCTGCGTTTGCTCACCCAACCTCACCAAACCCCTCAGCCCCAAGAGTGTCCACCCTTATGTCTCAATCAGCTGCGGGTCTAGATATGGTCAATACAGGTGGCATCACAGCGCCTGAACGAATTTTGTAAGAATTTCTCTCCCTTTCACTGTCTTTGTTTCACGGGTTTTTAAAATTAATTGAGTTTTATAATGGGGTTTAGCTGCTTTTCACTGCTGTGTTTATGCAGCTTTACACCCACTTGACTCACTTACAGAGAGATATCAATACATAGGTTTTAAGATTCTTACTAGTCAGATATATTCTTGGGCGGTGAATAGGGGGTGTTGAGTCCAGTTCCCTGAGCAAGGAGTAGGTCTTGTCTATTACATATTGGGTTTATGGAACGGTATCTGAGCTAATTTGAAACCCTTGTTTTATGCATCACCCCACCTCACCTTTCCCGTTAGGCAGCCATAGTGTGTTTTCTAACCGTGTGACTCTGTTCTGTTTTGTAATTCAGTTCAAGGGTAGCGGTTTTTACATTCCCTCTATAAGTGATATCTTATGATAAGTGTCTTTTTCTGTGTGACTTATTTCACTTAGAATCGTCGTACCTAAATCCACTCATCATGCTGCTACTAGCCTTATGACGTTGATTTCATGGCTGAGTGATGTTCCATTGTACATAAGGACCACAACTTCTTTATCCATTTTTCTCTTTCCTGGGATATTTAAGGTGTAACGAAGTGGAGGTTCTTGTCAACAGAGCAGCCCTAAACTTTGGGGTGCTTGTGTCTTGCTGATTTTTAGTTTTCCCAATTTATACGCCCATGAGTGGAAGTGCCCTATGCTCTCTAAGCTGAGTTTTGTAAATGTTTCAGGACACACCGTACACTTCTCCAGAGTGGCTGTTGGCAATTTACATCCCGCCCATCAGCGTAGCAAGGCTCCCGTTTCTCCGTGGCCTGTCCTGCATTTCTGGTTTTGACACTTTATTCAGCATGGCCCTTTTGACCGATGGGAAGCGAGACTTCTCTGTAGCGCTGATTTGCCTTTCCAGGTTGCTTGGTTGGCCAAAAAGGGCGTATGCGTTTTTTCCTGAATATATTCAGGAAAAAACGCATACGCCCTTTTTGTCCAAGGGCATCATTGTCGAGGTTTTGCCGCTTTTCCTGTGCTTTAAAGGCGATTCGAATCTGCCTCCTGAAATCTGTTTCCTGCAAATCTGCCTTGCTTTCAAATCCTCTTTGTTGCCTTCCCTCAATATATTTGTAGACGAGAGTTATCATTTATAAGTCTGCAGGTTTGTGAATTGCAGTGCCCCTGAGCTCCATATTTCAACTCGCTCTCTTGGGAGCTGGCCGCAAAAGCGCAGGATTGCTTTAGGCCCTATTCTGCTTCCGGGCGGCAGACTGAGCTTGTGGTTAATTCTTCTTCCTGATGGGAAAATAGTGTGACCTGTGCCTGTCACAAAACCTAGAGCTAGTCTCTCATTGGTTCCCCCTCTTCCCGTTCATCCTCAGGACAAATTGCAACCTGTATGGAACAGGAGGTTAAAGGTGCTGATTCTCCAAGGAGGGAGATTGCTAGTAAAGTGGCTGGAATGGCGAACCCGAGCACAAGGAGATGAGAAATGAGGTGCGTTTTAGAAACCTTTCCCGATCACTCGGTGGACCATCCTCTGGGTTTCTCATGCATGTTTTCGATGTAGGAAGATGCCCTTGATCCTGGAGATTTGGCACCCATGGGATGAGTACCACGCAGTATTACTTTAAAGCATCTGCGTTTGCTCACCCAACCTCACCAAACCTCTCAGCCCCAAGAGTGTCCACCCTTATGTCTCAATCAGCTGCAGGTCTAGATATGGTCAATCCAGGTGGCATCACAGCCCCTGAACGAATTTTGTAAGAATTTCTCTCTCTTTCACTGTCTTTGTTTCAAGGGTTTTTAAAATTAATTGAGTTTTATAATGGGGTTTAGCTGCTTTTCACTGCTGTGTTTATGCAGCTTTACACCCACTTGACTCACTTACAGAGAGATATCAATACATAGGTTTTAAGATTCTTACTAGTCAGATATATTCATGGGTACCACGCAGTATTACTTTAAAGCGTCTGCGTTTGCTCACCCAACCTCACCAAACCCCTCAGCCCCAAGAGTGTCCACCCTTATGTCTCAATCAGCTGCGGGTCTAGATATGGTCAATACAGGTGGCATCACAGCGCCTGAACGAATTTTGTAAGAATTTCTCTCCCTTTCACTGTCTTTGTTTCACGGGTTTTTAAAATTAATTGAGTTTTATAATGGGGTTTAGCTGCTTTTCACTGCTGTGTTTATGCAGCTTTACACCCACTTGACTCACTTACAGAGAGATATCAATACATAGGTTTTAAGATTCTTACTAGTCAGATATATTCTTGGGCGGTGAATAGGGGGTGTTGAGTCCAGTTCCCTGAGCAAGGAGTAGGTCTTGTCTATTACATATTGGGTTTATGGAACGGTATCTGAGCTAATTTGAAACCCTTGTTTTATGCATCACCCCACCTCACCTTTCCCGTTAGGCAGCCATAGTGTGTTTTCTAACCGTGTGACTCTGTTCTGTTTTGTAATTCAGTTCAAGGGTAGCGGTTTTTACATTCCCTCTATAAGTGATATCTTATGATAAGTGTCTTTTTCTGTGTGACTTATTTCACTTAGAATCGTCGTACCTAAATCCACTCATCATGCTGCTACTAGCCTTATGACGTTGATTTCATGGCTGAGTGATGTTCCATTGTACATAAGGACCACAACTTCTTTATCCATTTTTCTCTTTCCTGGGATATTTAAGGTGTAACGAAGTGGAGGTTCTTGTCAACAGAGCAGCCCTAAACTTTGGGGTGCTTGTGTCTTGCTGATTTTTAGTTTTCCCAATTTATACGCCCATGAGTGGAAGTGCCCTATGCTCTCTAAGCTGAGTTTTGTAAATGTTTCAGGACACACCGTACACTTCTCCAGAGTGGCTGTTGGCAATTTACATCCCGCCCATCAGCGTAGCAAGGCTCCCGTTTCTCCGTGGCCTGTCCTGCATTTCTGGTTTTGACACTTTATTCAGCATGGCCCTTTTGACCGATGGGAAGCGAGACTTCTCTGTAGCGCTGATTTGCCTTTCCAGGTTGCTTGGTTGGCCAAAAAGGGCGTATGCGTTTTTTCCTGAATATATTCAGGAAAAAACGCATACGCCCTTTTTGTCCAAGGGCATCATTGTCGAGGTTTTGCCGCTTTTCCTGTGCTTTAAAGGCGATTCGAATCTGCCTCCTGAAATCTGTTTCCTGCAAATCTGCCTTGCTTTCAAATCCTCTTTGTTGCCTTCCCTCAATATATTTGTAGACGAGAGTTATCATTTATAAGTCTGCAGGTTTGTGAATTGCAGTGCCCCTGAGCTCCATATTTCAACTCGCTCTCTTGGGAGCTGGCCGCAAAAGCGCAGGATTGCTTTAGGCCCTATTCTGCTTCCGGGCGGCAGACTGAGCTTGTGGTTAATTCTTCTTCCTGATGGGAAAATAGTGTGACCTGTGCCTGTCACAAAACCTAGAGCTAGTCTCTCATTGGTTCCCCCTCTTCCCGTTCATCCTCAGGACAAATTGCAACCTGTATGGAACAGGAGGTTAAAGGTGCTGATTCTCCAAGGAGGGAGATTGCTAGTAAAGTGGCTGGAATGGCGAACCTGAGCACAAGGAGATGAGAAATGAGGTGCGTTTTAGAAACCTTTCCCGATCACTCGGTGGACCATCCTCTGGGTTTCTCATGCATGTTTTCGATGTAGGAAGATGCCCTTGATCCTGGAGATTTGGCACCCATGGGATGAGTACCACGCAGTATTACTTTAAAGCATCTGCGTTTGCTCACCCAACCTCACCAAACCTCTCAGCCCCAAGAGTGTCCACCCTTATGTCTCAATCAGCTGCAGGTCTAGATATGGTCAATCCAGGTGGCATCACAGCCCCTGAACGAATTTTGTAAGAATTTCTCTCTCTTTCACTGTCTTTGTTTCAAGGGTTTTTAAAATTAATTGAGTTTTATAATGGGGTTTAGCTGCTTTTCACTGCTGTGTTTATGCAGCTTTACACCCACTTGACTCACTTACAGAGAGATATCAATACATAGGTTTTAAGATTCTTACTAGTCAGATATATTCTTGGGCGGTGAATAGTGGGTGTTGAGTCCAGTTCACTGAGCAAGGAGTAGGTCTTGTCTATTACATATTGGGTTTATGGAATGGTATCTGAGCTAATTTGAAACCCTTGTTTTATGCATCACCCCACCTCACCTTTCCCGTTAGGCAGCCATAGTGTGTTTTCTAACCGTGTGACTCTGTTCTGTTTTGTAATTCACTTCAAGGGTAGCGGTTTTTACATTCCCTCTATAAGTGATATCTTATGATAAGTGTGTTTTTCTGTGTGACTTATTTCACTTAGAATCGTCGTACCTAAATCCACTCATCATGCTGCTACTAGCCTTATGACGTTGATTTCATGGCTGAGTGATATTCCATTGTACATAAGGACCACAACTTCTTTATCCATTTTTCTCTTTCCTGGGATATTTAAGGTGTAACGAAGTGGAGGTTCTTGTCAACAGAGCAGCCCTAAACTTTGGGGTGCTTGTGTCCTGCTGATTTTTAGTTTTCCCAATGTATACGCCCACGAGTGGAAGTGCCCTATGCTCTCTAAGCTGAGTTTTGTAAATGTTTCAGGACACACCGTACACTTCTCCAGAGTGGCTGTTGACAATTTACATCCCGCCCATCAGCGTAGCAAGGCTCCCATTTCTCCGTGGCCTGTCCTGCATTTCCGGTTTTGACACTTTATTCAGCATGGCCCTTTTGACTGATGGGAAGCGAGACATCTTTGTAGCGCTGATTTGCCTTTCCAGGTTGCTTGGTTGGCCAAAAAGGGCGTATGCTTTTTTTCCTGAATATATTCAGGAAAAAACGCATACGCCCTTTTTGGCCAAGGGCATCATTGTCGAGGTTTTGCCGCTTTTCCTGTGCTTTAAAGGCGATTCGAATCTGCCTCCTGAAATCTGTTTCCTGCAATTCTGCCTTGCTTTCAAATCCTCTTTATTGCCTTCCCTCAATATATTTGTAGACGAGAGTTATCATTTATAAGTCTGCAGGTTTGTGAATTGCAGTGCCCCTGAGCTCCATTTTTCAACTCGCTCTCTTGGGAGCTGGCCGCAAAAGCGCAGGATTGCTTTAGGCCCTATTCTGCTTCCGGGCGGCAGACTGAGCTTGTGGTTAATTCTTCTTCCTGATGGGAAAATAGAGTGACCTGTGCCTGTCCCAACACCTAGAGCTAGTCTCTCATTGGTTCCCCCTCTTCCCGTTCATCCTCAGGACAAATTGCCACCTGTATGGAACAGGAGGTTAAAGGTGCTGATTCTCCAAGGAGGGAGATTGCTAGTAAAGCGGCTGGAATGGCGAACCCGAGCACAAGGAGATGAGAAATGAGGTGCGTTTTAGCAACCTTTCCCGATCACTCGGTGGACCATCTTCTGGGTTTCTCATGCATGTTTTCGATGTAGGAAGATGCCCTTGAACCTGGAGATTTGGCACCCATGGGATGGGTACCACGCAGTATTACTTTAAAGCGTCTGCGTTTGCTCACCCAACCTCACCAAACATCTCAGCCCCAAGAGTGTCCACCCTTAAGTCTCAATCAGCTGCGGGTCTAGATATGGTCAACCCAGGTGGCATCACAGCCCCTGAACGAATTTTGTAAGAATTTCTCTCTCTTTCACTGTCTTTGTTTCACGGGTTTTTAAAATTAATTGAGTTTTATAATGGGGTTTAGCTGCTTTTCACTGCTGTGTTTATGCAGCTTTACACCCACTTGACTCACTTACAGAGAGATATCAATACATAGGTTTTAAGATTCTTACTAGTCAGATATATTCTTGGGCGGTGAATAGGGGGTGTTGAGTCCAGTTCCCTGAGCAAGGAGTAGGTCTTGTCTATTACATATTGGGTTTATGGAACGGTATCTGAGCTAATTTGAAACCCTTGTTTTATGCATCACCCCACCTCACCTTTCCCGTTAGGCAGCCATAGTGTGTTTTCTAACCGTGTGACTCTGTTCTGTTTTGTAATTCAGTTCAAGGGTAGCGGTTTTTACATTCCCTCTGTAAGTGATATCTTATGATAAGTGTCTTTTTCTGTGTGACTTATTTCACTTAGAATCGTCGTACCTAAATCCACTCATCATGCTGCTACTAGCCTTATGACGTTGATTTCATGTCTGAGTGATATTCCATTGTACATAAGGACCACAATTTCTTTATCCATTTTTCTCTTTCCTGGGATATTTAAGGTGTAACGAAGTGGAGGTTCTTGTCAACAGAGCAGCCCTAAACTTTGGGGTGCTTGTGTCTTGCTGATTTTTAGTTTTCCCAATGTATACGCCCATGAGTGGAAGTGCCCTATGCTCTCTAAGCTGAGTTTTGTAAATGTTTCAGGACACACCGTACACTTCTCCAGAGTGGCTGTTGGCAATTTACATCCCGCCCATCAGCGTAGCAAGGCTCCCGTTTCTCCGTGGCCTGTCCTGTATTTCTGGTTTTGACACTTTATTCAGCATGGCCCTTTTGACCGATGGGAAGCGAGACTTCTTTGTAGCCCTGATTTGCCTTTCCAGGTTGCTTGGTTGGCCAAAAAGGGCGTATGCGTTTTTTCCTGAATATATTCAGGAAAAAACGCATACGCCCTTTTTGGCCAAGGGCATCATTGTCGAGGTTTTGCCGCTTTTCCTGTGCTTTAAAGGCGATTCGAATCTGCCTCCTGAAATCTGTTTCCTGCCATTCTGCCTTGCTTTCAAATCCTCTGTGTTGCCTTCCCTCAATACATTTGTAGACGAGAGTTATCATTTATAAGTCTGCAGGTTTGTGAATTGCAGTGCCCCTGAGCTCCATTTTTCAACTCGCTCTCTTGGGAGCTGGCCGCAAAAGCGCAGGATTGCTTTAGGCCCTATTCTGCTTCCGGGCGGCAGACTGAGCTTGTGGTTAATTCTTCTTCCTGATGGGAAAAAAGAGTGACCTGTGCCTGTCCCAAAACCTAGAGCTAGTCTCTCATTGGTTCCCCCTCTTCCCGTTCATCCTCAGGACAAATTGCCACCTGTATGGAACAGGAGGTTAAAGGTGCTGATTCTCCAAGGAGGGAGATTGCTAATAAAGCGGCTGGAATGGAGAACCCGAGCACAAGGAGATGAGAAATGAGGTGTGTTTTAGAAACCTTTCCCGATCACTCGGTGGACCATCTTCTGGGTTTCTCATGCATGTTTTCGATGTAGGAAGATGCCCCTGAACCTGGAGATTTGGGACCCATGGGATGGGTACCACGCAGTATTACTTTAAAGCGTCTGCGTTTGCTCACCCAACCTCACCAAACCTCTCAGCCCCAAGAGTGTCCACCCTTATGTCTCAATCAGCTGCGGGTCTAGATATGGTCAATCCAGGTGGCATCACAGCCCCTGAACGAATTTTGTAAGAATTTCTCTATCTTTCACTGTCTTTGTTTCACGGGTTTTTAAAATTAATTGAGTTTTATAATGGGGTTTAGCTGCTTTTCACTGTTGTGTTTATGCAGCTTTACACCCACTTGACTCACTTTCAGAGAGATATCAATACATAGGTTTTAAGATTCTTACTAGTCAGATATATTCTTGGGCGGTGAATAGGGGGTGTTGAGTCCAGTTCCCTGAGCAAGGAGTAGGTCTTGTCTATTACATATTGGGTTTATGGAACGGTATCTGAGCTAATTTGAAACCCTTGTTTTATGCATCACCCCACCTCACCTTTCCCGTTAGGCAGCCATAGTGTGTTTTCTAACCGTGTGACTCTGTTCTGTTTTGTAATTCAGTTCAAGGGTAGCGGTTTTTACATTCCCTCTATAAGTGATATCTTATGATAAGTGTCTTTTTCTGTGTGACTTATTTCACTTAGAATCGTCGTACCTAAATCCACTCATCATGCTGCTACTAGCCTTATGACGTTGATTTCATGGCTGAGTGATGTTCCATTGTACATAAGGACCACAACTTCTTTATCCATTTTTCTCTTTCCTGGGATATTTAAGGTGTAACGAAGTGGAGGTTCTTGTCAACAGAGCAGCCCTAAACTTTGGGGTGCTTGTGTCTTGCTGATTTTTAGTTTTCCCAATTTATACGCCCATGAGTGGAAGTGCCCTATGCTCTCTAAGCTGAGTTTTGTAAATGTTTCAGGACACACCGTACACTTCTCCAGAGTGGCTGTTGGCAATTTACATCCCGCCCATCAGCGTAGCAAGGCTCCCGTTTCTCCGTGGCCTGTCCTGCATTTCTGGATTTGACACTTTATTCAGCATGGCCCTTTTGACCGATGGGAAGCGAGACTTCTCTGTAGCGCTGATTTGCCTTTCCAGGTTGCTTGGTTGGCCAAAAAGGGCGTATGCGTTTTTTCCTGAATATATTCAGGAAAAAACGCATACGCCCTTTTTGGCCAAGGGCATCATTGTCGAGGTTTTGCCGCTTTTCCTGTGCTTTAAAGGCGATTCGAATCTGCCTCCTGAAATCTGTTTCCTGCAAATCTGCCTTGCTTTCAAATCCTCTTTGTTGCCTTCCCTCAATATATTTGTGGACGAGAGTTATCATTTATAAGTCTGCAGGTTTGTGAATTGCAGTGCCCCTGAGCTCCATATTTCAACTCGCTCTCTTGGGAGCTGGCCGCAAAAGCGCAGGATTGCTTTAGGCCCTATTCTGCTTCCGGGCGGCAGACTGAGCTTGTGGTTAATTCTTCTTCCTGATGGGAAAATAGAGTGACCTGTGCCTGTCCCAACACCTAGAGCTAGTCTCTCATTGGTTCCCCCTCTTTCAGTGCATCCTCAGGACAAATTGCAACCTGTATGGAACAGGAGGTTAAAGGTGCTGATTCTCCAAGGAGGGAGATTGCTAGTAAAGCGGCTGGAATGGCGAACCCGAGCACAAGGAGATGAGAAATGAGGTGCGTTTTAGCAACCTTTCCCGATCACTCGGTGGACCATCTTCTGGGTTTCTCATGCATGTTTTCGATGTAGGAAGATGCCCTTGAACCTGGAGATTTGGCACCCATGGGATGGGTACCACGCAGTATTACTTTAAAGCGTCTGCGTTTGCTCACCCAACCTCACCAAACATCTCAGCCCCAAGAGTGTCCACCCTTAAGTCTCAATCAGCTGCGGGTCTAGATATGGTCAACCCAGGTGGCATCACAGCCCCTGAACGAATTTTGTAAGAATTTCTCTCTCTTTCACTGTCTTTGTTTCACGGGTTTTTAAAATTAATTGAGTTTTATAATGGGGTTTAGCTGCTTTTCACTGCTGTGTTTATGCAGCTTTACACCCACTTGACTCACTTACAGAGAGATATCAATACATAGGTTTTAAGATTCTTACTAGTCAGATATATTCTTGGGCGGTGAATAGGGGGTGTTGAGTCCAGTTCCCTGAGCAAGGAGTAGGTCTTGTCTATTACATATTGGGTTTATGGAACGGTATCTGAGCTAATTTGAAACCCTTGTTTTATGCATCACCCCACCTCACCTTTCCCGTTAGGCAGCCATAGTGTGTTTTCTAACCGTGTGACTCTGTTCTGTTTTGTAATTCAGTTCAAGGGTAGCGGTTTTTACATTCCCTCTGTAAGTGATATCTTATGATAAGTGTCTTTTTCTGTGTGACTTATTTCACTTAGAATCGTCGTACCTAAATCCACTCATCATGCTGCTACTAGCCTTATGACGTTGATTTCATGTCTGAGTGATATTCCATTGTACATAAGGACCACAATTTCTTTATCCATTTTTCTCTTTCCTGGGATATTTAAGGTGTAACGAAGTGGAGGTTCTTGTCAACAGAGCAGCCCTAAACTTTGGGGTGCTTGTGTCTTGCTGATTTTTAGTTTTCCCAATGTATACGCCCATGAGTGGAAGTGCCCTATGCTCTCTAAGCTGAGTTTTGTAAATGTTTCAGGACACACCGTACACTTCTCCAGAGTGGCTGTTGGCAATTTACATCCCGCCCATCAGCGTAGCAAGGCTCCCGTTTCTCCGTGGCCTGTCCTGTATTTCTGGTTTTGACACTTTATTCAGCATGGCCCTTTTGACCGATGGGAAGCGAGACTTATTTGTAGCCCTGATTTGCCTTTCCAGGTTGCTTGGTTGGCCAAAAAGGGCGTATGCGTTTTTTCCTGAATATATTCAGGAAAAAACGCATACGCCCTTTTTGGCCAAGGGCATCATTGTCGAGGTTTTGCCGCTTTTCCTGTGCTTTAAAGGCGATTCGAATCTGCCTCCTGAAATCTGTTTCCTGCAATTCTGCCTTGCTTTCAAATCCTCTTTGTTGCCTTCCCTCAATATATTTTTAGACGAGAGTTATCATTTATAAGTCTGCAGGTTTGTGAATTGCAGTGCCCCTGAGCTCCATTTTTCAACTCGCTCTCTTGGGAGCTGGCCGCAAAAGCGCAGGATTGCTTTAGGCCCTATTCTGCTTCCGGGCGGCAGACTGAGCTTGTGGTTAATTCTTCTTCCTGATGGGAAAAAAGAGTGACCTGTGCCTGTCCCAAAACCTAGAGCTAGTCTCTCATTGGTTCCCCGTCTTCCCGTTCATCCTCAGGACAAATTGCCACCTGTATGGAACAGGAGGTTAAAGGTGCTGATTCTCCAAGGAGGGAGATTGCTAATAAAGCGGCTGGAATGGAGAACCCGAGCACAAGGAGATGAGAAATGAGGTGTGTTTTAGAAACCTTTCCCGATCACTCGGTGGACCATCTTCTGGGTTTCTCATGCATGTTTTCGATGTAGGAAGATGCCCCTGAACCTGGAGATTTGGGACCCATGGGATGGGTACCACGCAGTATTACTTTAAAGCGTCTGCGTTTGCTCACCCAACCTCACCAAACCTCTCAGCCCCAAGAGTGTCCACCCTTATGTCTCAATCAGCTGCGGGTCTAGATATGGTCAATCCAGGTGGCATCACAGCCCCTGAACGAATTTTGTAAGAATTTCTCTATCTTTCACTGTCTTTGTTTCACGGGTTTTTAAAATTAATTGAGTTTTATAATGGGGTTTAGCTGCTTTTCACTGTTGTGTTTATGCAGCTTTACACCCACTTGACTCACTTTCAGAGAGATATCAATACATAGGTTTTAAGAGTCTTACTAGTCAGATATATTCATGGGTACCACGCAGTATTACTTTAAAGCGTCTGCGTTTGCTCACCCAACCTCACCAAACCTCTCAGCCCCAAGAGTGTCCACCCTTATGTCTCAATCAGCTGCGGGTCTAGATATGGTCAATCCAGGTGGCATCACAGCGCCTGAACGAATTTTGTAAGAATTTCTCTCCCTTTCACTGTCTTTGTTTCACGGGTTTTTAAAATTAATTGAGTTTTATAATGGGGTTTAGCTGCTTTTCACTGCTGTGTTTATGCAGCTTTACACCCACTTGACTCACTTACAGAGAGATATCAATACATAAGTTTTAAGATTCTTACTAGTCAGATATATTCTTGGGCGGTGAATAGGGGGTGTTTAGTCCAGTTCCCTGAGCAAGGAGTAGGTCTTGTCTATTACATATTGGGTTTATGGAACGGTATCTGAGCTAATTTGAAAGCCTTGTTTTATGCATCACCCCACCTCACCTTTCCCGTTAGGCAGCCATAGTGTGTTTTCTAACCGTGTGACTCTGTTCTGTTTTGTAATTCAGTTCAAGGGTAGCGGTTTTTACATTCCCTCTATAAGTGATATCTTATGATAAGTGTCTTTTTCTGTGTGACTTATTTGACTTAGAATCGTCGTAGCTAAATCCACTCATCATGCTGCTACTAGCCTTATGACGTTGATTTCATGGCTGAGTGATATTCCATTGTACATAAGGAGCACAACATCTTTATCCATTTTTCTCTTTCCTGGGATATTTAAGGTGTAACGAAGTGGAGGTTCTTGTCAACAGAGCAGCCCTAAACTTTGGGGTGCTTGTGTCTTGCTGATTTTTAGTTTTCCCAATTTATACGCCCATGAGTGGAAGTGCCCTATGCTCTCTAAGCTGAGTTTTGTAAATGTTTCAGGACACACCGTACACTTTTCCAGAGTGGCTGTTGGCAATTTACATCCCGCCCATCAGCGTAGCAAGGCTCCCGTTTCTCCGTGGCCTGTCCTGCATTTCTGGTTTTGACACTTTATTCAGCATGGCCCTTTTGACCGATGGGAAGCGAGACTTCTCTGTAGCGCTGATTTGCCTTTCCAGGTTGCTTGGTTGGCCAAAAAGGGCGTATGCGTTTTTTCCTGAATATATTCAGGAAAAAACGCATACGCCCTTTTTGGCCAAGGGCATCATTGTCGAGGTTTTGCCGCTTTTCCTGTGCTTTAAAGGCGATTCGAATCTGCCTCCTGAAATCTGTTTCCTGCAAATCTGCCTTGCTTTCAAATCCTCTTTGTTGCCTTCCCTCAATATATTTGTGGACGAGAGTTATCATTTATAAGTCTGCAGGTTTGTGAATTGCAGTGCCCCTGAGCTCCATATTTCAACTCGCTCTCTTGGGAGCTGGCCGCAAAAGCGCAGGATTGCTTTAGGCCCTATTCTGCTTCCGGGCGGCAGACTGAGCTTGTGGTTAATTCTTCTTCCTGATGGGAAAATAGAGTGACCTGTGCCTGTCACAAAAGCTAGAGGTAGTCTCTCATTGGTTCCCCCTCTTCCCGTTCATCCTCAGGACAAATTGCAACCTGTATGGAACAGGAGGTTAAAGGTGCTGATTCTCCAAGGAGGGAGATTGCTAGTAAAGTGGCTGGAATGGCGAACCCGAGCACAAGGAGATGAGAAATGAGGTGCGTTTTAGAAACCTTTCCCGATCACTCGGTGGACCATCCTCTGGGTTTCTCATGCATGTTTTCGATGTAGGAAGATGCCCTTGATCCTGGAGATTTGGCACCCATGGGATGAGTACCACGCAGTATTACTTTAAAGCATCTGCGTTTGCTCACCCAACCTCACCAAAACTCTCAGCCCCAAGAGTGTCCACCCTTATGTCTCAATCAGCTGCAGGTCTAGATATGGTCAATCCAGGTGGCATCACAGCCCCTGAACGAATTTTGTAAGAATTTCTCTCTCTTTCACTGTCTTTGTTTCAAGGGTTTTTAAAATTAATTGAGTTTTATAATGGGGTTTAGCTGCTTTTCACTGCTGTGTTTATGCAGCTTTACACCCACTTGACTCACTTACAGAGAGATATCAATACATAGGTTTTAAGATTCTTACTAGTCAGATATATTCTTGGGCGGTGAATAGTGGGTGTTGAGTCCAGTTCACTGAGCAAGGAGTAGGTCTTGTCTATTACATATTGGGTTTATGGAACGGTATCTGAGCTAATTTGAAACCCTTGTTTTATGCATCACCCCACCTCACCTTTCCCGTTAGGCAGCCATAGTGTGTTTTCTAACCGTGTGACTCTGTTCTGTTTTGTAATTCACTTCAAGGGTAGCGGTTTTTACATTCCCTCTATAAGTGATATCTTATGATAAGTGTCTTTTTCTGTGTGACTTATTTCACTTAGAATCGTCGTACCTAAATCCACTCATCATGCTGCTACTAGCCTTATGACGTTGATTTCATGGCTGAGTGATGTTCCATTGTACATAAGGACCACAACTTCTTTATCCATTTTTCTCTTTCCTGGGATATTTAAGGTGTAACGAAGTGGAGGTTCTTGTCAACAGAGCAGCCCTAAACTTTGGGGTGCTTGTGTCTTGCTGATTTTTAGTTTTCCCAATTTATACGCCCATGAGTGGAAGTGCCCTATGCTCTCTAAGCTGAGTTTTGTAAATGTTTCAGGACACACCGTACACTTCTCCAGAGTGGCTGTTGGCAATTTACATCCCGCCCATCAGCGTAGCAAGGCTCCCGTTTCTCCGTGGCCTGTCCTGCATTTCTGGTTTTGACACTTTATTCAGCATGGCCCTTTTGACCGATGGGAAGCGAGACTTCTCTGTAGCGCTGATTTGCCTTTCCAGGTTGCTTGGTTGGCCAAAAAGGGCGTATGCGTTTTTTCCTGAATATATTCAGGAAAAAACGCATACGCCCTTTTTGTCCAAGGGCATCATTGTCGAGGTTTTGCCGCTTTTCCTGTGCTTTAAAGGCGATTCGAATCTGCCTCCTGAAATCTGTTTCCTGCAAATCTGCCTTGCTTTCACATCCTCTTTGTTGCCTTCCCTCAATATATTTGTAGACGAGAGTTATCATTTATAAGTCTGCAGGTTTGTGAATTGCAGTGCCCCTGAGCTCCATATTTCAACTCGCTCTCTTGGGAGCTGGCCGCAAAAGCGCAGGATTGCTTTAGGCCCTATTCTGCTTCCGGGCGGCAGACTGAGCTTGTGGTTAATTCTTCTTCCTGATGGGAAAATAGTGTGACCTGTGCCTGTCACAAAACCTAGAGCTAGTCTCTCATTGGTTCCCCCTCTTCCCGTTCATCCTCAGGACAAATTGCAACCTGTATGGAACAGGAGGTTAAAGGTGCTGATTCTCCAAGGAGGGAGATTGCTAGTAAAGTGGCTGGAATGGCGAACCCGAGCACAAGGAGATGAGAAATGAGGTGCGTTTTAGAAACCTTTCCCGATCACTCGGTGGACCATCCTCTGGGTTTCTCATGCATGTTTTCGATGTAGGAAGATGCCCTTGATCCTGGAGATTTGGCACCCATGGGATGAGTACCACGCAGTATTACTTTAAAGCATCTGCGTTTGCTCACCCAACCTCACCAAACCTCTCAGCCCCAAGAGTGTCCACCCTTATGTCTCAATCAGCTGCAGGTCTAGATATGGTCAATCCAGGTGGCATCACAGCCCCTGAACGAATTTTGTAAGAATTTCTCTCTCTTTCACTGTCTTTGTTTCAAGGGTTTTTAAAATTAATTGAGTTTTATAATGGGGTTTAGCTGCTTTTCACTGCTGTGTTTATGCAGCTTTACACCCACTTGACTCACTTACAGAGAGATATCAATACATAGGTTTTAAGATTCTTACTAGTCAGATATATTCATGGGTACCACGCAGTATTACTTTAAAGCGTCTGCGTTTGCTCACCCAACCTCACCAAACCCCTCAGCCCCAAGAGTGTCCACCCTTATGTCTCAATCAGCTGCGGGTCTAGATATGGTCAATACAGGTGGCATCACAGCGCCTGAACGAATTTTGTAAGAATTTCTCTCCCTTTCACTGTCTTTGTTTCACGGGTTTTTAAAATTAATTGAGTTTTATAATGGGGTTTAGCTGCTTTTCACTGCTGTGTTTATGCAGCTTTACACCCACTTGACTCACTTACAGAGAGATATCAATACATAGGTTTTAAGATTCTTACTAGTCAGATATATTCTTGGGCGGTGAATAGGGGGTGTTGAGTCCAGTTCCCTGAGCAAGGAGTAGGTCTTGTCTATTACATATTGGGTTTATGGAACGGTATCTGAGCTAATTTGAAACCCTTGTTTTATGCATCACCCCACCTCACCTTTCCCGTTAGGCAGCCATAGTGTGTTTTCTAACCGTGTGACTCTGTTCTGTTTTGTAATTCAGTTCAAGGGTAGCGGTTTTTACATTCCCTCTATAAGTGATATCTTATGATAAGTGTCTTTTTCTGTGTGACTTATTTCACTTAGAATCGTCGTACCTAAATCCACTCATCATGCTGCTACTAGCCTTATGACGTTGATTTCATGGCTGAGTGATGTTCCATTGTACATAAGGACCACAACTTCTTTATCCATTTTTCTCTTTCCTGGGATATTTAAGGTGTAACGAAGTGGAGGTTCTTGTCAACAGAGCAGCCCTAAACTTTGGGGTGCTTGTGTCTTGCTGATTTTTAGTTTTCCCAATTTATACGCCCATGAGTGGAAGTGCCCTATGCTCTCTAAGCTGAGTTTTGTAAATGTTTCAGGACACACCGTACACTTCTCCAGAGTGGCTGTTGGCAATTTACATCCCGCCCATCAGCGTAGCAAGGCTCCCGTTTCTCCGTGGCCTGTCCTGCATTTCTGGATTTGACACTTTATTCAGCATGGCCCTTTTGACCGATGGGAAGCGAGACTTCTCTGTAGCGCTGATTTGCCTTTCCAGGTTGCTTGGTTGGCCAAAAAGGGCGTATGCGTTTTTTCCTGAATATATTCAGGAAAAAACGCATACGCCCTTTTTGGCCAAGGGCATCATTGTCGAGGTTTTGCCGCTTTTCCTGTGCTTTAAAGGCGATTCGAATCTGCCTCCTGAAATCTGTTTCCTGCAAATCTGCCTTGCTTTCAAATCCTCTTTGTTGCCTTCCCTCAATATATTTGTGGACGAGAGTTATCATTTATAAGTCTGCAGGTTTGTGAATTGCAGTGCCCCTGAGCTCCATATTTCAACTCGCTCTCTTGGGAGCTGGCCGCAAAAGCGCAGGATTGCTTTAGGCCCTATTCTGCTTCCGGGCGGCAGACTGAGCTTGTGGTTAATTCTTCTTCCTGATGGGAAAATAGAGTGACCTGTGCCTGTCACAAAAGCTAGAGGTAGTCTCTCATTGGTTCCCCCTCTTCCCGTTCATCCTCAGGACAAATTGCAACCTGTATGGAACAGGAGGTTAAAGGTGCTGATTCTCCAAGGAGGGAGATTGCTAGTAAAGTGGCTGGAATGGCGAACCCGAGCACAAGGAGATGAGAAATGAGGTGCGTTTTAGAAACCTTTCCCGATCACTCGGTGGACCATCCTCTGGGTTTCTCATGCATGTTTTCGATGTAGGAAGATGCCCTTGATCCTGGAGATTTGGCACCCATGGGATGAGTACCACGCAGTATTACTTTAAAGCATCTGCGTTTGCTCACCCAACCTCACCAAAACTCTCAGCCCCAAGAGTGTCCACCCTTATGTCTCAATCAGCTGCAGGTCTAGATATGGTCAATCCAGGTGGCATCACAGCCCCTGAACGAATTTTGTAAGAATTTCTCTCTCTTTCACTGTCTTTGTTTCAAGGGTTTTTAAAATTAATTGAGTTTTATAATGGGGTTTAGCTGCTTTTCACTGCTGTGTTTATGCAGCTTTACACCCACTTGACTCACTTACAGAGAGATATCAATACATAGGTTTTAAGATTCTTACTAGTCAGATATATTCTTGGGCGGTGAATAGTGGGTGTTGAGTCCAGTTCACTGAGCAAGGAGTAGGTCTTGTCTATTACATATTGGGTTTATGGAACGGTATCTGAGCTAATTTGAAACCCTTGTTTTATGCATCACCCCACCTCACCTTTCCCGTTAGGCAGCCATAGTGTGTTTTCTAACCGTGTGACTCTGTTCTGTTTTGTAATTCACTTCAAGGGTAGCGGTTTTTACATTCCCTCTATAAGTGATATCTTATGATAAGTGTCTTTTTCTGTGTGACTTATTTCACTTAGAATCGTCGTACCTAAATCCACTCATCATGCTGCTACTAGCCTTATGACGTTGATTTCATGGCTGAGTGATGTTCCATTGTACATAAGGACCACAACTTCTTTATCCATTTTTCTCTTTCCTGGGATATTTTAGGTGTAACGAAGTGGAGGTTCTTGTCAACAGAGCAGCCCTAAACTTTGGGGTGCTTGTGTCTTGCTGATTTTTAGTTTTCCCAATTTATACGCCCATGAGTGGAAGTGCCCTATGCTCTCTAAGCTGAGTTTTGTAAATGTTTCAGGACACACCGTACACTTCTCCAGAGTGGCTGTTGGCAATTTACATCCCGCCCATCAGCGTAGCAAGGCTCCCGTTTCTCCGTGGCCTGTCCTGCATTTCTGGTTTTGACACTTTATTCAGCATGGCCCTTTTGACCGATGGGAAGCGAGACTTCTCTGTAGCGCTGATTTGCCTTTCCAGGTTGCTTGGTTGGCCAAAAAGGGCGTATGCGTTTTTTCCTGAATATATTCAGGAAAAAACGCATACGCCCTTTTTGTCCAAGGGCATCATTGTCGAGGTTTTGCCGCTTTTCCTGTGCTTTAAAGGCGATTCGAATCTGCCTCCTGAAATCTGTTTCCTGCAAATCTGCCTTGCTTTCAAATCCTCTTTGTTGCCTTCCCTCAATATATTTGTAGACGAGAGTTATCATTTATAAGTCTGCAGGTTTGTGAATTGCAGTGCCCCTGAGCTCCATATTTCAACTCGCTCTCTTGGGAGCTGGCCGCAAAAGCGCAGGATTGCTTTAGGCCCTATTCTGCTTCCGGGCGGCAGACTGAGCTTGTGGTTAATTCTTCTTCCTGATGGGAAAATAGTGTGACCTGTGCCTGTCACAAAACCTAGAGCTAGTCTCTCATTGGTTCCCCCTCTTCCCGTTCATCCTCAGGACAAATTGCAACCTGTATGGAACAGGAGGTTAAAGGTGCTGATTCTCCAAGGAGGGAGATTGCTAGTAAAGTGGCTGGAATGGCGAACCCGAGCACAAGGAGATGAGAAATGAGGTGCGTTTTAGAAACCTTTCCCGATCACTCGGTGGACCATCCTCTGGGTTTCTCATGCATGTTTTCGATGTAGGAAGATGCCCTTGATCCTGGAGATTTGGCACCCATGGGATGAGTACCACGCAGTATTACTTTAAAGCATCTGCGTTTGCTCACCCAACCTCACCAAACCTCTCAGCCCCAAGAGTGTCCACCCTTATGTCTCAATCAGCTGCAGGTCTAGATATGGTCAATCCAGGTGGCATCACAGCCCCTGAACGAATTTTGTAAGAATTTCTCTCTCTTTCACTGTCTTTGTTTCAAGGGTTTTTAAAATTAATTGAGTTTTATAATGGGGTTTAGCTGCTTTTCACTGCTGTGTTTATGCAGCTTTACACCCACTTGACTCACTTACAGAGAGATATCAATACATAGGTTTTAAGATTCTTACTAGTCAGATATATTCATGGGTACCACGCAGTATTACTTTAAAGCGTCTGCGTTTGCTCACCCAACCTCACCAAACCCCTCAGCCCCAAGAGTGTCCACCCTTATGTCTCAATCAGCTGCGGGTCTAGATATGGTCAATACAGGTGGCATCACAGCGCCTGAACGAATTTTGTAAGAATTTCTCTCCCTTTCACTGTCTTTGTTTCACGGGTTTTTAAAATTAATTGAGTTTTATAATGGGGTTTAGCTGCTTTTCACTGCTGTGTTTATGCAGCTTTACACCCACTTGACTCACTTACAGAGAGATATCAATACATAGGTTTTAAGATTCTTACTAGTCAGATATATTCTTGGGCGGTGAATAGGGGGTGTTGAGTCCAGTTCCCTGAGCAAGGAGTAGGTCTTGTCTATTACATATTGGGTTTATGGAACGGTATCTGAGCTAATTTGAAACCCTTGTTTTATGCATCACCCCACCTCACCTTTCCCGTTAGGCAGCCATAGTGTGTTTTCTAACCGTGTGACTCTGTTCTGTTTTGTAATTCAGTTCAAGGGTAGCGGTTTTTACATTCCCTCTATAAGTGATATCTTATGATAAGTGTCTTTTTCTGTGTGACTTATTTCACTTAGAATCGTCGTACCTAAATCCACTCATCATGCTGCTACTAGCCTTATGACGTTGATTTCATGGCTGAGTGATGTTCCATTGTACATAAGGACCACAACTTCTTTATCCATTTTTCTCTTTCCTGGGATATTTAAGGTGTAACGAAGTGGAGGTTCTTGTCAACAGAGCAGCCCTAAACTTTGGGGTGCTTGTGTCTTGCTGATTTTTAGTTTTCCCAATTTATACGCCCATGAGTGGAAGTGCCCTATGCTCTCTAAGCTGAGTTTTGTAAATGTTTCAGGACACACCGTACACTTCTCCAGAGTGGCTGTTGGCAATTTACATCCCGCCCATCAGCGTAGCAAGGCTCCCGTTTCTCCGTGGCCTGTCCTGCATTTCTGGATTTGACACTTTATTCAGCATGGCCCTTTTGACCGATGGGAAGCGAGACTTCTCTGTAGCGCTGATTTGCCTTTCCAGGTTGCTTGGTTGGCCAAAAAGGGCGTATGCGTTTTTTCCTGAATATATTCAGGAAAAAACGCATACGCCCTTTTTGGCCAAGGGCATCATTGTCGAGGTTTTGCCGCTTTTCCTGTGCTTTAAAGGCGATTCGAATCTGCCTCCTGAAATCTGTTTCCTGCAAATCTGCCTTGCTTTCAAATCCTCTTTGTTGCCTTCCCTCAATATATTTGTAGACGAGAGTTATCATTTATAAGTCTGCAGGTTTGTGAATTGCAGTGCCCCTGAGCTCCATATTTCAACTCGCTCTCTTGGGAGCTGGCCGCAAAAGCGCAGGATTGCTTTAGGCCCTATTCTGCTTCCGGGCGGCAGACTGAGCTTGTGGTTAATTCTTCTTCCTGATGGGAAAATAGAGTGACCTGTGCCTGTCACAAAACCTAGAGGTAGTCTCTCATTGGTTCCCCCTCTTCCCGTTCATCCTCAGGACAAATTGCAACCTGTATGGAACAGGAGGTTAAAGGTGCTGATTCTCCAAGGAGGGAGATTGCTAGTAAAGTGGCTGGAATGGCGAACCCGAGCACAAGGAGATGAGAAATGAGGTGCGTTTTAGAAACCTTTCCCGATCACTCGGTGGACCATCCTCTGGGTTTCTCATGCATGTTTTCGATGTAGGAAGATGCCCTTGATCCTGGAGATTTGGCACCCATGGGATGAGTACCACGCAGTATTACTTTAAAGCATCTGCGTTTGCTCACCCAACCTCACCAAAACTCTCAGCCCCAAGAGTGTCCACCCTTATGTCTCAATCAGCTGCAGGTCTAGATATGGTCAATCCAGGTGGCATCACAGCCCCTGAACGAATTTTGTAAGAATTTCTCTCTCTTTCACTGTCTTTGTTTCAAGGGTTTTTAAAATTAATTGAGTTTTATAATGGGGTTTAGCTGCTTTTCACTGCTGTGTTTATGCAGCTTTACACCCACTTGACTCACTTACAGAGAGATATCAATACATAGGTTTTAAGATTCTTACTAGTCAGATATATTCTTGGGCGGTGAATAGTGGGTGTTGAGTCCAGTTCACTGAGCAAGGAGTAGGTCTTGTCTATTACATATTGGGTTTATGGAACGGTATCTGAGCTAATTTGAAACCCTTGTTTTATGCATCACCCCACCTCACCTTTCCCGTTAGGCAGCCATAGTGTGTTTTCTAACCGTGTGACTCTGTTCTGTTTTGTAATTCACTTCAAGGGTAGCGGTTTTTACATTCCCTCTATAAGTGATATCTTATGATAAGTGTCTTTTTCTGTGTGACTTATTTCACTTAGAATCGTCGTACCTAAATCCACTCATCATGCTGCTACTAGCCTTATGACGTTGATTTCATGGCTGAGTGATGTTCCATTGTACATAAGGACCACAACTTCTTTATCCATTTTTCTCTTTCCTGGGATATTTAAGGTGTAACGAAGTGGAGGTTCTTGTCAACAGAGCAGCCCTAAACTTTGGGGTGCTTGTGTCTTGCTGATTTTTAGTTTTCCCAATTTATACGCCCATGAGTGGAAGTGCCCTATGCTCTCTAAGCTGAGTTTTGTAAATGTTTCAGGACACACCGTACACTTCTCCAGAGTGGCTGTTGGCAATTTACATCCCGCCCATCAGCGTAGCAAGGCTCCCGTTTCTCCGTGGCCTGTCCTGCATTTCTGGTTTTGACACTTTATTCAGCATGGCCCTTTTGACCGATGGGAAGCGAGACTTCTCTGTAGCGCTGATTTGCCTTTCCAGGTTGCTTGGTTGGCCAAAAAGGGCGTATGCGTTTTTTCCTGAATATATTCAGGAAAAAACGCATACGCCCTTTTTGTCCAAGGGCATCATTGTCGAGGTTTTGCCGCTTTTCCTGTGCTTTAAAGGCGATTCGAATCTGCCTCCTGAAATCTGTTTCCTGCAAATCTGCCTTGCTTTCAAATCCTCTTTGTTGCCTTCCCTCAATATATTTGTAGACGAGAGTTATCATTTAGAAGTCTGCAGGTTTGTGAATTGCAGTGCCCCTGAGCTCCATATTTCAACTCGCTCTCTTGGGAGCTGGCCGCAAAAGCGCAGGATTGCTTTAGGCCCTATTCTGCTTCCGGGCGGCAGACTGAGCTTGTGGTTAATTCTTCTTCCTGATGGGAAAATAGTGTGACCTGTGCCTGTCACAAAACCTAGAGCTAGTCTCTCATTGGTTCCCCCTCTTCCCGTTCATCCTCAGGACAAATTGCAACCTGTATGGAACAGGAGGTTAAAGGTGCTGATTCTCCAAGGAGGGAGATTGCTAGTAAAGTGGCTGGAATGGCGAACCTGAGCACAAGGAGATGAGAAATGAGGTGCGTTTTAGAAACCTTTCCCGATCACTCGGTGGACCATCCTCTGGGTTTCTCATGCATGTTTTCGATGTAGGAAGATGCCCTTGATCCTGGAGATTTGGCACCCATGGGATGAGTACCACGCAGTATTACTTTAAAGCATCTGCGTTTGCTCACCCAACCTCACCAAACCTCTCAGCCCCAAGAGTGTCCACCCTTATGTCTCAATCAGCTGCAGGTCTAGATATGGTCAATCCAGGTGGCATCACAGCCCCTGAACGAATTTTGTAAGAATTTCTCTCTCTTTCACTGTCTTTGTTTCAAGGGTTTTTAAAATTAATTGAGTTTTATAATGGGGTTTAGCTGCTTTTCACTGCTGTGTTTATGCAGCTTTACACCCACTTGACTCACTTACAGAGAGATATCAATACATAGGTTTTAAGATTCTTACTAGTCAGATATATTCTTGGGCGGTGAATAGGGGGTGTTGAGTCCAGTTCACTGAGCAAGGAGTAGGTCTTGTCTATTACATATTGGGTTTATGGAATGGTATCTGAGCTAATTTGAAACCCTTGTTTTATGCATCACCCCACCTCACCTTTCCCGTTAGGCAGCCATAGTGTGTTTTCTAACCGTGTGACTCTGTTCTGTTTTGTAATTCACTTCAAGGGTAGCGGTTTTTACATTCCCTCTATAAGTGATATCTTATGATAAGTGTGTTTTTCTGTGTGACTTATTTCACTTAGAATCGTCGTACCTAAATCCACTCATCATGCTGCTACTAGCCTTATGACGTTGATTTCATGGCTGAGTGATATTCCATTGTACATAAGGACCACAACTTCTTTATCCATTTTTCTCTTTCCTGGGATATTTAAGGTGTAACGAAGTGGAGGTTCTTGTCAACAGAGCAGCCCTAAACTTTGGGGTGCTTGTTTCTTGCTGATTTTTAGTTTTCCCAATTTATACGCCCATGAGTGGAAGTGCCCTATGCTCTCTAAGCTGAGTTTTGTAAATGTTTCAGGACACACCGTACACTTTTCCAGAGTGGCTGTTGGCAATTTACATCCCGCCCATCAGCGTAGCAAGGCTCCCGTTTCTCCGTGGCCTGTCCTGCATTTCTGGTTTTGACACTTTATTCAGCATGGCCCTTTTGACCGATGGGAAGCGAGACTTCTTTGTAGCGCTGATTTGCCTTTCCAGGTTGCTTGGTTGGCCAAAAAGGGCGTATGCATTTTTTCCTGAATATATTCAGGAAAAAACGCATACGCCCTTTTTGGCCAAGGGCATCATTGTCGAGGTTTTGCCGCTTTTCCTGTGCTTTAAAGGCGATTCGAATCTGCCTCCTGAAATCTGTTTCCTGCAAATCTGCCTTGCTTTCAAATCCTCTTTGTTGCCTTCCCTCAATATATTTGTAGACGAGAGTTATCATTTATAAGTCTGCAGGTTTGTGAATTGCAGTGCCCGTGAGCTCCATTTTTCAACTCGCTCTCTTGGGAGCTGGCCGCAAAAGCGCAGGATTGCTTTAGGCCCTATTCTGCTTCCGGGCGGCAGACTGATCTTGTGGTTAATTCTTCTTCCTGATGGGAAAATAGAGTGACCTGTGCCTGTCCCAACACCTAGAGCTAGTCTCTCATTGGTTCCCCCTCTTCCCGTTCATCCTCAGGACAAATTGCAACCTGTATGGAACAGGAGGTTAAAGGGGCTGATTCTCCAAGGAGGGAGATTGCTAGTAAAGCGGCTGGAATGGCGAACCCGAGCACAAGGAGATGAGAAATGAGGTGCGTTTTAGAAACCTTTCCCGATCACTCGGTGGACCATCTTCTGGGTTTCTCATGCATGTTTTCGATGTAGGAAGATGCCCTTGAACCTGGAGATTTGGCACCCATGGGATGGGTACCACGCAGTATTACTTTAAAGCGTCTGCGTTTGCTCACCCAACCTCACCAAACATCTCAGCCCCAAGAGTGTCCACCCTTATGTCTCAATCAGCTGCAGGTCTAGATATGGTCAACCCAGGTGGCATCACAGCCCCTGAACGAATTTTTTAAGAATTTCTCTCTCTTTCACTGTCTTTGTTTCACGGGTTTTTAAAATTAATTGAGTTTTATAATGGGGTTTAGCTGCTTTTCACTGCTGTGTTTATGCAGCTTTACACCCACTTGACTCACTTACAGAGAGATGTCAATACATAGGTTTTAAGATTCTTACTAGTCAGATATATTCTTGGGCGGTGAATAGGGGGTGTTGAGTCCAGTTCCTTGAGCAAGGAGTAGGTCTTGTCTATTACATATTGGGTTTATGGAACGGTATCTGAGCTAATTTGAAACCCTTGTTTTATGCATCACCCCACCTCACCTTTCCCGTTAGGCAGCCATAGAGTGTTTTCTAACCGTGTGACTCTGTTCTGTTTTGTAATTCAGTTCAAGGGTATTGGTTTTTACATTCCCTCTATAAGTGATATCTTATGATAAGTGTCTTTTTCTGTGTGACTTATTTCACTTAGAATCGTCGTACCTAAATCCACTCATCATGCTGCTACTAGCATTATGACGTTGATTTCATGGCTGAGTGATATTCCATTGTACATAAGGACCACAACTTCTTTATACATTTTTCTCTTTCCTGGGATATTTAAGGTGTAACGAAGTGGAGGTTCTTGTCAACAGAGCAGCCCTAAACTTTGGGGTGCTTGTGTCTTGCTGATTTTTAGTTTTCCCAATTTATACGCCCATGAGTGGAAGTGCCCTATGCTCTCTAAGCTGCGTTTTGTAAATGTTTCAGGACAAACCGTACACTTCTCCAGAGTGGCTGTTGGCAATTTACATCCCGCCCATCAGCGTAGCAAGGCTCCCGTTTCTCCGTGGCCTGTCCTGCATTTCTGGTTTTGACACTTTATTCAGCATGGCCCTTTTGACCGATGGGAAGCGAGACTTCTCTGTAGCGCTGATTTGCCTTTCCAGGTTGCTTGGTTGGCCAAAAAGGGCGTATGCGTTTTTTCCTGAATATGGAAAAAACGCATACGCCCTTTTTGGCCAAGGGCATCATTGTCGAGGTTTTGCCGCTTTTCCTGGGCTTTAAAGGCGATTCGAATCTGCCTCCTGAAATCTGTTTCCTGCAATTCTGCCTTGCTTTCAAATCCTCTTTGTTGCCTTCCCTCAATATATTTGTAGACGAGAGTTATCATTTATAAGTCTGCAGGTTTGTGAATTGCAGTGCCCCTGAGCTCCATTTTTCAACTCGCTCTCTTGGGAGCTGGCCGCAAAAGCGCAGGATTGCTTTAGGCCCTATTCTGCTTCCGGGCGGCAGAATGAGCTTGTGGTTAATTCTTCTTCCTGATGGGAAAATAGAGTGACCTGTGCCTGTCCCAACACCTAGAGCTAGTCTCTCATTGGTTCCCCCTCTTCCCGTTCATCCTCAGGACAAATTGCAACCTGTATGGAACAGGAGGTTAAAGGTGCTGATTCTCCAAGGAGGGAGATTGCTAGTAAAGCGGCTGGAATGGCGAACCCGAGCACAAGGAGATGAGAAATGAGGTGCGTTTTAGAAACCTTTCCCGATCACTCGGTGGACCATCTTCTGGGTTTCTCATGCATGTTTTCGATGTAGGAAGATGCCCTTGAACCTGGAGATTTGGGACCCATGGGATGGGTACCACGCAGTATTACTTTAAAGCGTCTGCGTTTGCTCACCCAACCTCACCAAACCTCTCAGCCCCAAGAGTGTCCACCCTTATGTCTCAATCAGCTGCCGGTCTAGATATGGTCAATCCAGGTGGCATCACAGCCCCTGAACGAATTTTGTAAGAATTTCTCTCTCTTTCACTGTCTTTGTTTCAAGGGTTTTTAAAATTAATTGAGTTTTATAATGGGGTTTAGCTGCTTTTCACTGCTGTGTTTATGCAGCTTTACACCCACTTGACTCAGTTACAGAGAGATATCAATACATAGGTTTTAAGATTCTTACTAGTCAGATATATTCTTGGGCGGTGAATAGGGGGTGTTGAGTCCAGTTCCCTGAGCAAGGAGTAGGTCTTATCTATTACATATTGCGTTTATGGAACGGTATCTGAGCTAATTTGAAACCCTTGTTTTATGCATCACCCCACCTCACCTTTCCCGTTAGGCAGCCATAGTGTGTTTTCTAACCGTGTGACTCTGTTCTGTTTTGTAATTCAGTTCAAGGGTAGCGGTTTTTACATTCCCTCTATAAGTGATATCTTATGATAAGTGTCTTTTTCTGTGTGACTTATTACACTTAGAATCGTCGTACCTAAATCCACTCATCATGCTGCTACTAGCCTTATGACGTTGATTTCATGGGTGAGTGATATTCCATTGTACATAAGGACCACAACTTCTTTATCCATTTTTCTTTTTCCTGTGATATTTAAGGTGTAACAAAGTGGAGGTTCTTGTCAACAGAGCAGCGCTAAACTTTGGGGTGCCTGTGTCTTGCTGATTTTTAGTTTTCCCAATTTATACGCCCATGAGTGGAAGTGACCTATGCTCTCTAAGCTGAGTTTTTTAGATGTTTCAGGACACACCGTACACTTCTCCAGAGTGCCTCTTGGCAATTTACATCCAGCCCATCAGCGTAGCAAGTCTCGTGTTTCTCCATGGCCTGTCCTGCGGTTCTGGTTTTGACACTTTATTCAGCATGGCCCTTTTGACCGATGGGAAGCGAGACTTCTTTGTAGCGCTGATTTGCCTTTCCAGGTTGCTTGGTTGGCCAAGAAGGGCGTATGCGTTTTTTCCTGATTATATTCAGGAAAAAACGCATACGCCCTTTTTGGCCAAGGGCATCATTGTCGAGGTTTTGCCGCTTTTCCTGTGCTTTAAAGGCGATTCGAATCTGCCTCCTGAAATCTGTTTCCTGCAATTCTGCCTTGCTTTCAAATCCTCTTCGTTGCCTTTCCTCAATCTATTTGTGGACGAGAGTTAACATTTATAACTCTGCAGGTTTGTGAATTGCAGTGCCCCTGAGTTCCATTTTTCAACTCGCTGTTTTGGGAGCTAGCCGCAAAAGCGCAGGATTGCTTTAGGCCCTATTGTGCTTCCGGGCGGCAGACTGAGCCTGTGGTTAATTCTTCTTCCTGATGGGAAAATAGAGTGATCTGTGCCTGTCGCAACACCTAGAGCTAGTTTCTCATTGGTTCCCCCTCTTCCCGTTCATCCTCAGAACACATTGCAACCTGTACGGAACAGGAGGTTAAAGGTGTTGATTCTCTAAGGAGGGAGATTGCTAGTAAAGCGGCTGGAATGGCGAACCCGAGCACAAGGAGATGAGAAATGAGGTGCGTTTTAGAAACCTTTCCCGATCACTCGGTGTACCGTCTTCTGGGTTTCTCATGCATGTTTTCGATGTAGGAAGATGCCCTTGAAACTGGAGATTTGGGACCCATGGGATGGGTACCACGCAGTATTACTTTAAAGCGTCTGTGTTTGCTCACCCAACCTCACCAAACCTCTCAGCCCCAAGAGTGTCCACCCTTATGTCTCAATCAGCTGCAGGTCTAGATATGGTCAACCCAGGTGGCCTCACAGCCCCTGAACGAATTTTGTAAGAATTTCTCTCTCTTTCACTGTCTTTGTTTCACGGGTTTTTAAAATTAATTGAGTTTTTTAATGGGGTTTAGCTGCTTTTCACTGCTGTGTTTATGCAGCTTTACACTCACTTGACTCACCTACAGAGAGATAAGAATACATAGGTTTTAAGATTCTTTCTAGTCAGATATATTCTTGGGCGGTGAATAGGGGGTGTTGATTCCAGTTCACTGAGCAAGGAGTAGGTCTTGTCTATTACATATTGGGTTTTTGGAACGGTATCTGAGCTAATTTGAAACCCTTGTTTTATGCATCACCCCACCTCACCTTTCCCGTTAGGCAGCCATAGTGTGTTTTCTAACCGTGTGACTCTGTTCTGTTTTGTAATTCAGTTCAAGGGTATTGGTTTTTACATTCCCTCTATAAGTGATATCTTATGATATGTGTCTTTTTCTGTGTGACTTATTTCACTTAGAATCGTCGTACCTAAATCCACTCATCATGCTGCTACTAGCCTTATGACGTTGATTTCATGGCTGAGTGATATTCCATTGTACATAAGGACCACAAGTTCTTTATCCATTTTTCTCTTTCCTGGGATATTTAAGGTGTAACGAAGTGGAGGTTTTTGTCAACAGAGCAGCCCTAAACTTTGGGTTGCTTGTGTCTTGCTGATTTTTAGTTTTCCCAATTTATACGCCCATGAGTGGAAGTGCCCTATGCTCTCTAAGCTGAGTTTTGTAAATGTTTCAGGACACACCGTACACTTCTCCAGAGTGGCTGTTGGCAATTTACATCCCGCCCATCAGCGTAGCAAGGCTCCCGTTTCTCCGTGGACTTTCCTGCATTTCTGGTTTTGACACTTTATTCAGCATGGCCCTTTTGACCGATGGGAAGCGAGACTTCTTTGTAGCCCTGATTTGCCTTTCCAGGTTGCTTGGTTGGCCAAAAAGGGCGTATGCGTTTTTTCCTGAATATATTCAGGAAAAAACGCATACGCCCTTTTTGGCCAAGGGCATCATTGTCGAGGTTTTGCCGCTTTTCCTGTGCTTTAAAGGCGATTCGAATCTGCCTCCTGAAATCTGTTTCCTGCAATTCTGCCTTGCTTTCAAATCCTCTTCGTTGCCTTTCCTCAATCTATTTGTGGACGAGAGTTAACATTTATAACTCTGCAGGTTTGTGAATTGCAGTGCCCCTGAGTTCCATTTTTCAACTCGCTGTTTTGGGAGCTAGCCGCAAAAGCGCAGGATTGCTTCAGGCCCTATTCTGGTTCCAGTCAGCAGACTGAGCCTGCGGTTAATTCTTCTTCCTGATGGGAAAATAGAGTGACCTGTGCCTGTCCCAAAACCTAGAGCTAGTCTATCATTGCTTCCCCCTCTTCCCGTACATCCTCAGGACAAATTGCAACCTGTATGGAACAGGAGGTTAAAGGTGC
Organism: Eschrichtius robustus; assembly: GCF_028021215.1. Lineage (NCBI taxonomy): Eukaryota > Metazoa > Chordata > Mammalia > Artiodactyla > Eschrichtiidae > Eschrichtius > Eschrichtius robustus. The sequence continues at coordinate 44,615,941 of NC_090830.1, read as the reverse complement.
TGATTCTCCAAGGTGGGAGAATGCTAGTAAAGCGGCTGGAATGGCGTACCCGAGCACAAGGAGATGAGAAATGAGGTGCGGTTTAGAAACCTTTCCTGTTCACACGGTGTAACTTCTTCTGGGTTTCTCATGCATGGTTTCGATGTAGGAAAATGCCCTTGAACCTGGAGATTTGGGACCCATGGGATGGGTACCACGCAGTATTACTTTAAAGGGTCTGCGTTTGGTCACCCAACCTCACCAAACCTCTCAGCCCCAAGAGTGTCCACCCTTATGTCTCAATCAGCTGCGGGTCTAGATATGGTCAATCCAGGTGGCATCACAGCCCCTGAACGAATTTTGTAAGAATTTCTCTCTCTTTCACTGTCTTTGTTTCACGGGTTTTTAAAATTAATTGAGTTTTATAATGGGGTTTAGCTGCTTTTCACTGCTGTGTTTATGCATCTTTACACCCACTTGACTCACTTACAGAGAGATATCAATACATAGGTTTTAAGATTCTTACTAGTCAGATATATTCTTGGGCGGTGAATAGGGGGTGTTGAGTCCAGTTCACTGAGCAAGGAGTAGGTCTTGTCTATTACATATTGCGTTTATGGAACGGTATCTGAGCTAATTTGAAACCCTTGTTTTATGCATCACCCCACCTCACCTTTCCCGTTAGGCAGCCATAGTGTGTTTTCTAACTGTGTGACTCTGTTCTGTTTTGTAATTCAGTTCAAGGGTAGCGGTTTTTACATTCCCTCTATAAGTGATATCTTATGATAAGTGTCTTTTTCTGTGTGACTTATTTCACTTAGAATCGTCGTACCTAAATCCACTCATCATGCTGCTACTAGCCTTATGACGTTGATTTCATGGCTGAGTGATATTCCATTGTACATAAGGACCACAACTTCTTTATCCATTTTTCTCTTTCGTGGGATATTTAAGGTGTAACAAAGTGGAGGTTCTTGTCAACAGAGCAGCCCTAAACTTTGGGGTGCCTGTGTCTTGCTGATTTTTAGTTTTCCCAATTTATACGCCCATGAGTGGAAGTGCCTTATGCTCTCTAAGCTGAGTTTTTTAGATGTTTCAGGACACACCGTACACTTCTCCAGAGTGCCTCTTGGCAATTTACATCCAGCCCATCTGCGTAGCAAGTCTCGTGTTTCTCCATGGCCTGTCCTGCTTTTCTGGTTTTGACACTTTATTCAGCATGGCCCTTTTGACCGATGGGAAGCGAGACTTCTTTGTAGCGCTGATTTGCCTTTCCAGGTTGCTTGGTTGGCCAAGAAGGGCGTATGCGTTTTTTCCTGATTATATTCAGGAAAAAACGCATACGCCCTTCTTGGACAAGGGCATCATTGTCGAGGTTTTGCCACTTTTCCTGTGCTTTAAAGGCGATTCGAATCTGCCTCCTGAAATCTGTTTCCTGCAATTCTGCCTTGCTTTCAAATCCTCTTTGTTGCCTTCCCTCAATATATTTTTAGACGAGAGTTATCATTTATAATTCTGCAGGTTTGTGAATTGCAGTGCCCCTGAGCTCCATTTTTCAACTCGCTCTCTTGGGAGCTGGCCGAAAAAGCGCAGGATTGCTTTAGGCCCTATTCTGCTTCCGGGCGGCAGACTGAGCCTGTGGTTAATTCTTCTTCCTGATGGGAAAATAGAGTGATCTGTGCCTGTCGCAACACCTAGAGCTAGTCTCTCATTGGTTCCCCCTCTTCCCGTTCATCCTCAGAACACATTGCAACCTGTACAGAACAGGAGGTTAAAGGTGCTGATTCTCTAAGGAGGGAGATTGCTAGTAAAGCGGCTGGAATGGTGAACCCGAGCACAAGGAGATGAGAAATGAGGTGCGTTTTAGAAACCTTTCCCGATCACTCGGTGTACCGTCTTCTGGGTTTCTCATGCATGTTTTCGATGTAGGAAGATGCCCTTGAACCTGGAGATTTGGGACCCATGGGATGGGTACCACGCAGTATTACTTTAAAGCGTCTGTGTTTGCTCACCCAACCTCACCAAACCTCTCAGCCCCAAGAGTGTCCACCCTTATGTCTCAATCAGCTGCGGGTCTAGATATGGTCAACCCAGGTGGCATCACAGCCCCTGAACGAATTTTGTAAGAATTTCTCTCTCTTTCACTGTCTTTGTTTCACGGGTTTTTAAAATTAATTGAGTTTCATAATGGGGTTTAGCTGCTTTTCACTGCTGTGTTTATGCAGCTTTACACTCACTTGACTCACTTACAGAGAGATAAGAATACATAGGTTTTAAGATTTTTTCTAGTCAGATATATTCTTGGGCGGTGAATAGGGGGTGTTGAGTCCGGTTCACTGAGCAAGGAGTAGGTCTTGTCTATTACATATTGGGTTTTTGGAACGGTATCTGAGCTAATTTGAAACCCTTGTTTTATGCATCACCCCACCTTACCTTTCCCGTTAGGCAGCCATAGTGTGTTTTCTAACCGTGTGACTCTGTTCTGTTTTGTAATTCAGTTCAAGGGTATTGGTTTTTACATTCCCTCTATAAGTGATATCTTATGATAAGTGTCTTTTTCTGTGTGACTTATTTCACTTAGAATCGTCGTACCTAAATCCACTCATCATGCTGCTACTAGCCTTATGACGTTGATTTCATGGCTGAGTGATATTCCATTGTACATAAGGACCACAACTTCTTTATCCATTTTTCTCTTTCGTGGGATATTTAAGGTGTAACAAAGTGGAGGTTCTTGTCAGCAGAGCAGCCGTAAACTTTGGGGTGCTTGTGTCTTGCTGATTTTTAGTTTTCCCAATTTATACGCCCATGAGTGGAAGTGCCCTATGCTCTCTAAGCTGAGTTTTGTAAATGTTTCAGGACACACCGTACACTTCTCCAGAGTGGCTGTTGGCAATTTACATCCCGCCCATCAGCGTAGCAAGGCTCCCGTTTCTCCGTGGACTTTCCTGCATTTCTGGTTTTGACACTTTATTCAGCATGGCCCTTTTGACCGATGGGAAGCGAGACTTCTTTGTAGCCCTGATTTGCCTTTCCAGGTTGCTTGGTTGGCCAAAAAGGGCGTATGCGTTTTTTCCTGAATATATTCAGGAAAAAACGCATACGCCCTTTTTGGCCAAGGGCATCATTGTCGAGGTTTTGCCGCTTTTCCTGTGCTTTAAAGGCGATTTGAATCTGCCTCCTGAAATCTGTTTCCTGCAATTCTGCCTTGCTTTCAAATCCTCTTCGTTGCCTTTCCTCAATCTATTTGTGGACGAGAGTTAACATTTATAACTCTGCAGGTTTGTGAATTGCAGTGCCCCTGAGTTCCATTTTTCAACTCGCTGTTTTGGGAGCTGGCCGCAAAAGCGCAGGATTGCTTCAGGCCCTATTCTGGTTCCAGTCAGCAGACTGAGCCTGCGGTTAATTCTTCTTCCTGATGGGAAAATAGAGTGACCTGTGCCTGTCCCAACACCTAGAGCTAGTCTATCATTGCTTCCCCCTCTTCCCGTTCATCCTCAGAACACATTGCAACCTGTACGGAACAGGAGGTTAAAGGTGCTGATTCTCTAAGGAGGGAGATTGCTAGTAAAGCGGCTGGAATGGCGAACCCGAGCACAAGGAGATGAGAAATGAGGTGCGTTTTAGAAACCTTTCCCGATCACTCGGTGTACCGTCTTCTGGGTTTCTCATGCATGTTTTCGATGTAGGAAGATGCCCTTGAACCTGGAGATTTGGGACCCATGGGATGGGTACCACGCAGTATTACTTTAAAGCGTCTGTGTTTGCTCACCCAACCTCACCAAACCTCTCAGCCCCAAGAGTGTCCACCCTTATGTCTCAATCAGCTGCGGGTCTAGATATGGTCAACCCAGGTGGCATCACAGCCCCTGAACGAATTTTGTAAGAATTTCTCTCTCTTTCACTGTCTTTGTTTCACGGGTTTTTAAAATTAATTGAGTTTCATAATGGGGTTTAGCTGCTTTTCACTGCTGTGTTTATGCAGCTTTACACTCACTTGACTCACTTACAGAGAGATAAGAATACATAGGTTTTAAGATTCTTTCTAGTCAGATATATTCTTTGGCGGTGAATAGGGGGTGTTGAGTCCAGTTCACTGAGCAAGGAGTAGGTCTTGTCTATTACATATTGGGTTTTTGGAACGGTATCTGAGCTAATTTGAAACCCTTGTTTTATGCATCACCCCACCTCACCTTTCCCGTTAGGTAGCCATAGTGTGTTTTCTAACCGTGTGACTCTGTTCTGTTTTGTAATTCAGTTCAAGGGTATTGGTTTTTACATTCCCTCTATAAGTGATATCTTATGATAAGTGTCTTTTTCTGTGTGACTTATTGCACTTAGAATCGTCGTACCTAAATCCACTCATCATGCTGCTACTAGCCTTATGACGTTGATTTCATGGCTGAGTGATATTCCATTGTACATAAGGACCACAACTTCTTTATCCATTTTTCTCTTTCGTGGGATATTTAAGGTGTAACAAAGTGGAGGTTCTTGTCAACAGAGCAGCCCTAAACTTTGGGGTGCTTGTGTCTTGCTGATTTTTAGTTTTCCCAATTTATACGCCCATGAGTGGAAGTGCCCTATGCTCTCTAAGCTGAGTTTTGTAAATGTTTCAGGACACACCGTACACTTCTCCAGAGTGGCTGTTGGCAATTTACATCCCGCCCATCAGCGTAGCAAGGCTCCCGTTTCTCCGTGGCCTTTCCTGCATTTCTGGTTTTGACACTTTATTCAGCATGGCCCTTTTGACCGATGGGAAGCGAGACTTCTTTGTAGCCCTGATTTGCCTTTCTAGGTTGCTTGGTTGGCCAAAAAGGGCGTATGCGTTTTTTCCTGAATATATTCAGGAAAAAACGCATACGCCCTTTTTGGCCAAGGGCATCATTGTCGAGGTTTTGCCGCTTTTCCTGTGCTTTAAAGGCGATTCGAATCTGCCTCTTGAAATCTGTTTCCAGCAATTCTGCCTTGCTTTCAAATCCTCTTCGTTGCCTTTCCTCAATCTATTTGTGGACGAGAGTTAACATTTATAACTCTGCAGGTTTGTGAATTGCAGTGCCCCTGAGCTCCATTTTTCAACTCGCTGTTTTGGGAGCTAGCCGCAAAAGCGCAGGATTGCTTCAGGCCCTATTCTGGTTCCGGTCAGCAGACTGAGCCTGCGGTTAATTCTTCTTCCTGATGGGAAAATAGAGTGACCTGTGCCTGTCCCAAAACCTAGAGCTAGTCTATCATTGCTTCCCCCTCTTCCCGTACATCCTCAGGACAAATTGCAACCTGTATGGAACAGGAGGTTAAAGGTGCAGATTCTACAAGGTGGGAGAATGCTAGTAAAGCGGCTGAAATGGCGTACCCGAGCACAAGGAGATGAGAAATGAGGTGCGGTTTAGAAACCTTTCCCGTTCACACGGTGTAACTTCTTCTGGGTTTCTCATGCATGGTTTCGATGTAGGAAGATGCCCTTGAACCTGGAGATTTGGGACTCATGGGATGGGTACCACGCAGTATTACTTTAAAGGGTCTGCGTTTGGTCACCCAACCTCACCAAACCTCTCAGCCCCAAGAGTGTCCACCCTTATGTCTCAATCAGCTGCGGGTCTAGATATGGTCAATCCAGGTGGCATCACAGCCCCTGAACGAATTTTGTAAGAATTTCTCTCTCTTTCACTGTCTTTGTTTCACGGGTTTTTAAAATTAATTGAGTTTTATAATGGGGTTTAGCTGCTTTTCACTGCTGTGTTTATGCATCTTTACACCCACTTGACTCACTTACAGAGAGATATCAATACATAGGTTTTAAGATTCTTACTAGTCAGATATATTCTTGGGCGGTGAATAGGGGGTGTTGAGTCCAGTTCACTGAGCAAGGAGTAGGTCTTGTCTATTACATATTGGGTTTATGGAACGGTATCTGAGCTAATTTGAAACCCTTGTTTTATGCATCACCTCACCTCACCTTTCCCGTTAGGCAGCCATAGTGTGTTTTCTAAACGTGTGACTCTGTTCTGTTTTGTAATTTAGTTCAAGGGTAGAGGTTTTTACATTCCCTCTATAAGTGATATCTTATGATAAGTGTCTTTTTCTGTGTGACTTATTTCACTTAGAATCGTCGTACCTAAATCCACTCATCATGCTGCTACTAGCCTTATGACGTTGATTTCATGGCTGAGTGATATTCCATTGTACATAAGGACCACAACTTCTTTATCCATTTTTCTCTTTCGTGGGATATTTAAGGTGTAACAAAGTGGAGGTTCTTGTCAACAGAGCAGCCCTAAACTTTGGGGTGCCTGTGTCGTGCTGATTTTTAGTTTTCCCAATTTATACGCCCATGAGTGGAAGTGCCCTATGCTCTCTAAGCTGAGTTTTTTAGATGTTTCAGGACACACCGTACACTTCTCCAGAGTGCCTCTTGGCAATTTACATCCAGCCCATCAGCGTAGCAAGTCTCGTGTTTCTCCATGGCCTGTCTTGCGTTTCTGGTTTTGACACTTTATTCAGCATGGCCCTTTTGACCGATGGGAAGCGAGACTTCTTTGTAGCGCTGATTTGCCTTTCCAGGTTGCTTGGTTGGCCAAAAAGGGCGTATGCGTTTTTTCCTGAATATATTCAGGAAAAAACGCATACGCCCTTTTTGGCCAAGGGCATCATTGTCGAGGTTTTGCCACTTTTCCTGTGCTTTAAAGGCGATTCGAATCTGCCTCCTGAAATCTGTTTCCTGCAATTCTGCCTTGCTTTCAAATCCTCTTTGTTGCCTTCCCTCAATATATTTTTAGACGAGAGTTATCATTTATAAGTCTGCAGGTTTGTGAATTGCAGTGCCCCTGAGCTCCATGTTTCAACTCGCTCTCTTGGGAGCTGGCCGCAAAAGCGCAGGATTGCTTTAGGCCCTATTCTGCTTCCGGGCGGCAGACTGAGCATGTGGTTAATTCTTCTTCCTGATGGGAAAATAGAGTGACCTGTGCCTGTCCCAACACCTAGAGCTAGTCTCTCATTGGTTCCCCCTCTTTCAGTTCATCCTCAGGACAAATTGCAACCTGTATGGAACAGGAGGTTAAAGGTGCTGATTCTCCAAGGAGGGAGATTGCTAGTAAAGTGGCTGGAATGGCGAACCCGAGCACAAGGAGATGAGAAATGAGGTGCGTTTTAGAAACCTTTCCCGATCACTCGGTGGACCATCCTCTGGGTTTCTCATGCATGTTTTCGATGTAGGAAATGCCCTTGAACCTGGAGATTTGGGACCCATGGGATGGGTACCACGCAGTATTACTTTAAAGCGTCTGCGTTTGCTCACCCAACCTCACCAAACCTCTCAGCCCCAAGAGTGTCCACCCTTATGTCTCAATCAGCTGCAGGTCTAGATATGGTCAATCCAGGTGGCATCACAGCCCCTGAACGAATTTTGTAAGAATTTCTCTCTCTTTCACTGTCTCTGTTTCAAGGGTTTTTAAAATTAATTGAGTTTTATAATGGGGTTTAGCTGCTTTTCACTGCTGTGTTTATGCAGCTTTACACCCACTTGACTCACTTACAGAGAGATATCAATACATAGGTTTTAAGATTCTTACTAGTCAGATATATTCTTGGGTGGTGAATAGGGGGTGTTGAGTCCAGTTCCCTGAGCAAGGAGTAGGTCTTGTCTATTACATATTGCGTTTATGGAACGGTATCTGAGCTAATTTGAAACCCTTGTTTTATGCATCACCCCACCTCACCTTTCCCGTTAGGCAGCCATAGTGTGTTTTCTAACCGTGTGACTCTGTTCTGTTTTGTAATTCAGTTCAAGGGTAGCGGTTTTTACATTCCCTCTATAAGTGATATCTTATGATAAGTGTCTTTTTCTGTGTGACTTATTTCACTTAGAATCGTCGTACCTAAACCCACTCATCATGCTGCTACTAGCCTTATGACGTTGATTTCATGGCTGAGTGATATTCCATTGTACATAAGGAACACAACTTCTTTATCCATTTTTCTCTTTCCTGGGATATTTAAGGTGTAACAAAGTGGAGGTTCTTGTCAACAGAGCAGCCCTAAACTTTGGGGTGCCTGTGTCGTGCTGATTTTTAGTTTTCCCAATTTATACGCCCATGAGTGGAAGTGCCCTATGCTCTCTAAGCTGAGTTTTTTAGATGTTTCAGGACACACCGTACACTTCTCCAGAGTGCCTCTTGGCAATTTACATCCAGCCCATCTGCGTAGCAAGTCTCGTGTTTCTCCATGGCCTGTCCTGCGTTTCTGGTTTTGACACTTTATTCAGCATGGCCCTTTTGACCGATGGGAAGCGAGACTTCTTTGTAGCGCTGATTTGCCTTTCCAGGTTGCTTGGTTGGCCAAGAAGGGCGTATGCGTTTTTTCCTGATTATATTCAGGAAAAAACGCATACGCCCTTCTTGGACAAGGGCATCATTGTCGAGGTTTTGCCACTTTTCCTGTGCTTTAAAGGCGATTCGAATCTGCCTCCTGAAATCTGTTTCCTGCAATTCTGCCTTGCTTTCAAATCCTCTTTGTTGCCTTCCCTCAATATATTTTTAGACGAGAGTTATCATTTATAATTCTGCAGGTTTGTGAATTGCAGTGCCCCTGAGCTCCATTTTTCAACTCGCTCTCTTGGGAGCTGGCCGAAAAAGCGCAGGATTGCTTTAGGCCCTATTCTGCTTCCGGGCGGCAGACTGAGCCTGTGGTTAATTCTTCTTCCTGATGGGAAAATAGAGTGATCTGTGCCTGTCGCAACACCTAGAGCTAGTCTCTCATTGGTTCCCCCTCTTCCCGTTCATCCTCAGAACACATTGCAACCTGTATGGAACAGGAGGTTAAAGGTGCTGATTCTCTAAGGAGGGAGATTGCTAGTAAAGCGGCTGGAATGGCGAACCCGAGCACAAGGAGATGAGAAATGAGGTGCGTTTTAGAAACCTTTCCCGATCACTCGGTGTACCGTCTTCTGGGTTTCTCATGCATGATTTCGATGTAGGAAGATGCCCTTGAACCTGGAGATTTGGGACCCATGGGATGGGTACCACGCAGTATTACTTTAAAGCGTCTGTGTTTGCTCACCCAACCTCACCAAACCTCTCAGCCCCAAGAGTGTCCACCCTTATGTCTCAATCAGCTGCGGGTCTAGATATGGTCAACCCAGGTGGCATCACAGCCCCTGAACGAATTTTGTAAGAATTTCTCTCTCTTTCACTGTCTTTGTTTCACGGGTTTTTAAAATTAATTGAGTTTCATAATGGGGTTTAGCTGCTTTTCACTGCTGTGTTTATGCAGCTTTACACTCACTTGACTCACTTACAGAGAGATAAGAATACATAGGTTTTAAGATTCTTTCTAGTCAGATATATTCTTGGGCGGTGAATAGGGGGTGTTGAGTCCAGTTCACTGAGCAAGGAGTAGGTCTTGTCTATTACATATTGGGTTTTTGGAACGGTATCTGAGCTAATTTGAAACCCTTGTTTTATGCATCACCCCACCTCACCTTTCCCGTTAGGTAGCCATAGTGTGTTTTCTAACCGTGTGACTCTGTTCTGTTTTGTAATTCAGTTCAAAGGTATTGGTTTTTACATTCCCTCTATAAGTGATATCTTATGATAAGTGTCTTTTTCTGTGTGACTTATTGCACTTAGAATCGTCGTACCTAAATCCACTCATCATGCTGCTACTAGCCTTATGACGTTGATTTCATGGCTGAGTGATATTCCATTGTACATAAGGACCACAACTTCTTTATCCATTTTTCTCTTTCGTGGGATATTTAAGGTGTAACAAAGTGGAGGTTCTTGTCAACAGAGCAGCCCTAAACTTTGGGGTGCTTGTGTCTTGCTGATTTTTAGTTTTCCCAATTTATACGCCCATGAGTGGAAGTGCCCTATGCTCTCTAAGCTGAGTTTTGTAAATGTTTCAGGACACACCGTACACTTCTCCAGAGTGGCTGTTGGCAATTTACATCCCGCCCATCAGCGTAGCAAGGCTCCCGTTTCTCCGTGGCCTTTCCTGCATTTCTGGTTTTGACACTTTATTCAGCATGGCCCTTTTGACCGATGGGAAGCGAGACTTCTTTGTAGCCCTGATTTGCCTTTCCAGGTTGCTTGGTTGGCCAAAAAGGGCGTATGCGTTTTTTCCTGAATATATTCAGGAAAAAACGCATACGCCCTTTTTGGCCAAGGGCATCATTGTCGAGGTTTTGCCGCTTTTCCTGTGCTTTAAAGGCGATTCGAATCTGCCTCCTGAAATCTGTTTCCTGCAATTCTGCCTTGCTTTCAAATCCTCTTCGTTGCCTTTCCTCAATCTATTTTTGGACGAGAGTTAACATTTATAACTCTGCAGGTTTGTGAATTGCAGTGCCCCTGAGCTCCATTTTTCAACTCGCTGTTTTGGGAGCTAGCCGCAAAAGCGCAGGATTGCTTCAGGCCCTATTCTGGTTCCGGTCAGCAGACTGAGCCTGCGGTTAATTCTTCTTCCTGATGGGAGAATAGAGTGACCTGTGCCTGTCCCAAAACCTAGAGCTAGTCTATCATTGCTTCCCCCTCTTCCCGTACATCCTCAGGACAAATTGCAACCTGTATGGAACAGGAGGTTAAAGGTGCTGATTCTCCAAGGTGGGAGAATGCTAGTAAAGCGGCTGGAATGGCGTACCCGAGCACAAGGAGATGAGAAATGAGGTGCGGTTTAGAAACCTTTCCCGTTCACACGGTGTAACTTCTTCTGGGTTTCTCATGCATGGTTTCGATGTAGGAAGATGCCCTTGAACCTGGAGATTTGGGACTCATGGGATGGGTACCACGCAGTATTACTTTAAAGGGTCTGCGTTTGGTCACCCAACCTCACCAAACCTCTCAGCCCCTAGAGTGTCCACCCTTATGTCTCAATCAGCTGCGGGTCTAGATATGGTCAATCCAGGTGGCATCACAGCCCCTGAACGAATTTTGTAAGAATTTCTCTCTCTTTCACTGTCTTTGTTTCACGGGTTTTTAAAATTAATTGAGTTTTATAATGGGGTTTAGCTGCTTTTCACTGCTGTGTTTATGCATCTTTACACCCACTTGACTCACTTACAGAGAGATATCAATACATAGGTTTTAAGATTCTTACTAGTCAGATATATTCTTGGGCGGTGAATAGGGGGTGTTGAGTCCAGTTCACTGAGCAAGGAGTAGGTCTTGTCTATTACATATTGGGTTTATGGAACGGTATCTGAGCTAATTTGAAACCCTTGTTTTATGCATCACCTCACCTCACCTTTCCCGTTAGGCAGCCATAGTGTGTTTTCTAAACGTGTGACTCTGTTCTGTTTTGTAATTCAGTTCAAGGGTAGAGGTTTTCACATTCCCTCTATAAGTGATATCTTATGATAAGTGTCTTTTTCTGTGTGACTTATTTCACTTAGAATCGTCGTACCTAAATCCACTCATCATGCTGCTACTAGCCTTATGACGTTGATTTCATGGCTGAGTGATATTCCATTGTACATAAGGACCACAACTTCTTTATCCATTTTTCTCTTTCGTGGGATATTTAAGGTGTAACAAAGTGGAGGTTCTTGTCAACAGAGCAGCCCTAAACTTTGGGGTGCCTGTGTCGTGCTGATTTTTAGTTTTCCCAATTTATACGCCCATGAGTGGAAGTGCCCTATGCTCTCTAAGCTGAGTTTTTTAGATGTTTCAGGACACACCGTACACTTCTCCAGAGTGCCTCTTGGCAATTTACATCCAGCCCATCAGCGTAGCAAGTCTCGTGTTTCTCCATGGCCTGTCCTGCGTTTCTGGTTTTGACACTTTATTCAGCATGGCCCTTTTGACCGATGGGAAGCGAGACTTCTTTGTAGCGCTGATTTGCCTTTCCAGGTTGCTTGGTTGGCCAAAAAGGGCGTATGCGTTTTTTCCTGAATATATTCAGGAAAAAACGCATACGCCCTTTTTGGCCAAGGGCATCATTGTCGAGGTTTTGCCACTTTTCCTGTGCTTTAAAGGCGATTCGAATCTGCCTCCTGAAATCTGTTTCCTGCAATTCTGCCTTGCTTTCAAATCCTCTTTGTTGCCTTCCCTCAATATATTTTTAGACGAGAGTTATCATTTATAAGTCTGCAGGTTTGTGAATTGCAGTGCCCCTGAGCTCCATTTTTCAACTCGCTCTCTTGGGAGCTGGCCGAAAAAGCGCAGGATTGCTTTAGGCCCTATTCTGCTTCCGGGCGGCAGACTGAGCCTGTGGTTAATTCTTCTTCCTGATGGGAAAATAGAGTGATCTGTGCCTGTCGCAACACCTAGAGCTAGTCTCTCATTGGTTCCCCCTCTTCCCGTTCATCCTCAGAACACATTGCAACCTGTACGGAACAGGAGGTTAAAGGTGCTGATTCTCTAAGGAGGGAGATTGCTAGTAAAGCGGCTGGAATGGCGAACCCGAGCACAAGGAGATGAGAAATGAGGTGCGTTTTAGAAACCTTTCCCGATCACTCGGTGTACCGTCTTCTGGGTTTCTCATGCATGATTTCGATGTAGGAAGATGCCCTTGAACCTGGAGATTTGGGACCCATGGGATGGGTACCACGCAGTATTACTTTAAAGCGTCTGTGTTTGCTCACCCAACCTCACCAAACCTCTCAGCCCCAAGAGTGTCCACCCTTATGTCTCAATCAGCTGCGGGTCTAGATATGGTCAACCCAGGTGGCATCACAGCCCCTGAACGAATTTTGTAAGAATTTCTCTCTCTTTCACTGTCTTTGTTTCACGGGTTTTTAAAATTAATTGAGTTTCATAATGGGGTTTAGCTGCTTTTCACTGCTGTGTTTATGCAGCTTTACACTCACTTGACTCACTTACAGAGAGATAAGAATACATAGGTTTTAAGATTCTTTCTAGTCAGATATATTCTTTGGCGGTGAATAGGGGGTGTTGAGTCCAGTTCACTGAGCAAGGAGTAGGTCTTGTCTATTACATATTGGGTTTTTGGAACGGTATCTGAGCTAATTTGAAACCCTTGTTTTATGCATCACCCCACCTCACCTTTCCCGTTAGGTAGCCATAGTGTGTTTTCTAACCGTGTGACTCTGTTCTGTTTTGTAATTCAGTTCAAAGGTATTGGTTTTTACATTCCCTCTATAAGTGATATCTTATGATAAGTGTCTTTTTCTGTGTGACTTATTGCACTTAGAATCGTCGTACCTAAATCCACTCATCATGCTGCTACTAGCCTTATGACGTTGATTTCATGGCTGAGTGATATTCCATTGTACATAAGGACCACAACTTCTTTATCCATTTTTCTCTTTCGTGGGATATTTAAGGTGTAACAAAGTGGAGGTTCTTGTCAACAGAGCAGCCCTAAACTTTGGGGTGCTTGTGTCTTGCTGATTTTTAGTTTTCCCAATTTATACGCCCATGAGTGGAAGTGCCCTATGCTCTCTAAGCTGAGTTTTGTAAATGTTTCAGGACACACCGTACACTTCTCCAGAGTGGCTGTTGGCAATTTACATCCCGCCCATCAGCGTAGCAAGGCTCCCGTTTCTCCGTGGCCTTTCCTGCATTTCTGGTTTTGACACTTTATTCAGCATGGCCCTTTTGACCGATGGGAAGCGAGACTTCTTTGTAGCCCTGATTTGCCTTTCCAGGTTGCTTGGTTGGCCAAAAAGGGCGTATGCGTTTTTTCCTGAATATATTCAGGAAAAAACGCATACGCCCTTTTTGGCCAAGGGCATCATTGTCGAGGTTTTGCCGCTTTTCCTGTGCTTTAAAGGCGATTCGAATCTGCCTCCTGAAATCTGTTTCCTGCAATTCTGCCTTGCTTTCAAATCCTCTTCGTTGCCTTTCCTCAATCTATTTTTGGACGAGAGTTAACATTTATAACTCTGCAGGTTTGTGAATTGCAGTGCCCCTGAGCTCCATTTTTCAACTCGCTGTTTTGGGAGCTAGCCGCAAAAGCGCAGGATTGCTTCAGGCCCTATTCTGGTTCCGGTCAGCAGACTGAGCCTGCGGTTAATTCTTCTTCCTGATGGGAGAATAGAGTGACCTGTGCCTGTCCCAAAACCTAGAGCTAGTCTATCATTGCTTCCCCCTCTTCCCGTACATCCTCAGGACAAATTGCAACCTGTATGGAACAGGAGGTTAAAGGTGCTGATTCTCCAAGGTGGGAGAATGCTAGTAAAGCGGCTGGAATGGCGTACCCGAGCACAAGGAGATGAGAAATGAGGTGCGGTTTAGAAACCTTTCCCGTTCACACGGTGTAACTTCTTCTGGGTTTCTCATGCATGGTTTCGATGTAGGAAGATGCCCTTGAACCTGGAGATTTGGGACTCATGGGATGGGTACCACGCAGTATTACTTTAAAGGGTCTGCGTTTGGTCACCCAACCTCACCAAACCTCTCAGCCCCTAGAGTGTCCACCCTTATGTCTCAATCAGCTGCGGGTCTAGATATGGTCAATCCAGGTGGCATCACAGCCCCTGAACGAATTTTGTAAGAATTTCTCTCTCTTTCACTGTCTTTGTTTCACGGGTTTTTAAAATTAATTGAGTTTTATAATGGGGTTTAGCTGCTTTTCACTGCTGTGTTTATGCATCTTTACACCCACTTGACTCACTTACAGAGAGATATCAATACATAGGTTTTAAGATTCTTACTAGTCAGATATATTCTTGGGCGGTGAATAGGGGGTGTTGAGTCCAGTTCACTGAGCAAGGAGTAGGTCTTGTCTATTACATATTGGGTTTATGGAACGGTATCTGAGCTAATTTGAAACCCTTGTTTTATGCATCACCTCACCTCACCTTTCCCGTTAGGCAGCCATAGTGTGTTTTCTAAACGTGTGACTCTGTTCTGTTTTGTAATTCAGTTCAAGGGTAGAGGTTTTCACATTCCCTCTATAAGTGATATCTTATGATAAGTGTCTTTTTCTGTGTGACTTATTTCACTTAGAATCGTCGTACCTAAATCCACTCATCATGCTGCTACTAGCCTTATGACGTTGATTTCATGGCTGAGTGATATTCCATTGTACATAAGGACCACAACTTCTTTATCCATTTTTCTCTTTCGTGGGATATTTAAGGTGTAACAAAGTGGAGGTTCTTGTCAACAGAGCAGCCCTAAACTTTGGGGTGCCTGTGTCGTGCTGATTTTTAGTTTTCCCAATTTATACGCCCATGAGTGGAAGTGCCCTATGCTCTCTAAGCTGAGTTTTTTAGATGTTTCAGGACACACCGTACACTTCTCCAGAGTGCCTCTTGGCAATTTACATCCAGCCCATCAGCGTAGCAAGTCTCGTGTTTCTCCATGGCCTGTCCTGCGTTTCTGGTTTTGACACTTTATTCAGCATGGCCCTTTTGACCGATGGGAAGCGAGACTTCTTTGTAGCGCTGATTTGCCTTTCCAGGTTGCTTGGTTGGCCAAAAAGGGCGTATGCGTTTTTTCCTGAATATATTCAGGAAAAAACGCATACGCCCTTTTTGGCCAAGGGCATCATTGTCGAGGTTTTGCCACTTTTCCTGTGCTTTAAAGGCGATTCGAATCTGCCTCCTGAAATCTGTTTCCTGCAATTCTGCCTTGCTTTCAAATCCTCTTTGTTGCCTTCCCTCAATATATTTTTAGACGAGAGTTATCATTTATAATTCTGCAGGTTTGTGAATTGCAGTGCCCCTGAGCTCCATTTTTCAACTCGCTCTCTTGGGAGCTGGCCGAAAAAGCGCAGGATTGCTTTAGGCCCTATTCTGCTTCCGGGCGGCAGACTGAGCCTGTGGTTAATTCTTCTTCCTGATGGGAAAATAGAGTGATCTGTGCCTGTCGCAACACCTAGAGCTAGTCTCTCATTGGTTCCCCCTCTTCCCGTTCATCCTCAGAACACATTGCAACCTGTACGGAACAGGAGGTTAAAGGTGCTGATTCTCTAAGGAGGGAGATTGCTAGTAAAGCGGCTGGAATGGCGAACCCGAGCACAAGGAGATGAGAAATGAGGTGCGTTTTAGAAACCTTTCCCGATCACTCGGTGTACCGTCTTCTGGGTTTCTCATGCATGTTTTCGATGTACGAAGATGCCCTTGAACCTGGAGATTTGGGACCCATGGGATGGGTACCACGCAGTATTACTTTAAAGCGTCTGTGTTTGCTCACCCAACCTCACCAAACCTCTCAGCCCCAAGAGTGTCCACCCTTATGTCTCAATCAGCTGCGGGTCTAGATATGGTCAACCCAGGTGGCATCACAGCCCCTGAACGAATTTTGTAAGAATTTCTCTCTCTTTCACTGTCTTTGTTTCACGGGTTTTTAAAATTAATTGAGTTTCATAATGGGGTTTAGCTGCTTTTCACTGCTGTGTTTATGCAGCTTTACACTCACTTGACTCACTTACAGAGAGATAAGAATACATAGGTTTTAAGATTCTTTCTAGTCAGATATATTCTTTGGCGGTGAATAGGGGGTGTTGAGTCCAGTTCACTGAGCAAGGAGTATGTCTTGTCTATTACATATTGGGTTTTTGGAACGGTATCTGAGCTAATTTGAAACCCTTGTTTTATGCATCACCCCACCTCACCTTTCCCGTTAGGTAGCCATAGTGTGTTTTCTAACCGTGTGACTGTTCTGTTTTGTAATTCAGTTCAAGGGTATTGGTTTTTACATTCCCTCTATAAGTGATATCTTATGATAAGTGTCTTTTTCTGTGTGACTTATTGCACTTAGAATCGTCGTACCTAAATCCACTCATCATGCTGCTACTAGCCTTATGACGTTGATTTCATGGCTGAGTGATATTCCATTGTACATAAGGACCACAACTTCTTTATCCATTTTTCTCTTTCGTGGGATATTTAAGGTGTAACAAAGTGGAGGTTCTTGTCAACAGAGCAGCCCTAAACTTTGGGGTGCTTGTGTCTTGCTGATTTTTAGTTTTCCCAATTTATACGCCCATGAGTGGAAGTGCCCTATGCTCTCTAAGCTGAGTTTTGTAAATGTTTCAGGACACACCGTACACTTCTCCAGAGTGGCTGTTGGCAATTTACATCCCGCCCATCAGCGTAGCAAGGCTCCCGTTTCTCCGTGGCCTTTCCTGCATTTCTGGTTTTGACACTTTATTCAGCATGGCCCTTTTGACCGATGGGAAGCGAGACTTCTTTGTAGCCCTGATTTGCCTTTCCAGGTTGCTTGGTTGGCCAAAAAGGGCGTATGCGTTTTTTCCTGAATATATTCAGGAAAAAACGCATACGCCCTTTTTGGCCAAGGGCATCATTGTCGAGGTTTTGCCGCTTTTCCTGTGCTTTAAAGGCGATTCGAATCTGCCTCTTGAAATCTGTTTCCAGCAATTCTGCCTTGCTTTCAAATCCTCTTCGTTGCCTTTCCTCAATCTATTTGTGGACGAGAGTTAACATTTATAACTCTGCAGGTTTGTGAATTGCAGTGCCCCTGAGCTCCATTTTTCAACTCGCTGTTTTGGGAGCTAGCCGCAAAAGCGCAGGATTGCTTCAGGCCCTATTCTGGTTCCGGTCAGCAGACTGAGCCTGCGGTTAATTCTTCTTCCTGATGGGAAAATAGAGTGACCTGTGCCTGTCCCAAAACCTAGAGCTAGTCTATCATTGCTTCCCCCTCTTCCCGTACATCCTCAGGACAAATTGCAACCTGTATGGAACAGGAGGTTAAAGGTGCAGATTCTACAAGGTGGGAGAATGCTAGTAAAGCGGCTGAAATGGCGTACCCGAGCACAAGGAGATGAGAAATGAGGTGCGGTTTAGAAACCTTTCCCGTTCACACGGTGTAACTTCTTCTGGGTTTCTCATGCATGGTTTCGATGTAGGAAGATGCCCTTGAACCTGGAGATTTGGGACTCATGGGATGGGTACCACGCAGTATTACTTTAAAGGGTCTGCGTTTGGTCACCCAACCTCACCAAACCTCTCAGCCCCAAGAGTGTCCACCCTTATGTCTCAATCAGCTGCGGGTCTAGATATGGTCAATCCAGGTGGCATCACAGCCCCTGAACGAATTTTGTAAGAATTTCTCTCTCTTTCACTGTCTTTGTTTCACGGGTTTTTAAAATTAATTGAGTTTTATAATGGGGTTTAGCTGCTTTTCACTGCTGTGTTTATGCATCTTTACACCCACTTGACTCACTTACAGAGAGATATCAATACATAGGTTTTAAGATTCTTACTAGTCAGATATATTCTTGGGCGGTGAATAGGGGGTGTTGAGTCCAGTTCACTGAGCAAGGAGTAGGTCTTGTCTATTACATATTGGGTTTATGGAACGGTATCTGAGCTAATTTGAAACCCTTGTTTTATGCATCACCTCACCTCACCTTTCCCGTTAGGCAGCCATAGTGTGTTTTCTAAACGTGTGACTCTGTTCTGTTTTGTAATTCAGTTCAAGGGTAGCGGTTTTTACATTCCCTCTATAAGTGATATCTTATGATAAGTGTCTTTTTCTGTGTGACTTATTTCACTTAGAATCGTCGTACCTAAATCCACTCATCATGCTGCTACTAGCCTTATGATGTTGATTTCATGGCTGAGTGATATTCCATTGTACATAAGGACCACAACTTCTTTATCCATTTTTCTCTTTCGTGGGATATTTAAGGTGTAACAAAGTGGAGGTTCTTGTCAACAGAGCAGCCCTAAACTTTGGGGTGCCTGTGTCGTGCTGATTTTTAGTTTTCCCAATTTATACGCCCATGAGTGGAAGTGCCCTATGCTCTCTAAGCTGAGTTTTTTAGATGTTTCAGGACACACCGTACACTTCTCCAGAGTGCCTCTTGGCAATTTACATCCAGCCCATCAGCGTAGCAAGTCTCGTGTTTCTCCATGGCCTGTCCTGCGTTTCTGGTTTTGACACTTTATTCAGCATGGCCCTTTTGACCGATGGGAAGCGAGACTTCTTTGTAGCGCTGATTGGCCTTTCCAGGTTGCTTGGTTGGCCAAAAAGGGCGTATGCGTTTTTTCCTGAATATATTCAGGAAAAAACGCATACGCCCTTTTTGGCCAAGGGCATCATTGTCGAGGTTTTGCCACTTTTCCTGTGCTTTAAAGGCGATTCGAATCTGCCTCCTGAAATCTGTTTCCTGCAATTCTGCCTTGCTTTCAAATCCTCTTTGTTGCCTTCCCTCAATATATTTTTAGACGAGAGTTATCATTTATAAGTCTGCAGGTTTTTGAATTGCAGTGCCCCTGAGCTCCATGTTTCAACTCGCTCTCTTGGGAGCTGGCCGCAAAAGCGCAGGATTGCTTTAGGCCCTATTCTGCTTCCGGGCGGCAGACTGAGCATGTGGTTAATTCTTCTTCCTGATGGGAAAATAGAGTGACCTGTGCCTGTCCCAACACCTAGAGCTAGTCTCTCATTGGTTCCCCCTCTTTCAGTTCATCCTCAGGACAAATTGCAACCTGTATGGAACAGGAGGTTAAAGGTGCTGATTCTCCAAGGAGGGAGATTGCTAGTAAAGCGGCTGAAATGGCGTACCCGAGCACAAGGAGATGAGAAATGAGGTGCGGTTTAGAAACCTTTCCCGTTCACACGGTGTAACTTCTTCTGGGTTTCTCATGCATGGTTTCGATGTAGGAAGATGCCCTTGAACCTGGAGATTTGGGACTCATGGGTTGGGTACCACGCAGTATTACTTTAAAGGGTCTGCGTTTGGTCACCCAACCTCACCAAACCTCTCAGCCCCAAGAGTGTCCACCCTTATGTCTCAATCAGCTGCGGGTCTAGATATGGTCAATCCAGGTGGCATCACAGCCCCTGAACGAATTTTGTAAGAATTTCTCTCTCTTTCACTGTCTTTGTTTCACGGGTTTTTAAAATTAATTGAGTTTTATAATGGGGTTTAGCTGCTTTTCACTGCTGTGTTTATGCATCTTTACACCCACTTGACTCACTTACAGAGAGATATCAATACATAGGTTTTAAGATTCTTACTAGTCAGATATATTCTTGGGCGGTGAATAGGGGGTGTTGAGTCCAGTTCACTGAGCAAGGAGTAGGTCTTGTCTATTACATATTGGGTTTATGGAACGGTATCTGAGCTAATTTGAAACCCTTGTTTTATGCATCACCTCACCTCACCTTTCCCGTTAGGCAGCCATAGTGTGTTTTCTAAACGTGTGACTCTGTTCTGTTTTGTAATTCAGTTCAAGGGTAGCGGTTTTTACATTCCCTCTATAAGTGATATCTTATGATAAGTGTCTTTTTCTGTGTGACTTATTTCACTTAGAATCGTCGTACCTAAATCCACTCATCATGCTGCTACTAGCCTTATGATGTTGATTTCATGGCTGAGTGATATTCCATTGTACATAAGGACCACAACTTCTTTATCCATTTTTCTCTTTCGTGGGATATTTAAGGTGTAACAAAGTGGAGGTTCTTGTCAACAGAGCAGCCCTAAACTTTGGGGTGCCTGTGTCGTGCTGATTTTTAGTTTTCCCAATTTATACGCCCATGAGTGGAAGTGCCCTATGCTCTCTAAGCTGAGTTTTTTAGATGTTTCAGGACACACCGTACACTTCTCCAGAGTGCCTCTTGGCAATTTACATCCAGCCCATCAGCGTAGCAAGTCTCGTGTTTCTCCATGGCCTGTCCTGCGTTTCTGGTTTTGACACTTTATTCAGCATGGCCCTTTTGACCGATGGGAAGCGAGACTTCTTTGTAGCGCTGATTGGCCTTTCCAGGTTGCTTGGTTGGCCAAAAAGGGCGTATGCGTTTTTTCCTGAATATATTCAGGAAAAAACGCATACGCCCTTTTTGGCCAAGGGCATCATTGTCGAGGTTTTGCCACTTTTCCTGTGCTTTAAAGGCGATTCGAATCTGCCTCCTGAAATCTGTTTCCTGCAATTCTGCCTTGCTTTCAAATCCTCTTTGTTGCCTTCCCTCAATATATTTTTAGACGAGAGTTATCATTTATAAGTCTGCAGGTTTTTGAATTGCAGTGCCCCTGAGCTCCATGTTTCAACTCGCTCTCTTGGGAGCTGGCCGCAAAAGCGCAGGATTGCTTTAGGCCCTATTCTGCTTCCGGGCGGCAGACTGAGCATGTGGTTAATTCTTCTTCCTGATGGGAAAATAGAGTGACCTGTGCCTGTCCCAACACCTAGAGCTAGTCTCTCATTGGTTCCCCCTCTTTCAGTTCATCCTCAGGACAAATTGCAACCTGTATGGAACAGGAGGTTAAAGGTGCTGATTCTCCAAGGAGGGAGATTGCTAGTAAAGTGGCTGGAAAGGCGAACCCGAGCACAAGGAGATGAGAAATGAGGTGCGTTTTAGAAACCTTTCCCGATCACTCGGTGGACCATCCTCTGGGTTTCTCATGCATGTTTTCGATGTAGGAAATGCCCTTGAACCTGGAGATTTGGGACCCATGGGATGGGTACCACGCGGTATTACTTTAAAGCGTCTGCGTTTGCTCACCCAACCTCACCAAACCTCTCAGCCCCAAGAGTGTCCACCCTTATGTCTCAATCAGCTGCAGGTCTAGATATGGTCAATCCAGGTGGCATCACAGCCCCTGAACGAATTTTGTAAGAATTTCTCTCTCTTTCACTGTCTCTGTTTCAAGGGTTTTTAAAATTAATTGAGTTTTATAATGGGGTTTAGCTGCTTTTCACTGCTGTGTTTATGCAGCTTTACACCCACTTGACTCACTTACAGAGAGATATCAATACATAGGTTTTAAGATTCTTACTAGTCAGATATATTCTTGGGTGGTGAATAGGGGGTGTTGAGTCCAGTTCCCTGAGCAAGGAGTAGGTCTTGTCTATTACATATTGCGTTTATGGAACGGTATCTGAGCTAATTTGAAACCCTTGTTTTATGCATCACCCCACCTCACCTTTCCCGTTAGGCAGCCATAGTGTGTTTTCTAACCGTGTGACTCTGTTCTGTTTTGTAATTCAGTTCAAGGGTAGCGGTTTTTACATTCCCTCTATAAGTGATATCTTATGATAAGTGTCTTTTTCTGTGTGACTTATTTCACTTAGAATCGTCGTACCTAAACCCACTCATCATGCTGCTACTAGCCTTATGACGTTGATTTCATGGCTGAGTGATATTCCATTGTACATAAGGACCACAACTTCTTTATCCATTTTTCTCTTTCGTGGGATATTTAAGGTGTAACAAAGTGGAGGTTCTTGTCAACAGAGCAGCCCTAAACTTTGGGGTGCCTGTGTCGTGCTGATTTTTAGTTTTCCCAATTTATACGCCCATGAGTGGAAGTGCCCTATGCTCTCTAAGCTGAGTTTTTTAGATGTTTCAGGACACACCGTACACTTCTCCAGAGTGCCTCTTGGCAATTTACATCCAGCCCATCTGCGTAGCAAGTCTCGTGTTTCTCCATGGCCTGTCCTGCGTTTCTGGTTTTGACACTTTATTCAGCATGGCCCTTTTGACCGATGGGAAGCGAGACTTCTTTGTAGCGCTGATTTGCCTTTCCAGGTTGCTTGGTTGGCCAAGAAGGGCGTATGCGTTTTTTCCTGATTATATTCAGGAAAAAACGCATACGCCCTTCTTGGACAAGGGCATCATTGTCGAGGTTTTGCCACTTTTCCTGTGCTTTAAAGGCGATTCGAATCTGCCTCCTGAAATCTGTTTCCTGCAATTCTGCCTTGCTTTCAAATCCTCTTTGTTGCCTTCCCTCAATATATTTTTAGACGAGAGTTATCATTTATAATTCTGCAGGTTTGTGAATTGCAGTGCCCCTGAGCTCCATTTTTCAACTCGCTCTCTTGGGAGCTGGCCGAAAAAGCGCAGGATTGCTTTAGGCCCTATTCTGCTTCCGGGCGGCAGACTGAGCCTGTGGTTAATTCTTCTTCCTGATGGGAAAATAGAGTGATCTGTGCCTGTCGCAACACCTAGAGCTAGTCTCTCATTGGTTCCCCCTCTTCCCGTTCATCCTCAGAGCACATTGCAACCTGTACGGAACAGGAGGTTAAAGGTGCTGATTCTCTAAGGAGGGAGATTGCTAGTAAAGCGGCTGGAATGGCGAACCCGAGCACAAGGAGATGAGAAATGAGGTGCGTTTTAGAAACCTTTCCTGATCACGCGGTGTACCGTCTTCTGGGTTTCTCATGCATGTTTTCGATGTAGGAAGATGCCCTTGAACCTGGAGATTTGGGACCCATGGGATGGGTACCACACAGTATTACTTTAAAGCGTCTGTGTTTGGTCACCCAACCTCACCAAACCTCTCAGCCCCTAGAGTGTCCACCCTTATGTCTCAATCAGCTGCGGGTCTAGATATGGTCAATCCAGGTGGCATCACAGCCCCTGAACGAATTTTGTAAGAATTTCTCTCTCTTTCACTGTCTTTGTTTCACGGGTTTTTAAAATTAATTGAGTTTTATAATGGGGTTTAGCTGCTTTTCACTGCTGTGTTTATGCATCTTTACACCCACTTGACTCACTTACAGAGAGATATCAATACATAGGTTTTAAGATTCTTACTAGTCAGATATATTCTTGGGCGGTGAATAGGGGGTGTTGAGTCCAGTTCACTGAGCAAGGAGTAGGTCTTGTCTATTACATATTGGGTTTATGGAACGGTATCTGAGCTAATTTGAAACCCTTGTTTTATGCATCACCTCACCTCACCTTTCCCGTTAGGCAGCCATAGTGTGTTTTCTAAACGTGTGACTCTGTTCTGTTTTGTAATTCAGTTCAAGGGTAGAGGTTTTTACATTCCCTCTATAAGTGATATCTTATGATAAGTGTCTTTTTCTGTGTGACTTATTTCACTTAGAATCGTCGTACCTAAATCCACTCATCATGCTGCTACTAGCCTTATGACGTTGATTTCATGGCTGAGTGATATTCCATTGTACATAAGGACCACAACTTCTTTATCCATTTTTCTCTTTCGTGGGATATTTAAGGTGTAACAAAGTGGAGGTTCTTGTCAACAGAGCAGCCCTAAACTTTGGGGTGCCGGTGTCGTGCTGATTTTTAGTTTTCCCAATTTATACGCCCATGAGTGGAAGTGCCCTATGCTCTCTAAGCTGAGTTTTTTAGATGTTTCAGGACACACCGTACACTTCTCCAGAGTGCCTCTTGGCAATTTACATCCAGCCCATCAGCGTAGCAAGTCTCGTGTTTCTCCATGGCCTGTCCTGCGTTTCTGGTTTTGACACTTTATTCAGCATGGCCCTTTTGACCGATGGGAAGCGAGACTTCTTTGTAGCGCTGATTTGCCTTTCCAGGTTGCTTGGTTGGCCAAAAAGGGCGTATGAGTTTTTTCCTGAATATATTCAGGAAAAAACGCATACGCCCTTTTTGGCCAAGGGCATCATTGTCGAGGTTTTGCCACTTTTCCTGTGCTTTAAAGGCGATTCGAATCTGCCTCCTGAAATCTGTTTCCTGCAATTCTGCCTTGCTTTCAAATCCTCTTTGTTGCCTTCCCTCAATATATTTTTAGACGAGAGTTATCATTTATAATTCTGCAGGTTTGTGAATTGCAGTGCCCCTGAGCTCCATTTTTCAACTCGCTCTCTTGGGAGCTGGCCGAAAAAGCGCAGGATTGCTTTAGGCCCTATTCTGCTTCCGGGCGGCAGACTGAGCCTGTGGTTAATTCTTCTTCCTGATGGGAAAATAGAGTGATCTGTGCCTGTCGCAACACCTAGAGCTAGTCTCTCATTGGTTCCCCTTCTTCCCGTTCATCCTCAGAACACATTGCAACCTGTACGGAACAGGAGGTTAAAGGTGCTGATTCTCTAAGGAGGGAGATTGCTAGTAAAGCGGCTGGAATGGCGAACCCGAGCACAAGGAGATGAGAAATGAGGTGCGTTTTAGAAACCTTTCCCGATCACTCGGTGTACCGTCTTCTGGGTTTCTCATGCATGTTTTCGATGTAGGAAGATGCCCTTGAACCTGGAGATTTGGGACCCATGGGATGGGTACCACGCAGTATTACTTTAAAGCGTCTGTGTTTGCTCACCCAACCTCACCAAACCTCTCAGCCCCAAGAGTGTCCACCCTTATGTCTCAATCAGCTGCGGGTCTAGATATGGTCAACCCAGGTGGCATCACAGCCCCTGAACGAATTTTGTAAGAATTTCTCTCTCTTTCACTGTCTTTGTTTCACGGGTTTTTAAAATTAATTGAGTTTCATAATGGGGTTTAGCTGCTTTTCACTGCTGTGTTTATGCAGCTTTACACTCACTTGACTCACTTACAGAGAGATAAGAATACATAGGTTTTAAGATTCTTTCTAGTCAGATATATTCTTTGGCGGTGAATAGGGGGTGTTGAGTCCAGTTCACTGAGCAAGGAGTAGGTCTTGTCTATTACATATTGGGTTTTTGGAACGGTATCTGAGCTAATTTGAAACCCTTGTTTTATGCATCACCCCACCTCACCTTTCCCGTTAGGTAGCCATAGTGTGTTTTCTAACCGTGTGACTCTGTTCTGTTTTGTAATTCAGTTCAAGGGTATTGGTTTTTACATTCCCTCTATAAGTGATATCTTATGATAAGTGTCTTTTTCTGTGTGACTTATTGCACTTAGAATCGTCGTACCTAAATCCACTCATCATGCTGCTACTAGCCTTATGACGTTGATTTCATGGCTGAGTGATATTCCATTGTACATAAGGACCACAACTTCTTTATCCATTTTTCTCTTTCGTGGGATATTTAAGGTGTAACAAAGTGGAGGTTCTTGTCAACAGAGCAGCCCTAAACTTTGGGGTGCTTGTGTCTTGCTGATTTTTAGTTTTCCCAATTTATACGCCCATGAGTGGAAGTGCCCTATGCTCTCTAAGCTGAGTTTTGTAAATGTTTCAGGACACACCGTACACTTCTCCAGAGTGGCTGTTGGCAATTTACATCCCGCCCATCAGCGTAGCAAGGCTCCCGTTTCTCCGTGGCCTTTCCTGCATTTCTGGTTTTGACACTTTATTCAGCATGGCCCTTTTGACCGATGGGAAGCGAGACTTCTTTGTAGCCCTGATTTGCCTTTCTAGGTTGCTTGGTTGGCCAAAAAGGGCGTATGCGTTTTTTCCTGAATATATTCAGGAAAAAACGCATACGCCCTTTTTGGCCAAGGGCATCATTGTCGAGGTTTTGCCGCTTTTCCTGTGCTTTAAAGGCGATTCGAATCTGCCTCTTGAAATCTGTTTCCAGCAATTCTGCCTTGCTTTCAAATCCTCTTCGTTGCCTTTCCTCAATCTATTTGTGGACGAGAGTTAACATTTATAACTCTGCAGGTTTGTGAATTGCAGTGCCCCTGAGCTCCATTTTTCAACTCGCTGTTTTGGGAGTTAGCCGCAAAAGCGCAGGATTGCTTCAGGCCCTATTCTGGTTCCGGTCAGCAGACTGAGCCTGCGGTTAATTCTTCTTCCTGATGGGAAAATAGAGTGACCTGTGCCTGTCCCAAAACCTAGAGCTAGTCTATCATTGCTTCCCCCTCTTCCCGTACATCCTCAGGACAAATTGCAACCTGTATGGAACAGGAGGTTAAAGGTGCAGATTCTACAAGGTGGGAGAATGCTAGTAAAGCGGCTGAAATGGCGTACCCGAGCACAAGGAGATGAGAAATGAGGTGCGGTTTAGAAACCTTTCCCGTTCACACGGTGTAACTTCTTCTGGGTTTCTCATGCATGGTTTCGATGTAGGAAGATGCCCTTGAACCTGGAGATTTGGGACTCATGGGATGGGTACCACGCAGTATTACTTTAAAGGGTCTGCGTTTGGTCACCCAACCTCACCAAACCTCTCAGCCCCAAGAGTGTCCACCCTTATGTCTCAATCAGCTGCGGGTCTAGATATGGTCAATCCAGGTGGCATCACAGCCCCTGAACGAATTTTGTAAGAATTTCTCTCTCTTTCACTGTCTTTGTTTCACGGGTTTTTAAAATTAATTGAGTTTTATAATGGGGTTTAGCTGCTTTTCACTGCTGTGTTTATGCATCTTTACACCCACTTGACTCACTTACAGAGAGATATCAATACATAGGTTTTAAGATTCTTACTAGTCAGATATATTCTTGGGCGGTGAATAGGGGGTGTTGAGTCCAGTTCACTGAGCAAGGA
This sequence comes from Eschrichtius robustus, assembly GCF_028021215.1. NCBI lineage: Eukaryota > Metazoa > Chordata > Mammalia > Artiodactyla > Eschrichtiidae > Eschrichtius > Eschrichtius robustus. Next base: position 44,588,979 of record NC_090830.1, on the reverse strand, counting down.
GTAGGTCTTGTCTATTACATATTGGGTTTATGGAACGGTATCTGAGCTAATTTGAAACCCTTGTTTTATGCATCACCTCACCTCACCTTTCCCGTTAGGCAGCCATAGTGTGTTTTCTAAACGTGTGACTCTGTTCTGTTTTGTAATTTAGTTCAAGGGTAGAGGTTTTTACATTCCCTCTATAAGTGATATCTTATGATAAGTGTCTTTTTCTGTGTGACTTATTTCACTTAGAATCGTCGTACCTAAATCCACTCATCATGCTGCTACTAGCCTTATGACGTTGATTTCATGGCTGAGTGATATTCCATTGTACATAAGGACCACAACTTCTTTATCCATTTTTCTCTTTCGTGGGATATTTAAGGTGTAACAAAGTGGAGGTTCTTGTCAACAGAGCAGCCCTAAACTTTGGGGTGCCTGTGTCGTGCTGATTTTTAGTTTTCCCAATTTATACGCCCATGAGTGGAAGTGCCCTATGCTCTCTAAGCTGAGTTTTTTAGATGTTTCAGGACACACCGTACACTTCTCCAGAGTGCCTCTTGGCAATTTACATCCAGCCCATCAGCGTAGCAAGTCTCGTGTTTCTCCATGGCCTGTCTTGCGTTTCTGGTTTTGACACTTTATTCAGCATGGCCCTTTTGACCGATGGGAAGCGAGACTTCTTTGTAGCGCTGATTTGCCTTTCCAGGTTGCTTGGTTGGCCAAAAAGGGCGTATGCGTTTTTTCCTGAATATATTCAGGAAAAAACGCATACGCCCTTTTTGGCCAAGGGCATCATTGTCGAGGTTTTGCCACTTTTCCTGTGCTTTAAAGGCGATTCGAATCTGCCTCCTGAAATCTGTTTCCTGCAATTCTGCCTTGCTTTCAAATCCTCTTTGTTGCCTTCCCTCAATATATTTTTAGACGAGAGTTATCATTTATAAGTCTGCAGGTTTGTGAATTGCAGTGCCCCTGAGCTCCATGTTTCAACTCGCTCTCTTGGGAGCTGGCCGCAAAAGCGCAGGATTGCTTTAGGCCCTATTCTGCTTCCGGGCGGCAGACTGAGCATGTGGTTAATTCTTCTTCCTGATGGGAAAATAGAGTGACCTGTGCCTGTCCCAACACCTAGAGCTAGTCTCTCATTGGTTCCCCCTCTTTCAGTTCATCCTCAGGACAAATTGCAACCTGTATGGAACAGGAGGTTAAAGGTGCTGATTCTCCAAGGAGGGAGATTGCTAGTAAAGTGGCTGGAATGGCGAACCCGAGCACAAGGAGATGAGAAATGAGGTGCGTTTTAGAAACCTTTCCCGATCACTCGGTGGACCATCCTCTGGGTTTCTCATGCATGTTTTCGATGTAGGAAATGCCCTTGAACCTGGAGATTTGGGACCCATGGGATGGGTACCACGCAGTATTACTTTAAAGCGTCTGCGTTTGCTCACCCAACCTCACCAAACCTCTCAGCCCCAAGAGTGTCCACCCTTATGTCTCAATCAGCTGCAGGTCTAGATATGGTCAATCCAGGTGGCATCACAGCCCCTGAACGAATTTTGTAAGAATTTCTCTCTCTTTCACTGTCTCTGTTTCAAGGGTTTTTAAAATTAATTGAGTTTTATAATGGGGTTTAGCTGCTTTTCACTGCTGTGTTTATGCAGCTTTACACCCACTTGACTCACTTACAGAGAGATATCAATACATAGGTTTTAAGATTCTTACTAGTCAGATATATTCTTGGGTGGTGAATAGGGGGTGTTGAGTCCAGTTCCCTGAGCAAGGAGTAGGTCTTGTCTATTACATATTGCGTTTATGGAACGGTATCTGAGCTAATTTGAAACCCTTGTTTTATGCATCACCCCACCTCACCTTTCCCGTTAGGCAGCCATAGTGTGTTTTCTAACCGTGTGACTCTGTTCTGTTTTGTAATTCAGTTCAAGGGTAGCGGTTTTTACATTCCCTCTATAAGTGATATCTTATGATAAGTGTCTTTTTCTGTGTGACTTATTTCACTTAGAATCGTCGTACCTAAACCCACTCATCATGCTGCTACTAGCCTTATGACGTTGATTTCATGGCTGAGTGATATTCCATTGTACATAAGGAACACAACTTCTTTATCCATTTTTCTCTTTCCTGGGATATTTAAGGTGTAACAAAGTGGAGGTTCTTGTCAACAGAGCAGCCCTAAACTTTGGGGTGCCTGTGTCGTGCTGATTTTTAGTTTTCCCAATTTATACGCCCATGAGTGGAAGTGCCCTATGCTCTCTAAGCTGAGTTTTTTAGATGTTTCAGGACACACCGTACACTTCTCCAGAGTGCCTCTTGGCAATTTACATCCAGCCCATCTGCGTAGCAAGTCTCGTGTTTCTCCATGGCCTGTCCTGCGTTTCTGGTTTTGACACTTTATTCAGCATGGCCCTTTTGACCGATGGGAAGCGAGACTTCTTTGTAGCGCTGATTTGCCTTTCCAGGTTGCTTGGTTGGCCAAGAAGGGCGTATGCGTTTTTTCCTGATTATATTCAGGAAAAAACGCATACGCCCTTCTTGGCCAAGGGCATCATTGTCGAGGTTTTGCCACTTTTCCTGTGCTTTAAAGGCGATTCGAATCTGCCTCCTGAAATCTGTTTCCTGCAATTCTGCCTTGCTTTCAAATCCTCTTTGTTGCCTTCCCTCAATATATTTTTAGACGAGAGTTATCATTTATAAGTCTGCAGGTTTGTGAATTGCAGTGCCCCTGAGCTCCATTTTTCAACTCGCTCTCTTGGGAGCTGGCCGAAAAAGCGCAGGATTGCTTTAGGCCCTATTCTGCTTCCGGGCGGCAGACTGAGCCTGTGGTTAATTCTTCTTCCTGATGGGAAAATAGAGTGATCTGTGCCTGTCGCAACACCTAGAGCTAGTCTCTCATTGGTTCCCCCTCTTCCCGTTCATCCTCAGAACACATTGCAACCTGTACGGAACAGGAGGTTAAAGGTGCTGATTCTCTAAGGAGGGAGATTGCTAGTAAAGCGGCTGGAATGGCGAACCCGAGCACAAGGAGATGAGAAATGAGGTGCGTTTTAGAAACCTTTCCCGATCACTCGGTGTACCGTCTTCTGGGTTTCTCATGCATGATTTCGATGTAGGAAGATGCCCTTGAACCTGGAGATTTGGGACCCATGGGATGGGTACCACGCAGTATTACTTTAAAGCGTCTGTGTTTGCTCACCCAACCTCACCAAACCTCTCAGCCCCAAGAGTGTCCACCCTTATGTCTCAATCAGCTGCGGGTCTAGATATGGTCAACCCAGGTGGCATCACAGCCCCTGAACGAATTTTGTAAGAATTTCTCTCTCTTTCACTGTCTTTGTTTCACGGGTTTTTAAAATTAATTGAGTTTCATAATGGGGTTTAGCTGCTTTTCACTGCTGTGTTTATGCAGCTTTACACTCACTTGACTCACTTACAGAGAGATAAGAATACATAGGTTTTAAGATTCTTTCTAGTCAGATATATTCTTGGGCGGTGAATAGGGGGTGTTGAGTCCAGTTCACTGAGCAAGGAGTAGGTCTTGTCTATTACATATTGGGTTTTTGGAACGGTATCTGAGCTAATTTGAAACCCTTGTTTTATGCATCACCCCACCTCACCTTTCCCGTTAGGTAGCCATAGTGTGTTTTCTAACCGTGTGACTCTGTTCTGTTTTGTAATTCAGTTCAAAGGTATTGGTTTTTACATTCCCTCTATAAGTGATATCTTATGATAAGTGTCTTTTTCTGTGTGACTTATTGCACTTAGAATCGTCGTACCTAAATCCACTCATCATGCTGCTACTAGCCTTATGACGTTGATTTCATGGCTGAGTGATATTCCATTGTACATAAGGACCACAACTTCTTTATCCATTTTTCTCTTTCGTGGGATATTTAAGGTGTAACAAAGTGGAGGTTCTTGTCAACAGAGCAGCCCTAAACTTTGGGGTGCTTGTGTCTTGCTGATTTTTAGTTTTCCCAATTTATACGCCCATGAGTGGAAGTGCCCTATGCTCTCTAAGCTGAGTTTTGTAAATGTTTCAGGACACACCGTACACTTCTCCAGAGTGGCTGTTGGCAATTTACATCCCGCCCATCAGCGTAGCAAGGCTCCCGTTTCTCCGTGGCCTTTCCTGCATTTCTGGTTTTGACACTTTATTCAGCATGGCCCTTTTGACCGATGGGAAGCGAGACTTCTTTGTAGCCCTGATTTGCCTTTCCAGGTTGCTTGGTTGGCCAAAAAGGGCGTATGCGTTTTTTCCTGAATATATTCAGGAAAAAACGCATACGCCCTTTTTGGCCAAGGGCATCATTGTCGAGGTTTTGCCGCTTTTCCTGTGCTTTAAAGGCGATTCGAATCTGCCTCCTGAAATCTGTTTCCTGCAATTCTGCCTTGCTTTCAAATCCTCTTCGTTGCCTTTCCTCAATCTATTTTTGGACGAGAGTTAACATTTATAACTCTGCAGGTTTGTGAATTGCAGTGCCCCTGAGCTCCATTTTTCAACTCGCTGTTTTGGGAGCTAGCCGCAAAAGCGCAGGATTGCTTCAGGCCCTATTCTGGTTCCGGTCAGCAGACTGAGCCTGCGGTTAATTCTTCTTCCTGATGGGAGAATAGAGTGACCTGTGCCTGTCCCAAAACCTAGAGCTAGTCTATCATTGCTTCCCCCTCTTCCCGTACATCCTCAGGACAAATTGCAACCTGTATGGAACAGGAGGTTAAAGGTGCTGATTCTCCAAGGTGGGAGAATGCTAGTAAAGCGGCTGGAATGGCGTACCCGAGCACAAGGAGATGAGAAATGAGGTGCGGTTTAGAAACCTTTCCCGTTCACACGGTGTAACTTCTTCTGGCTTTCTCATGCATGGTTTCGATGTAGGAAGATGCCCTTGAACCTGGAGATTTGGGACTCATGGGATGGGTACCACGCAGTATTACTTTAAAGGGTCTGCGTTTGGTCACCCAACCTCACCAAACCTCTCAGCCCCTAGAGTGTCCACCCTTATGTCTCAATCAGCTGCGGGTCTAGATATGGTCAATCCAGGTGGCATCACAGCCCCTGAACGAATTTTGTAAGAATTTCTCTCTCTTTCACTGTCTTTGTTTCACGGGTTTTTAAAATTAATTGAGTTTTATAATGGGGTTTAGCTGCTTTTCACTGCTGTGTTTATGCATCTTTACACCCACTTGACTCACTTACAGAGAGATATCAATACATAGGTTTTAAGATTCTTACTAGTCAGATATATTCTTGGGCGGTGAATAGGGGGTGTTGAGTCCAGTTCACTGAGCAAGGAGTAGGTCTTGTCTATTACATATTGGGTTTATGGAACGGTATCTGAGCTAATTTGAAACCCTTGTTTTATGCATCACCTCACCTCACCTTTCCCGTTAGGCAGCCATAGTGTGTTTTCTAAACGTGTGACTCTGTTCTGTTTTGTAATTCAGTTCAAGGGTAGAGGTTTTCACATTCCCTCTATAAGTGATATCTTATGATAAGTGTCTTTTTCTGTGTGACTTATTTCACTTAGAATCGTCGTACCTAAATCCACTCATCATGCTGCTACTAGCCTTATGACGTTGATTTCATGGCTGAGTGATATTCCATTGTACATAAGGACCACAACTTCTTTATCCATTTTTCTCTTTCGTGGGATATTTAAGGTGTAACAAAGTGGAGGTTCTTGTCAACAGAGCAGCCCTAAACTTTGGGGTGCCTGTGTCGTGCTGATTTTTAGTTTTCCCAATTTATACGCCCATGAGTGGAAGTGCCCTATGCTCTCTAAGCTGAGTTTTTTAGATGTTTCAGGACACACCGTACACTTCTCCAGAGTGCCTCTTGGCAATTTACATCCAGCCCATCAGCGTAGCAAGTCTCGTGTTTCTCCATGGCCTGTCCTGCGTTTCTGGTTTTGACACTTTATTCAGCATGGCCCTTTTGACCGATGGGAAGCGAGACTTCTTTGTAGCGCTGATTTGCCTTTCCAGGTTGCTTGGTTGGCCAAAAAGGGCGTATGCGTTTTTTCCTGAATATATTCAGGAAAAAACGCATACGCCCTTTTTGGCCAAGGGCATCATTGTCGAGGTTTTGCCACTTTTCCTGTGCTTTAAAGGCGATTCGAATCTGCCTCCTGAAATCTGTTTCCTGCAATTCTGCCTTGCTTTCAAATCCTCTTTGTTGCCTTCCCTCAATATATTTTTAGACGAGAGTTATCATTTATAATTCTGCAGGTTTGTGAATTGCAGTGCCCCTGAGCTCCATTTTTCAACTCGCTCTCTTGGGAGCTGGCCGAAAAAGCGCAGGATTGCTTTAGGCCCTATTCTGCTTCCGGGCGGCAGACTGAGCCTGTGGTTAATTCTTCTTCCTGATGGGAAAATAGAGTGATCTGTGCCTGTCGCAACACCTAGAGCTAGTCTCTCATTGGTTCCCCCTCTTCCCGTTCATCCTCAGAACACATTGCAACCTGTACGGAACAGGAGGTTAAAGGTGCTGATTCTCTAAGGAGGGAGATTGCTAGTAAAGCGGCTGGAATGGCGAACCCGAGCACAAGGAGATGAGAAATGAGGTGCGTTTTAGAAACCTTTCCCGATCACTCGGTGTACCGTCTTCTGGGTTTCTCATGCATGTTTTCGATGTACGAAGATGCCCTTGAACCTGGAGATTTGGGACCCATGGGATGGGTACCACGCAGTATTACTTTAAAGCGTCTGTGTTTGCTCACCCAACCTCACCAAACCTCTCAGCCCCAAGAGTGTCCACCCTTATGTCTCAATCAGCTGCGGGTCTAGATATGGTCAACCCAGGTGGCATCACAGCCCCTGAACGAATTTTGTAAGAATTTCTCTCTCTTTCACTGTCTTTGTTTCACGGGTTTTTAAAATTAATTGAGTTTCATAATGGGGTTTAGCTGCTTTTCACTGCTGTGTTTATGCAGCTTTACACTCACTTGACTCACTTACAGAGAGATAAGAATACATAGGTTTTAAGATTCTTTCTAGTCAGATATATTCTTTGGCGGTGAATAGGGGGTGTTGAGTCCAGTTCACTGAGCAAGGAGTATGTCTTGTCTATTACATATTGGGTTTTTGGAACGGTATCTGAGCTAATTTGAAACCCTTGTTTTATGCATCACCCCACCTCACCTTTCCCGTTAGGTAGCCATAGTGTGTTTTCTAACCGTGTGACTGTTCTGTTTTGTAATTCAGTTCAAGGGTATTGGTTTTTACATTCCCTCTATAAGTGATATCTTATGATAAGTGTCTTTTTCTGTGTGACTTATTGCACTTAGAATCGTCGTACCTAAATCCACTCATCATGCTGCTACTAGCCTTATGACGTTGATTTCATGGCTGAGTGATATTCCATTGTACATAAGGACCACAACTTCTTTATCCATTTTTCTCTTTCGTGGGATATTTAAGGTGTAACAAAGTGGAGGTTCTTGTCAACAGAGCAGCCCTAAACTTTGGGGTGCTTGTGTCTTGCTGATTTTTAGTTTTCCCAATTTATACGCCCATGAGTGGAAGTGCCCTATGCTCTCTAAGCTGAGTTTTGTAAATGTTTCAGGACACACCGTACACTTCTCCAGAGTGGCTGTTGGCAATTTACATCCCGCCCATCAGCGTAGCAAGGCTCCCGTTTCTCCGTGGCCTTTCCTGCATTTCTGGTTTTGACACTTTATTCAGCATGGCCCTTTTGACCGATGGGAAGCGAGACTTCTTTGTAGCCCTGATTTGCCTTTCCAGGTTGCTTGGTTGGCCAAAAAGGGCGTATGCGTTTTTTCCTGAATATATTCAGGAAAAAACGCATACGCCCTTTTTGGCCAAGGGCATCATTGTCGAGGTTTTGCCGCTTTTCCTGTGCTTTAAAGGCGATTCGAATCTGCCTCTTGAAATCTGTTTCCAGCAATTCTGCCTTGCTTTCAAATCCTCTTCGTTGCCTTTCCTCAATCTATTTGTGGACGAGAGTTAACATTTATAACTCTGCAGGTTTGTGAATTGCAGTGCCCCTGAGCTCCATTTTTCAACTCGCTGTTTTGGGAGCTAGCCGCAAAAGCGCAGGATTGCTTCAGGCCCTATTCTGGTTCCGGTCAGCAGACTGAGCCTGCGGTTAATTCTTCTTCCTGATGGGAAAATAGAGTGACCTGTGCCTGTCCCAAAACCTAGAGCTAGTCTATCATTGCTTCCCCCTCTTCCCGTACATCCTCAGGACAAATTGCAACCTGTATGGAACAGGAGGTTAAAGGTGCAGATTCTACAAGGTGGGAGAATGCTAGTAAAGCGGCTGAAATGGCGTACCCGAGCACAAGGAGATGAGAAATGAGGTGCGGTTTAGAAACCTTTCCCGTTCACACGGTGTAACTTCTTCTGGGTTTCTCATGCATGGTTTCGATGTAGGAAGATGCCCTTGAACCTGGAGATTTGGGACTCATGGGATGGGTACCACGCAGTATTACTTTAAAGGGTCTGCGTTTGGTCACCCAACCTCACCAAACCTCTCAGCCCCAAGAGTGTCCACCCTTATGTCTCAATCAGCTGCGGGTCTAGATATGGTCAATCCAGGTGGCATCACAGCCCCTGAACGAATTTTGTAAGAATTTCTCTCTCTTTCACTGTCTTTGTTTCACGGGTTTTTAAAATTAATTGAGTTTTATAATGGGGTTTAGCTGCTTTTCACTGCTGTGTTTATGCATCTTTACACCCACTTGACTCACTTACAGAGAGATATCAATACATAGGTTTTAAGATTCTTACTAGTCAGATATATTCTTGGGCGGTGAATAGGGGGTGTTGAGTCCAGTTCACTGAGCAAGGAGTAGGTCTTGTCTATTACATATTGGGTTTATGGAACGGTATCTGAGCTAATTTGAAACCCTTGTTTTATGCATCACCTCACCTCACCTTTCCCGTTAGGCAGCCATAGTGTGTTTTCTAAACGTGTGACTCTGTTCTGTTTTGTAATTCAGTTCAAGGGTAGCGGTTTTTACATTCCCTCTATAAGTGATATCTTATGATAAGTGTCTTTTTCTGTGTGACTTATTTCACTTAGAATCGTCGTACCTAAATCCACTCATCATGCTGCTACTAGCCTTATGATGTTGATTTCATGGCTGAGTGATATTCCATTGTACATAAGGACCACAACTTCTTTATCCATTTTTCTCTTTCGTGGGATATTTAAGGTGTAACAAAGTGGAGGTTCTTGTCAACAGAGCAGCCCTAAACTTTGGGGTGCCTGTGTCGTGCTGATTTTTAGTTTTCCCAATTTATACGCCCATGAGTGGAAGTGCCCTATGCTCTCTAAGCTGAGTTTTTTAGATGTTTCAGGACACACCGTACACTTCTCCAGAGTGCCTCTTGGCAATTTACATCCAGCCCATCAGCGTAGCAAGTCTCGTGTTTCTCCATGGCCTGTCCTGCGTTTCTGGTTTTGACACTTTATTCAGCATGGCCCTTTTGACCGATGGGAAGCGAGACTTCTTTGTAGCGCTGATTGGCCTTTCCAGGTTGCTTGGTTGGCCAAAAAGGGCGTATGCGTTTTTTCCTGAATATATTCAGGAAAAAACGCATACGCCCTTTTTGGCCAAGGGCATCATTGTCGAGGTTTTGCCACTTTTCCTGTGCTTTAAAGGCGATTCGAATCTGCCTCCTGAAATCTGTTTCCTGCAATTCTGCCTTGCTTTCAAATCCTCTTTGTTGCCTTCCCTCAATATATTTTTAGACGAGAGTTATCATTTATAAGTCTGCAGGTTTTTGAATTGCAGTGCCCCTGAGCTCCATGTTTCAACTCGCTCTCTTGGGAGCTGGCCGCAAAAGCGCAGGATTGCTTTAGGCCCTATTCTGCTTCCGGGCGGCAGACTGAGCATGTGGTTAATTCTTCTTCCTGATGGGAAAATAGAGTGACCTGTGCCTGTCCCAACACCTAGAGCTAGTCTCTCATTGGTTCCCCCTCTTTCAGTTCATCCTCAGGACAAATTGCAACCTGTATGGAACAGGAGGTTAAAGGTGCTGATTCTCCAAGGAGGGAGATTGCTAGTAAAGCGGCTGAAATGGCGTACCCGAGCACAAGGAGATGAGAAATGAGGTGCGGTTTAGAAACCTTTCCCGTTCACACGGTGTAACTTCTTCTGGGTTTCTCATGCATGGTTTCGATGTAGGAAGATGCCCTTGAACCTGGAGATTTGGGACTCATGGGATGGGTACCACGCAGTATTACTTTAAAGGGTCTGCGTTTGGTCACCCAACCTCACCAAACCTCTCAGCCCCAAGAGTGTCCACCCTTATGTCTCAATCAGCTGCGGGTCTAGATATGGTCAATCCAGGTGGCATCACAGCCCCTGAACGAATTTTGTAAGAATTTCTCTCTCTTTCACTGTCTTTGTTTCACGGGTTTTTAAAATTAATTGAGTTTTATAATGGGGTTTAGCTGCTTTTCACTGCTGTGTTTATGCATCTTTACACCCACTTGACTCACTTACAGAGAGATATCAATACATAGGTTTTAAGATTCTTACTAGTCAGATATATTCTTGGGCGGTGAATAGGGGGTGTTGAGTCCAGTTCACTGAGCAAGGAGTAGGTCTTGTCTATTACATATTGGGTTTATGGAACGGTATCTGAGCTAATTTGAAACCCTTGTTTTATGCATCACCTCACCTCACCTTTCCCGTTAGGCAGCCATAGTGTGTTTTCTAAACGTGTGACTCTGTTCTGTTTTGTAATTCAGTTCAAGGGTAGCGGTTTTTACATTCCCTCTATAAGTGATATCTTATGATAAGTGTCTTTTTCTGTGTGACTTATTTCACTTAGAATCGTCGTACCTAAATCCACTCATCATGCTGCTACTAGCCTTATGATGTTGATTTCATGGCTGAGTGATATTCCATTGTACATAAGGACCACAACTTCTTTATCCATTTTTCTCTTTCGTGGGATATTTAAGGTGTAACAAAGTGGAGGTTCTTGTCAACAGAGCAGCCCTAAACTTTGGGGTGCCTGTGTCGTGCTGATTTTTAGTTTTCCCAATTTATACGCCCATGAGTGGAAGTGCCCTATGCTCTCTAAGCTGAGTTTTTTAGATGTTTCAGGACACACCGTACACTTCTCCAGAGTGCCTCTTGGCAATTTACATCCAGCCCATCAGCGTAGCAAGTCTCGTGTTTCTCCATGGCCTGTCCTGCGTTTCTGGTTTTGACACTTTATTCAGCATGGCCCTTTTGACCGATGGGAAGCGAGACTTCTTTGTAGCGCTGATTGGCCTTTCCAGGTTGCTTGGTTGGCCAAAAAGGGCGTATGCGTTTTTTCCTGAATATATTCAGGAAAAAACGCATACGCCCTTTTTGGCCAAGGGCATCATTGTCGAGGTTTTGCCACTTTTCCTGTGCTTTAAAGGCGATTCGAATCTGCCTCCTGAAATCTGTTTCCTGCAATTCTGCCTTGCTTTCAAATCCTCTTTGTTGCCTTCCCTCAATATATTTTTAGACGAGAGTTATCATTTATAAGTCTGCAGGTTTTTGAATTGCAGTGCCCCTGAGCTCCATGTTTCAACTCGCTCTCTTGGGAGCTGGCCGCAAAAGCGCAGGATTGCTTTAGGCCCTATTCTGCTTCCGGGCGGCAGACTGAGCATGTGGTTAATTCTTCTTCCTGATGGGAAAATAGAGTGACCTGTGCCTGTCCCAACACCTAGAGCTAGTCTCTCATTGGTTCCCCCTCTTTCAGTTCATCCTCAGGACAAATTGCAACCTGTATGGAACAGGAGGTTAAAGGTGCTGATTCTCCAAGGAGGGAGATTGCTAGTAAAGTGGCTGGAATGGCGAACCCGAGCACAAGGAGATGAGAAATGAGGTGCGTTTTAGAAACCTTTCCCGATCACTCGGTGGACCATCCTCTGGGTTTCTCATGCATGTTTTCGATGTAGGAAATGCCCTTGAACCTGGAGATTTGGGACCCATGGGATGGGTACCACGCGGTATTACTTTAAAGCGTCTGCGTTTGCTCACCCAACCTCACCAAACCTCTCAGCCCCAAGAGTGTCCACCCTTATGTCTCAATCAGCTGCAGGTCTAGATATGGTCAATCCAGGTGGCATCACAGCCCCTGAACGAATTTTGTAAGAATTTCTCTCTCTTTCACTGTCTCTGTTTCAAGGGTTTTTAAAATTAATTGAGTTTTATAATGGGGTTTAGCTGCTTTTCACTGCTGTGTTTATGCAGCTTTACACCCACTTGACTCACTTACAGAGAGATATCAATACATAGGTTTTAAGATTCTTACTAGTCAGATATATTCTTGGGTGGTGAATAGGGGGTGTTGAGTCCAGTTCCCTGAGCAAGGAGTAGGTCTTGTCTATTACATATTGCGTTTATGGAACGGTATCTGAGCTAATTTGAAACCCTTGTTTTATGCATCACCCCACCTCACCTTTCCCGTTAGGCAGCCATAGTGTGTTTTCTAACCGTGTGACTCTGTTCTGTTTTGTAATTCAGTTCAAGGGTAGCGGTTTTTACATTCCCTCTATAAGTGATATCTTATGATAAGTGTCTTTTTCTGTGTGACTTATTTCACTTAGAATCGTCGTACCTAAACCCACTCATCATGCTGCTACTAGCCTTATGACGTTGATTTCATGGCTGAGTGATATTCCATTGTACATAAGGACCACAACTTCTTTATCCATTTTTCTCTTTCCTGGGATATTTAAGGTGTAACAAAGTGGAGGTTCTTGTCAACAGAGCAGCCCTAAACTTTGGGGTGCCTGTGTCGTGCTGATTTTTAGTTTTCCCAATTTATACGCCCATGAGTGGAAGTGCCCTATGCTCTCTAAGCTGAGTTTTTTAGATGTTTCAGGACACACCGTACACTTCTCCAGAGTGCCTCTTGGCAATTTACATCCAGCCCATCTGCGTAGCAAGTCTCGTGTTTCTCCATGGCCTGTCCTGCGTTTCTGGTTTTGACACTTTATTCAGCATGGCCCTTTTGACCGATGGGAAGCGAGACTTCTTTGTAGCGCTGATTTGCCTTTCCAGGTTGCTTGGTTGGCCAAGAAGGGCGTATGCGTTTTTTCCTGATTATATTCAGGAAAAAACGCATACGCCCTTCTTGGACAAGGGCATCATTGTCGAGGTTTTGCCACTTTTCCTGTGCTTTAAAGGCGATTCGAATCTGCCTCCTGAAATCTGTTTCCTGCAATTCTGCCTTGCTTTCAAATCCTCTTTGTTGCCTTCCCTCAATATATTTTTAGACGAGAGTTATCATTTATAATTCTGCAGGTTTGTGAATTGCAGTGCCCCTGAGCTCCATTTTTCAACTCGCTCTCTTGGGAGCTGGCCGAAAAAGCGCAGGATTGCTTTAGGCCCTATTCTGCTTCCGGGCGGCAGACTGAGCCTGTGGTTAATTCTTCTTCCTGATGGGAAAATAGAGTGATCTGTGCCTGTCGCAACACCTAGAGCTAGTCTCTCATTGGTTCCCCCTCTTCCCGTTCATCCTCAGAACACATTGCAACCTGTACGGAACAGGAGGTTAAAGGTGCTGATTCTCTAAGGAGGGAGATTGCTAGTAAAGCGGCTGGAATGGCGAACCCGAGCACAAGGAGATGAGAAATGAGGTGCGTTTTAGAAACCTTTCCCGATCACTCGGTGTACCGTCTTCTGGGTTTCTCATGCATGATTTCGATGTAGGAAGATGCCCTTGAACCTGGAGATTTGGGACCCATGGGATGGGTACCACGCAGTATTACTTTAAAGCGTCTGTGTTTGCTCACCCAACCTCACCAAACCTCTCAGCCCCAAGAGTGTCCACCCTTATGTCTCAATCAGCTGCGGGTCTAGATATGGTCAACCCAGGTGGCATCACAGCCGCTGAACGAATTTTGTAAGAATATCTCTCTCTTTCACTGTCTTTGTTTCACGGGTTTTTAAAATTAATTGAGTTTCATAATGGGGTTTAGCTGCTTTTCACTGCTGTGTTTATGCAGCTTTACACTCACTTGACTCACTTACAGAGAGATAAGAATACATAGGTTTTAAGATTCTTTCTAGTCAGATATATTCTTGGGCGCTGAATAGGGGGTGTTGAGTCCAGTTCACTGAGCAAGGAGTAGGTCTTGTCTATTACATATTGGGTTTTTGGAACGGTATCTGAGCTCATTTGAAACCCTTGTTTTATGCATCACCCCACCTCACCTTTCCCGTTAGGTAGCCATAGTGTGTTTTCTAACCGTGTGACTCTGTACTGTTTTGTAATTCAGTTCAAGGGTAGCGGTTCTTACATTCCCTCTATAAGTGATATCTTATGATAAGTGTCTTTTTCTGTGTGACTTATTGCACTTAGAATCGTCGTACCTAAATCCACTCATCATGCTGCTACTAGCCTTATGACGTTGATTTCATGGCTCAGTGATATTCCATTGTACATAAGGACCACAACTTCTTTATCCATTTTTCTCTTTCGTGGGATATTTAAGGTGTAACAAAGTGGAGGTTCTTGTCAACAGAGCAGCCCTAAACTTTGGGGTGCTTGTGTCTTGCTGATTTTTAGTTTTCCCAATTTATACGCCCATGAGTGGAAGTGCCCTATGCTCTCTAAGCTGAGTTTTGTAAATGTTTCAGGACACACCGTACACTTCTCCAGAGTGGCTGTTGGCAATTTACATCCCGCCCATCAGCGTAGCAAGGCTCCCGTTTCTCCGTGGCCTTTCCTGCATTTCTGGTTTTGACACTTTATTCAGCATGGCCCTTTTGACCGATGGGAAGCGAGACTTCTTTGTAGCCCTGATTTGCCTTTCCAGGTTGCTTGGTTGGCCAAAAAGGGCGTATGCGTTTTTTCCTGAATATATTCAGGAAAAAACGCATACGCCCTTTTTGGCCAAGGGCATCATTGTCGAGGTTTTGCCGCTTTTCCTGTGCTTTAAAGGCGATTCGAATCTGCCTCCTGAAATCTGTTTCCTGCAATTCTGCCTTGCTTTCAAATCCTCTTCGTTGCCTTTCCTCAATCTATTTGTGGACGAGAGTTAACATTTATAACTCTGCAGGTTTGTGAATTGCAGTGCCCCTGAGCTCCATTTTTCAACTCGCTGTTTTGGGAGCTAGCCGCAAAAGCGCAGGATTGCTTCAGGCCCTATTCTGGTTCCGGTCAGCAGACTGAGCCTGCGGTTAATTCTTCTTCCTGATGGGAAAACAGAGTGACCTGTGCCTGTCCCAAAACCTAGAGCTAGTCTATCATTGCTTCCCCCTCTTCCCGTACATCCTCAGGACAAATTGCAACCTGTATGGAACAGGAGGTTAAAGGTGCTGATTCTCCAAGGTGGGAGAATGCTAGTAAAGCGGCTGGAATGGCGTACCCGAGCACAAGGAGATGAGAAATGAGGTGCGGTTTAGAAACCTTTCCCGTTCACACGGTGTAACTTCTTCTGGGTTTCTCATGCATGGTTTCGATGTAGGAAGATGCCCTTGAACCTGGAGATTTGGGACTCATGGGATGGGTACCACGCAGTATTACTTTAAAGGGTCTGCGTTTGGTCACCCAACCTCACCAAACCTCTCAGCCCCTAGAGTGTCCACCCTTATGTCTCAATCAGCTGCGGGTCTAGATATGGTCAATCCAGGTGGCATCACAGCCCCTGAACGAATTTTGTAAGAATTTCTCTCTCTTTCACTGTCTTTGTTTCACGGGTTTTTAAAATTAATTGAGTTTTATAATGGGGTTTAGCTGCTTTTCACTGCTGTGTTTATGCATCTTTACACCCACTTGACTCACTTACAGAGAGATATCAATACATAGGTTTTAAGATTCTTACTAGTCAGATATATTCTTGGGCGGTGAATAGGGGGTGTTGAGTCCAGTTCACTGAGCAAGGAGTAGGTCTTGTCTATTACATATTGGGTTTATGGAACGGTATCTGAGCTAATTTGAAACCCTTGTTTTATGCATCACCTCACCTCACCTTTCCCGTTAGGCAGCCATAGTGTGTTTTCTAAACGTGTGACTCTGTTCTGTTTTGTAATTCAGTTCAAGGGTAGAGGTTTTTACATTCCCTCTATAAGTGATATCTTATGATAAGTGTCTTTTTCTGTGTGACTTATTTCACTTAGAATCGTCGTACCTAAATCCACTCATCATGCTGCTACTAGCCTTATGACGTTGATTTCATGGCTGAGTGATATTCCATTGTACATAAGGACCACAACTTCTTTATCCATTTTTCTCTTTCGTGGGATATTTAAGGTGTAACAAAGTGGAGGTTCTTGTCAACAGAGCAGCCCTAAACTTTGGGGTGCCTGTGTCGTGCTGATTTTTAGTTTTCCCAATTTATACGCCCATGAGTGGAAGTGCCCTATGCTCTCTAAGCTGAGTTTTTTAGATGTTTCAGGACACACCGTACACTTCTCCAGAGTGCCTCTTGGCAATTTACATCCAGCCCATCAGCGTAGCAAGTCTCGTGTTTCTCCATGGCCTGTCCTGCGTTTCTGGTTTTGACACTTTATTCAGCATGGCCCTTTTGACCGATGGGAAGCGAGACTTCTTTGTAGCGCTGATTTGCCTTTCCAGGTTGCTTGGTTGGCCAAAAAGGGCGTATGCGTTTTTTCCTGAATATATTCAGGAAAAAACGCATACGCCCTTTTTGGCCAAGGGCATCATTGTCGAGGTTTTGCCACTTTTCCTGTGCTTTAAAGGCGATTCGAATCTGCCTCCTGAAATCTGTTTCCTGCAATTCTGCCTTGCTTTCAAATCCTCTTTGTTGCCTTCCCTCAATATATTTTTAGACGAGAGTTATCATTTATAATTCTGCAGGTTTGTGAATTGCAGTGCCCCTGAGCTCCATTTTTCAACTCGCTCTCTTGGGAGCTGGCCGAAAAAGCGCAGGATTGCTTTAGGCCCTATTCTGCTTCCGGGCGGCAGACTGAGCCTGTGGTTAATTCTTCTTCCTGATGGGAAAATAGAGTGATCTGTGCCTGTCGCAACACCTAGAGCTAGTCTCTCATTGGTTCCCCCTCTTCCCGTTCATCCTCAGAACACATTGCAACCTGTACGGAACAGGAGGTTAAAGGTGCTGATTCTCTAAGGAGGGAGATTGCTAGTAAAGCGGCTGGAATGGCGAACCCGAGCACAAGGAGATGAGAAATGAGGTGCGTTTTAGAAACCTTTCCCGATCACTCGGTGTACCGTCTTCTGGGTTTCTCATGCATGTTTTCGATGTAGGAAGATGCCCTTGAACCTGGAGATTTGGGACCCATGGGATGGGTACCACGCAGTATTACTTTAAAGCGTCTGTGTTTGCTCACCCAACCTCACCAAACCTCTCAGCCCCAAGAGTGTCCACCCTTATGTCTCAATCAGCTGCGGGTCTAGATATGGTCAACCCAGGTGGCATCACAGCCCCTGAACGAATTTTGTAAGAATATCTCTCTCTTTCACTGTCTTTGTTTCACGGGTTTTTAAAATTAATTGAGTTTCATAATGGGGTTTAGCTGCTTTTCACTGCTGTGTTTATGCAGCTTTACACTCACTTGACTCACTTACAGAGAGATAAGAATACATAGGTTTTAAGATTCTATCTAGTCAGATATATTCTTGGGCGCTGAATAGGGGGTGTTGAGTCCAGTTCACTGAGCAAGGAGTAGGTCTTGTCTATTACATATTGGGTTTTTGGAACGGTATCTGAGCTAATTTGAAACCCTTGTTTTATGCATCACCCCACCTCACCTTTCCCGTTAGGTAGCCATAGTGTGTTTTCTAACCGTGTGACTCTGTTCTGTTTTGTAATTCAGTTCAAAGGTATTGGTTTTTACATTCCCTCTATAAGTGATATCTTATGATAAGTGTCTTTTTCTGTGTGACTTATTGCACTTAGAATCGTCGTACCTAAATCCACTCATCATGCTGCTACTAGCCTTATGACGTTGATTTCATGGCTGAGTGATATTCCATTGTACATAAGGACCACAACTTCTTTATCCATTTTTCTCTTTCGTGGGATATTTAAGGTGTAACAAAGTGGAGGTTCTTGTCAACAGAGCAGCCCTAAACTTTGGGGTGCTTGTGTCTTGCTGATTTTTAGTTTTCCCAATTTATACGACCATGAGTGGAAGTGCCCTATGCTCTCTAAGCTGAGTTTTGTAAATGTTTCAGGACACACCGTACACTTCTCCAGAGTGGCTGTTGGCAATTTACATCCCGCCCATCAGCGTAGCAAGGCTCCCATTTCTCCGTGGCCTTTCCTGCATTTCTGGTTTTGACACTTTATTCAGCATGGCCCTTTTGACCGATGGGAAGCGAGACTTCTTTGTAGCGCTGATTTGCCTTTCCAGGTTGCTTGGTTGGCCAAAAAGGGCGTATGCGTTTTTTCCTGAATATATTCAGGAAAAAACGCATACGCCCTTTTTGGCCAAGGGCATCATTGTCGAGGTTTTGCCGCTTTTCCTGTGCTTTAAAGGCGATTCGAATCTGCCTCTTGAAATCTGTTTCCAGCAATTCTGCCTTGCTTTCAAATCCTCTTCGTTGCCTTTCCTCAATCTATTTGTGGACGAGAGTTAACATTTATAACTCTGCAGGTTTGTGAATTGCAGTGCCCCTGAGCTCCATTTTTCAACTCGCTGTTTTGGGAGCTAGCCGCAAAAGCGCAGGATTGCTTCAGGCCCTATTCTGGTTCCGGTCAGCAGACTGAGCCTGCGGTTAATTCTTCTTCCTGATGGGAAAATAGAGTGACCTGTGCCTGTCCCAAAACCTAGAGCTAGTCTATCATTGCTTCCCCCTCTTCCCGTACATCCTCAGGACAAATTGCAACCTGTATGGAACAGGAGGTTAAAGGTGCAGATTCTACAAGGTGGGAGAATGCTAGTAAAGCGGCTGAAATGGCGTACCCGAGCACAAGGAGATGAGAAATGAGGTGCGGTTTAGAAACCTTTCCCGTTCACACGGTGTAACTTCTTCTGGGTTTCTCATGCATGGTTTCGATGTAGGAAGATGCCCTTGAACCTGGAGATTTGGGACTCATGGGATGGGTACCACGCAGTATTACTTTAAAGGGTCTGCGTTTGGTCACCCAACCTCACCAAACCTCTCAGCCCCAAGAGTGTCCACCCTTATGTCTCAATCAGCTGCGGGTCTAGATATGGTCAATCCAGGTGGCATCACAGCCCCTGAACGAATTTTGTAAGAATTTCTCTCTCTTTCACTGTCTTTGTTTCACGGGTTTTTAAAATTAATTGAGTTTTATAATGGGGTTTAGCTGCTTTTCACTGCTGTGTTTATGCATCTTTACACCCACTTGACTCACTTACAGAGAGATATCAATACATAGGTTTTAAGATTCTTACTAGTCAGATATATTCTTGGGCGGTGAATAGGGGGTGTTGAGTCCAGTTCACTGAGCAAGGAGTAGGTCTTGTCTATTACATATTGGGTTTATGGAACGGTATCTGAGCTAATTTGAAACCCTTGTTTTATGCATCACCTCACCTCACCTTTCCCGTTAGGCAGCCATAGTGTGTTTTCTAAACGTGTGACTCTGTTCTGTTTTGTAATTCAGTTCAAGGGTAGAGGTTTTTACATTCCCTCTATAAGTGATATCTTATGATAAGTGTCTTTTTCTGTGTGACTTATTTCACTTAGAATCGTCGTACCTAAATCCACTCATCATGCTGCTACTAGCCTTATGACGTTGATTTCATGGCTGAGTGATATTCCATTGTACATAAGGACCACAACTTCTTTATCCATTTTTCTCTTTCGTGGGATATTTAAGGTGTAACAAAGTGGAGGTTCTTGTCAACAGAGCAGCCCTAAACTTTGGGGTGCCTGTGTCGTGCTGATTTTTAGTTTTCCCAATTTATACGCCCATGAGTGGAAGTGCCCTATGCTCTCTAAGCTGAGTTTTTTAGATGTTTCAGGACACACCGTACACTTCTCCAGAGTGCCTCTTGGCAATTTACATCCAGCCCATCAGCGTAGCAAGTCTGGTGTTTCTCCATGGCCTGTCCTGCGTTTCTGGTTTTGACACTTTATTCAGCATGGCCCTTTTGACCGATGGGAAGCGAGACTTCTTTGTAGCGCTGATTGGCCTTTCCAGGTTGCTTGGTTGGCCAAAAAGGGCGTATGCGTTTTTTCCTGAATATATTCAGGAAAAAACGCATACGCCCTTTTTGGCCAAGGGCATCATTGTCGAGGTTTTGCCACTTTTCCTGTGCTTTAAAGGCGATTCGAATCTGCCTCCTGAAATCTGTTTCCTGCAATTCTGCCTTGCTTTCAAATCCTCTTTGTTGCCTTCCCTCAATATATTTTTAGACGAGAGTTATCATTTATAAGTCTGCAGGTTTGTGAATTGCAGTGCCCCTGAGCTCCATGTTTCAACTCGCTCTCTTGGGAGCTGGCCGCAAAAGCGCAGGATTGCTTTAGGCCCTATTCTGCTTCCGGGCGGCAGACTGAGCATGTGGTTAATTCTTCTTCCTGATGGGAAAATAGAGTGACCTGTGCCTGTCCCAACACCTAGAGCTAGTCTCTCATTGGTTCCCCCTCTTTCAGTTCATCCTCAGGACAAATTGCAACCTGTATGGAACAGGAGGTTAAAGGTGCTGATTCTCCAAGGAGGGAGATTGCTAGTAAAGTGGCTGGAATGGCGAACCCGAGCACAAGGAGATGAGAAATGAGGTGCGTTTTAGAAACCTTTCCCGATCACTCGGTGGACCATCCTCTGGGTTTCTCATGCATGTTTTCGATGTAGGAAATGCCCTTGAACCTGGAGATTTGGGACCCATGGGATGGGTACCACGCGGTATTACTTTAAAGCGTCTGCGTTTGCTCACCCAACCTCACCAAACCTCTCAGCCCCAAGAGTGTCCACCCTTATGTCTCAATCAGCTGCAGGTCTAGATATGGTCAATCCAGGTGGCATCACAGCCCCTGAACGAATTTTGTAAGAATTTCTCTCTCTTTCACTGTCTCTGTTTCAAGGGTTTTTAAAATTAATTGAGTTTTATAATGGGGTTTAGCTGCTTTTCACTGCTGTGTTTATGCAGCTTTACACCCACTTGACTCACTTACAGAGAGATATCAATACATAGGTTTTAAGATTCTTACTAGTCAGATATATTCTTGGGTGGTGAATAGGGGGTGTTGAGTCCAGTTCCCTGAGCAAGGAGTAGGTCTTGTCTATTACATATTGCGTTTATGGAACGGTATCTGAGCTAATTTGAAACCCTTGTTTTATGCATCACCCCACCTCACCTTTCCCGTTAGGCAGCCATAGTGTGTTTTCTAACCGTGTGACTCTGTTCTGTTTTGTAATTCAGTTCAAGGGTAGCGGTTTTTACATTCCCTCTATAAGTGATATCTTATGATAAGTGTCTTTTTCTGTGTGACTTATTTCACTTAGAATCGTCGTACCTAAACCCACTCATCATGCTGCTACTAGCCTTATGACGTTGATTTCATGGCTGAGTGATATTCCATTGTACATAAGGACCACAACTTCTTTATCCATTTTTCTCTTTCCTGGGATATTTAAGGTGTAACAAAGTGGAGGTTCTTGTCAACAGAGCAGCCCTAAACTTTGGGGTGCCTGTGTCGTGCTGATTTTTAGTTTTCCCAATTTATACGCCCATGAGTGGAAGTGCCCTATGCTCTCTAAGCTGAGTTTTTTAGATGTTTCAGGACACACCGTACACTTCTCCAGAGTGCCTCTTGGCAATTTACATCCAGCCCATCTGCGTAGCAAGTCTCGTGTTTCTCCATGGCCTGTCCTGCGTTTCTGGTTTTGACACTTTATTCAGCATGGCCCTTTTGACCGATGGGAAGCGAGACTTCTTTGTAGCGCTGATTTGCCTTTCCAGGTTGCTTGGTTGGCCAAGAAGGGCGTATGCGTTTTTTCCTGATTATATTCAGGAAAAAACGCATACGCCCTTCTTGGACAAGGGCATCATTGTCGAGGTTTTGCCACTTTTCCTGTGCTTTAAAGGCGATTCGAATCTGCCTCCTGAAATCTGTTTCCTGCAATTCTGCCTTGCTTTCAAATCCTCTTTGTTGCCTTCCCTCAATATATTTTTAGACGAGAGTTATCATTTATAATTCTGCAGGTTTGTGAATTGCAGTGCCCCTGAGCTCCATTTTTCAACTCGCTCTCTTGGGAGCTGGCCGAAAAAGCGCAGGATTGCTTTAGGCCCTATTCTGCTTCCGGGCGGCAGACTGAGCCTGTGGTTAATTCTTCTTCCTGATGGGAAAATAGAGTGATCTGTGCCTGTCGCAACACCTAGAGCTAGTCTCTCATTGGTTCCCCCTCTTCCCGTTCATCCTCAGAACACATTGCAACCTGTACGGAACAGGAGGTTAAAGGTGCTGATTCTCTAAGGAGGGAGATTGCTAGTAAAGCGGCTGGAATGGCGAACCCGAGCACAAGGAGATGAGAAATGAGGTGCGTTTTAGAAACCTTTCCCGATCACTCGGTGTACCGTCTTCTGGGTTTCTCATGCATGATTTCGATGTAGGAAGATGCCCTTGAACCTGGAGATTTGGGACCCATGGGATGGGTACCACGCAGTATTACTTTAAAGCGTCTGTGTTTGCTCACCCAACCTCACCAAACCTCTCAGCCCCAAGAGTGTCCACCCTTATGTCTCAATCAGCTGCGGGTCTAGATATGGTCAACCCAGGTGGCATCACAGCCCCTGAACGAATTTTGTAAGAATATCTCTCTCTTTCACTGTCTTTGTTTCACGGGTTTTTAAAATTAATTGAGTTTCATAATGGGGTTTAGCTGCTTTTCACTGCTGTGTTTATGCAGCTTTACACTCACTTGACTCACTTACAGAGAGATAAGAATACATAGGTTTTAAGATTCTTTCTAGTCAGATATATTCTTGGGCGCTGAATAGGGGGTGTTGAGTCCAGTTCACTGAGCAAGGAGTAGGTCTTGTCTATTACATATTGGGTTTTTGGAACGGTATCTGAGCTAATTTGAAACCCTTGTTTTATGCATCACCCCACCTCACCTTTCCCGTTAGGTAGCCATAGTGTGTTTTCTAACCGTGTGACTCTGTTCTGTTTTGTAATTCAGTTCAAAGGTATTGGTTTTTACATTCCCTCTATAAGTGATATCTTATGATAAGTGTCTTTTTCTGTGTGACTTATTGCACTTAGAATCGTCGTACCTAAATCCACTCATCATGCTGCTACTAGCCTTATGACGTTGATTTCATGGCTGAGTGATATTCCATTGTACATAAGGACCACAACTTCTTTATCCATTTTTCTCTTTCGTGGGATATTTAAGGTGTAACAAAGTGGAGGTTCTTGTCAACAGAGCAGCCCTAAACTTTGGGGTGCTTGTGTCTTGCTGATTTTTAGTTTTCCCAATTTATACGGCCATGAGTGGAAGTGCCCTATGCTCTCTAAGCTGAGTTTTGTAAATGTTTCAGGACACACCGTACACTTCTCCAGAGTGGCTGTTGGCAATTTACATCCCGCCCATCAGCGTAGCAAGGCTCCCGTTTCTCCGTGGCCTTTCCTGCATTTCTGGTTTTGACACTTTATTCAGCATGGCCCTTTTGACCGATGGGAAGCGAGACTTCTTTGTAGCGCTGATTTGCCTTTCCAGGTTGCTTGGTTGGCCAAAAAGGGCGTATGCGTTTTTTCCTGAATATATTCAGGAAAAAACGCATACGCCCTTTTTGGCCAAGGGCATCATTGTCGAGGTTTTGCCGCTTTTCCTGTGCTTTAAAGGCGATTCGAATCTGCCTCTTGAAATCTGTTTCCAGCAATTCTGCCTTGCTTTCAAATCCTCTTCGTTGCCTTTCCTCAATCTATTTGTGGACGAGAGTTAACATTTATAACTCTGCAGGTTTGTGAATTGCAGTGCCCCTGAGCTCCATTTTTCAACTCGCTGTTTTGGGAGCTAGCCGCAAAAGCGCAGGATTGCTTCAGGCCCTATTCTGGTTCCGGTCAGCAGACTGAGCCTGCGGTTAATTCTTCTTCCTGATGGGAAAATAGAGTGACCTGTGCCTGTCCCAAAACCTAGAGCTAGTCTATCATTGCTTCCCCCTCTTCCCGTACATCCTCAGGACAAATTGCAACCTGTATGGAACAGGAGGTTAAAGGTGCAGATTCTACAAGGTGGGAGAATGCTAGTAAAGCGGCTGAAATGGCGTACCCGAGCACAAGGAGATGAGAAATGAGGTGCGGTTTAGAAACCTTTCCCGTTCACACGGTGTAACTTCTTCTGGGTTTCTCATGCATGGTTTCGATGTAGGAAGATGCCCTTGAACCTGGAGATTTGGGACTCATGGGATGGGTACCACGCAGTATTACTTTAAAGGGTCTGCGTTTGGTCACCCAACCTCACCAAACCTCTCAGCCCCAAGAGTGTCCACCCTTATGTCTCAATCAGCTGCGGGTCTAGATATGGTCAATCCAGGTGGCATCACAGCCCCTGAACGAATTTTGTAAGAATTTCTCTCTCTTTCACTGTCTTTGTTTCACGGGTTTTTAAAATTAATTGAGTTTTATAATGGGGTTTAGCTGCTTTTCACTGCTGTGTTTATGCATCTTTACACCCACTTGACTCACTTACAGAGAGATATCAATACATAGGTTTTAAGATTCTTACTAGTCAGATATATTCTTGGGCGGTGAATAGGGGGTGTTGAGTCCAGTTCACTGAGCAAGGAGTAGGTCTTGTCTATTACATATTGGGTTTATGGAACGGTATCTGAGCTAATTTGAAACCCTTGTTTTATGCATCACCTCACCTCACCTTTCCCGTTAGGCAGCCATAGTGTGTTTTCTAAACGTGTGACTCTGTTCTGTTTTGTAATTCAGTTCAAGGGTAGAGGTTTTTACATTCCCTCTATAAGTGATATCTTATGATAAGTGTCTTTTTCTGTGTGACTTATTTCACTTAGAATCGTCGTACCTAAATCCACTCATCATGCTGCTACTAGCCTTATGACGTTGATTTCATGGCTGAGTGATATTCCATTGTACATAAGGA
Source organism: Eschrichtius robustus (assembly GCF_028021215.1). NCBI lineage: Eukaryota > Metazoa > Chordata > Mammalia > Artiodactyla > Eschrichtiidae > Eschrichtius > Eschrichtius robustus. The sequence continues at coordinate 44,564,021 of NC_090830.1, read as the reverse complement.
CCACAACTTCTTTATCCATTTTTCTCTTTCCTGGGATATTTAAGGTGTAACAAAGTGGAGGTTCTTGTCAACAGAGCAGCCCTAAACTTTGGGGTGCCTGTGTCGTGCTGATTTTTAGTTTTCCCAATTTATACGCCCATGAGTGGAAGTGCCCTATGCTCTCTAAGCTGAGTTTTTTAGATGTTTCAGGACACACCGTACACTTCTCCAGAGTGCCTCTTGGCAATTTACATCCAGCCCATCAGCGTAGCAAGTCTCGTGTTTCTCCATGGCCTGTCCTGCGTTTCTGGTTTTGACACTTTATTCAGCATGGCCCTTTTGACCGATGGGAAGCGAGACTTCTTTGTAGCGCTGATTGGCCTTTCCAGGTTGCTTGGTTGGCCAAAAAGGGCGTATGCGTTTTTTCCTGAATATATTCAGGAAAAAACGCATACGCCCTTTTTGGCCAAGGGCATCATTGTCGAGGTTTTGCCACTTTTCCTGTGCTTTAAAGGCGATTCGAATCTGCCTCCTGAAATCTGTTTCCTGCAATTCTGCCTTGCTTTCAAATCCTCTTTGTTGCCTTCCCTCAATATATTTTTAGACGAGAGTTATCATTTATAAGTCTGCAGGTTTGTGAATTGCAGTGCCTCTGAGCTCCATGTTTCAACTCGCTCTCTTGGGAGCTGGCCGCAAAAGCGCAGGATTGCTTTAGGCCCTATTCTGCTTCCGGGCGGCAGACTGAGCATGTGGTTAATTCTTCTTCCTGATGGGAAAATAGAGTGACCTGTGCCTGTCCCAACACCTAGAGCTAGTCTCTCATTGGTTCCCCCTCTTTCAGTTCATCCTCAGGACAAATTGCAACCTGTATGGAACAGGAGGTTAAAGGTGCTGATTCTCCAAGGAGGGAGATTGCTAGTAAAGTGGCTGGAATGGCGAACCCGAGCACAAGGAGATGAGAAATGAGGTGCGTTTTAGAAACCTTTCCCGATCACTCGGTGGACCATCCTCTGGGTTTCTCATGCATGTTTTCGATGTAGGAAATGCCCTTGAACCTGGAGATTTGGGACCCATGGGATGGGTACCACGCGGTATTACTTTAAAGCGTCTGCGTTTGCTCACCCAACCTCACCAAACCTCTCAGCCCCAAGAGTGTCCACCCTTATGTCTCAATCAGCTGCAGGTCTAGATATGGTCAATCCAGGTGGCATCACAGCCCCTGAACGAATTTTGTAAGAATTTCTCTCTCTTTCACTGTCTCTGTTTCAAGGGTTTTTAAAATTAATTGAGTTTTATAATGGGGTTTAGCTGCTTTTCACTGCTGTGTTTATGCAGCTTTACACCCACTTGACTCACTTACAGAGAGATATCAATACATAGGTTTTAAGATTCTTACTAGTCAGATATATTCTTGGGTGGTGAATAGGGGGTGTTGAGTCCAGTTCCCTGAGCAAGGAGTAGGTCTTGTCTATTACATATTGCGTTTATGGAACGGTATCTGAGCTAATTTGAAACCCTTGTTTTATGCATCACCCCACCTCACCTTTCCCGTTAGGCAGCCATAGTGTGTTTTCTAACCGTGTGACTCTGTTCTGTTTTGTAATTCAGTTCAAGGGTAGCGGTTTTTACATTCCCTCTATAAGTGATATCTTATGATAAGTGTCTTTTTCTGTGTGACATATTTCACTTAGAATCGTCGTACCTAAACCCACTCATCATGCTGCTACTAGCCTTATGACGTTGATTTCATGGCTGAGTGATATTCCATTGTACATAAGGACCACAACTTCTTTATCCATTTTTCTCTTTCCTGGGATATTTAAGGTGTAACAAAGTGGAGGTTCTTGTCAACAGAGCAGCCCTAAACTTTGGGGTGCCTGTGTCGTGCTGATTTTTAGTTTTCCCAATTTATACGCCCATGAGTGGAAGTGCCCTATGCTCTCTAAGCTGAGTTTTTTAGATGTTTCAGGACACACCGTACACTTCTCCAGAGTGCCTCTTGGCAATTTACATCCAGCCCATCTGCGTAGCAAGTCTCGTGTTTCTCCATGGCCTGTCCTGCGTTTCTGGTTTTGACACTTTATTCAGCATGGCCCTTTTGACCGATGGGAAGCGAGACTTCTTTGTAGCGCTGATTTGCCTTTCCAGGTTGCTTGGTTGGCCAAGAAGGGCGTATGCGTTTTTTCCTGATTATATTCAGGAAAAAACGCATACGCCCTTCTTGGACAAGGGCATCATTGTCGAGGTTTTGCCACTTTTCCTGTGCTTTAAAGGCGATTCGAATCTGCCTCCTGAAATCTGTTTCCTGCAATTCTGCCTTGCTTTCAAATCCTCTTTGTTGCCTTCCCTCAATATATTTTTAGACGAGAGTTATCATTTATAATTCTGCAGGTTTGTGAATTGCAGTGCCCCTGAGCTCCATTTTTCAACTCGCTCTCTTGGGAGCTGGCCGAAAAAGCGCAGGATTGCTTTAGGCCCTATTCTGCTTCCGGGCGGCAGACTGAGCCTGTGGTTAATTCTTCTTCCTGATGGGAAAATAGAGTGATCTGTGCCTGTCGCAACACCTAGAGCTAGTCTCTCATTGGTTCCCCCTCTTCCCGTTCATCCTCAGAACACATTGCAACCTGTACGGAACAGGAGGTTAAAGGTGCTGATTCTCTAAGGAGGGAGATTGCTAGTAAAGCGGCTGGAATGGCGAACCCGAGCACAAGGAGATGAGAAATGAGGTGCGTTTTAGAAACCTTTCCCGATCACTCGGTGTACCGTCTTCTGGGTTTCTCATGCATGATTTCGATGTAGGAAGATGCCCTTGAACCTGGAGATTTGGGACCCATGGGATGGGTACCACGCAGTATTATTTTAAAGCGTCTGTGTTTGCTCACCCAACCTCACCAAACCTCTCAGCCCCAAGAGTGTCCACCCTTATGTCTCAATCAGCTGCGGGTCTAGATATGGTCAACCCAGGTGGCATCACAGCCCCTGAACGAATTTTGTAAGAATTTCTCTCTCTTTCACTGTCTTTGTTTCACGGGTTTTTAAAATTAATTGAGTTTCATAATGGGGTTTAGCTGCTTTTCACTGCTGTGTTTATGCAGCTTTACACTCACTTGACTCACTTACAGAGAGATAAGAATACATAGGTTTTAAGATTCTTTCTAGTCAGATATATTCTTGGGCGCTGAATAGGGGGTGTTGAGTCCAGTTCACTGAGCAAGGAGTAGGTCTTGTCTATTACATATTGGGTTTTTGGAACGGTATCTGAGCTAATTTGAAACCCTTGTTTTATGCATCACCCCACCTCACCTTTCCCGTTAGGTAGCCATAGTGTGTTTTCTAACCGTGTGACTCTGTTCTGTTTTGTAATTCAGTTCAAAGGTATTGGTTTTTACATTCCCTCTATAAGTGATATCTTATGATAAGTGTCTTTTTCTGTGTGACTTATTGCACTTAGAATCGTCGTACCTAAATCCACTCATCATGCTGCTACTAGCCTTATGACGTTGATTTCATGGCTGAGTGATATTCCATTGTACATAAGGACCACAACTTCTTTATCCATTTTTCTCTTTCGTGGGATATTTAAGGTGTAACAAAGTGGAGGTTCTTGTCAACAGAGCAGCCCTAAACTTTGGGGTGCTTGTGTCTTGCTGATTTTTAGTTTTCCCAATTTATACGCCCATGAGTGGAAGTGCCCTATGCTCTCTAAGCTGAGTTTTGTAAATGTTTCAGGACACACCGTACACTTCTCCAGAGTGGCTGTTGGCAATTTACATCCCGCCCATCAGCGTAGCAAGGCTCCCGTTTCTCCGTGGCCTTTCCTGCATTTCTGGTTTTGACACTTTATTCAGCATGGCCCTTTTGACCGATGGGAAGCGAGACTTCTTTGTAGCCCTGATTTGCCTTTCCAGGTTGCTTGGTTGGCCAAAAAGGGCGTATGCGTTTTTTCCTGAATATATTCAGGAAAAAACGCATACGCCCTTTTTGGCCAAGGGCATCATTGTCGAGGTTTTGCCGCTTTTCCTGTGCTTTAAAGGCGATTCGAATCTGCCTCCTGAAATCTGTTTCCTGCAATTCTGCCTTGCTTTCAAATCCTCTTCGTTGCCTTTCCTCAATCTATTTTTGGACGAGAGTTAACATTTATAACTCTGCAGGTTTGTGAATTGCAGTGCCCCTGAGCTCCATTTTTCAACTCGCTGTTTTGGGAGCTAGCCGCAAAAGCGCAGGATTGCTTCAGGCCCTATTCTGGTTCCGGTCAGCAGACTGAGCCTGCGGTTAATTCTTCTTCCTGATGGGAAAATAGAGTGACCTGTGCCTGTCCCAAAACCTAGAGCTAGTCTATCATTGCTTCCCCCTCTTCCCGTACATCCTCAGGACAAATTGCAACCTGTATGGAACAGGAGGTTAAAGGTGCTGATTCTCCAAGGTGGGAGAATGCTAGTAAAGCGGCTGGAATGGCGTACCCGAGCACAAGGAGATGAGAAATGAGGTGCGGTTTAGAAACCTTTCCCGTTCACACGGTGTAACTTCTTCTGGGTTTCTCATGCATGGTTTCGATGTAGGAAGATGCCCTTGAACCTGGAGATTTGGGACTCATGGGATGGGTACCACGCAGTATTACTTTAAAGGGTCTGCGTTTGGTCACCCAACCTCACCAAACCTCTCAGCCCCTAGAGTGTCCACCCTTATGTCTCAATCAGCTGCGGGTCTAGATATGGTCAATCCAGGTGGCATCACAGCCCCTGAACGAATTTTGTAAGAATTTCTCTCTCTTTCACTGTCTTTGTTTCACGGGTTTTTAAAATTAATTGAGTTTTATAATGGGGTTTAGCTGCTTTTCACTGCTGTGTTTATGCATCTTTACACCCACTTGACTCACTTACAGAGAGATATCAATACATAGGTTTTAAGATTCTTACTAGTCAGATATATTCTTGGGCGGTGAATAGGGGGTGTTGAGTCCAGTTCACTGAGCAAGGAGTAGGTCTTGTCTATTACATATTGGGTTTATGGAACGGTATCTGAGCTAATTTGAAACCCTTGTTTTATGCATCACCTCACCTCACCTTTCCCGTTAGGCAGCCATAGTGTGTTTTCTAAACGTGTGACTCTGTTCTGTTTTGTAATTCAGTTCAAGGGTAGAGGTTTTTACATTCCCTCTATAAGTGATATCTTATGATAAGTGTCTTTTTCTGTGTGACTTATTTCACTTAGAATCGTCGTACCTAAATCCACTCATCATGCTGCTACTAGCCTTATGACGTTGATTTCATGGCTGAGTGATATTCCATTGTACATAAGGACCACAACTTCTTTATCCATTTTTCTCTTTCGTGGGATATTTAAGGTGTAACAAAGTGGAGGTTCTTGTCAACAGAGCAGCCCTAAACTTTGGGGTGCCTGTGTCGTGCTGATTTTTAGTTTTCCCAATTTATACGCCCAAGAGTGGAAGTGCCCTATGCTCTCTAAGCTGAGTTTTTTAGATGTTTCAGGACACACCGTACACTTCTCCAGAGTGCCTCTTGGCAATTTACATCCAGCCCATCAGCGTAGCAAGTCTCGTGTTTCTCCATGGCCTGTCCTGCGTTTCTGGTTTTGACACTTTATTCAGCATGGCCCTTTTGACCGATGGGAAGCGAGACTTCTTTGTAGCGCTGATTTGCCTTTCCAGGTTGCTTGGTTGGCCAAAAAGGGCGTATGCGTTTTTTCCTGAATATATTCAGGAAAAAACGCATACGCCCTTTTTGGCCAAGGGCATCATTGTCGAGGTTTTGCCACTTTTCCTGTGCTTTAAAGGCGATTCGAATCTGCCTCCTGAAATCTGTTTCCTGCAATTCTGCCTTGCTTTCAAATCCTCTTTGTTGCCTTCCCTCAATATATTTTTAGACGAGAGTTATCATTTATAATTCTGCAGGTTTGTGAATTGCAGTGCCCCTGAGCTCCATTTTTCAACTCGCTCTCTTGGGAGCTGGCCGAAAAAGCGCAGGATTGCTTTAGGCCCTATTCTGCTTCCGGGCGGCAGACTGAGCCTGTGGTTAATTCTTCTTCCTGATGGGAAAATAGAGTGATCTGTGCCTGTCGCAACACCTAGAGCTAGTCTCTCATTGGTTCCCCCTATTCCCGTTCATCCTCAGAACACATTGCAACCTGTACGGAACAGGAGGTTAAAGGTGCTGATTCTCTAAGGAGGGAGATTGCTAGTAAAGCGGCTGGAATGGCGAACCCGAGCACAAGGAGATGAGAAATGAGGTGCGTTTTAGAAACCTTTCCCGATCACTCGGTGTACCGTCTTCTGGGTTTCTCATGCATGTTTTCGATGTAGGAAGATGCCCTTGAACCTGGAGATTTGGGACCCATGGGATGGGTACCACGCAGTATTACTTTAAAGCGTCTGTGTTTGCTCACCCAACCTCACCAAACCTCTCAGCCCCAAGAGTGTCCACCCTTATGTCTCAATCAGCTGCAGGTCTAGATATGGTCAACCCAGGTGGCATCACAGCCCCTGAACGAATTTTGTAAGAATTTCTCTCTCTTTCACTGTCTTTGTTTCACGGGTTTTTAAAATTAATTGAGTTTCATAATGGGGTTTAGCTGCTTTTCACTGCTGTGTTTATGCAGCTTTACACTCACTTGACTCACTTACAGAGAGATAAGAATACATAGGTTTTAAGATTCTTTCTAGTCAGATATATTCTTTGGCGGTGAATAGGGGGTGTTGAGTCCAGTTCACTGAGCAAGGAGTAGGTCTTGTCTATTACATATTGGGTTTTTGGAACGGTATCTGAGCTAATTTGAAACCCTTGTTTTATGCATCACCCCACCTCACCTTTCCCGTTAGGTAGCCATAGTGTGTTTTCTAACCGTGTGACTCTGTTCTGTTTTGTAATTCAGTTCAAGGGTATTGGTTTTTACATTCCCTCTATAAGTGATATCTTATGATAAGTGTCTTTTTCTGTGTGACTTATTTCACTTAGAATCGTCGTACCTAAACCCACTCATCATGCTGCTACTAGCCTTATGACGTTGATTTCATGGCTGAGTGATATTCCATTGTACATAAGGACCACAACTTCTTTATCCATTTTTCTCTTTCCTGGGATATTTAAGGTGTAACAAAGTGGAGGTTCTTGTCAACAGAGCAGCCCTAAACTTTGGGGTGCCTGTGTCGTGCTGATTTTTAGTTTTCCCAATTTATACGCCCATGAGTGGAAGTGCCCTATGCTCTCTAAGCTGAGTTTTTTAGATGTTTCAGGACACACCGTACACTTCTCCAGAGTGCCTCTTGGCAATTTACATCCAGCCCATCTGCGTAGCAAGTCTCGTGTTTCTCCATGGCCTGTCCTGCGTTTCTGGTTTTGACACTTTATTCAGCATGGCCCTTTTGACCGATGGGAAGCGAGACTTCTTTGTAGCGCTGATTTGCCTTTCCAGGTTGCTTGGTTGGCCAAGAAGGGCGTATGCGTTTTTTCCTGATTATATTCAGGAAAAAACGCATACGCCCTTCTTGGACAAGGGCATCATTGTCGAGGTTTTGCCACTTTTCCTGTGCTTTAAAGGCGATTCGAATCTGCCTCCTGAAATCTGTTTCCTGCAATTCTGCCTTGCTTTCAAATCCTCTTTGTTGCCTTCCCTCAATATATTTTTAGACGAGAGTTATCATTTATAATTCTGCAGGTTTGTGAATTGCAGTGCCCCTGAGCTCCATTTTTCAACTCGCTCTCTTGGGAGCTGGCCGAAAAAGCGCAGGATTGCTTTAGGCCCTATTCTGCTTCCGGGCGGCAGACTGAGCCTGTGGTTAATTCTTCTTCCTGATGGGAAAATAGAGTGATCTGTGCCTGTCGCAACACCTAGAGCTAGTCTCTCATTGGTTCCCCCTCTTCCCGTTCATCCTCAGAACACATTGCAACCTGTACGGAACAGGAGGTTAAAGGTGCTGATTCTCTAAGGAGGGAGATTGCTAGTAAAGCGGCTGGAATGGCGAACCCGAGCACAAGGAGATGAGAAATGAGGTGCGTTTTAGAAACCTTTCCCGATCACTCGGTGTACCGTCTTCTGGGTTTCTCATGCATGATTTCGATGTAGGAAGATGCCCTTGAACCTGGAGATTTGGGACCCATGGGATGGGTACCACGCAGTATTACTTTAAAGCGTCTGTGTTTGCTCACCCAACCTCACCAAACCTCTCAGCCCCAAGAGTGTCCACCCTTATGTCTCAATCAGCTGCGGGTCTAGATATGGTCAACCCAGGTGGCATCACAGCCCCTGAACGAATTTTGTAAGAATATCTCTCTCTTTCACTGTCTTTGTATCACGGGTTTTTAAAATTAATTGAGTTTCATAATGGGGTTTAGCTGCTTTTCACTGCTGTGTTTATGCAGCTTTACACTCACTTGACTCACTTACAGAGAGATAAGAATACATAGGTTTTAAGATTCTTTCTAGTCAGATATATTCTTGGGCGCTGAATAGGGGGTGTTGAGTCCAGTTCACTGAGCAAGGAGTAGGTCTTGTCTATTACATATTGGGTTTTTGGAACGGTATCTGAGCTAATTTGAAACCCTTGTTTTATGCATCACCCCACCTCACCTTTCCCGTTAGGTAGCCATAGTGTGTTTTCTAACCGTGTGACTCTGTTCTGTTTTGTAATTCAGTTCAAAGGTATTGGTTTTTACATTCCCTCTATAAGTGATATCTTATGATAAGTGTCTTTTTCTGTGTGACTTATTGCACTTAGAATCGTCGTACCTAAATCCACTCATCATGCTGCTACTAGCCTTATGACGTTGATTTCATGGCTGAGTGATATTCCATTGTACATAAGGACCACAACTTCTTTATCCATTTTTCTCTTTCGTGGGATATTTAAGGTGTAACAAAGTGGAGGTTCTTGTCAACAGAGCAGCCCTAAACTTTGGGGTGCTTGTGTCTTGCTGATTTTTAGTTTTCCCAATTTATACGACCATGAGTGGAAGTGCCCTATGCTCTCTAAGCTGAGTTTTGTAAATGTTTCAGGACACACCGTACACTTCTCCAGAGTGGCTGTTGGCAATTTACATCCCGCCCATCAGCGTAGCAAGGCTCCCGTTTCTCCGTGGCCTTTCCTGCATTTCTGGTTTTGACACTTTATTCAGCATGGCCCTTTTGACCGATGGGAAGCGAGACTTCTTTGTAGCGCTGATTTGCCTTTCCAGGTTGCTTGGTTGGCCAAAAAGGGCGTATGCGTTTTTTCCTGAATATATTCAGGAAAAAACGCATACGCCCTTTTTGGCCAAGGGCATCATTGTCGAGGTTTTGCCGCTTTTCCTGTGCTTTAAAGGCGATTCGAATCTGCCTCTTGAAATCTGTTTCCAGCAATTCTGCCTTGCTTTCAAATCCTCTTCGTTGCCTTTCCTCAATCTATTTGTGGACGAGAGTTAACATTTATAACTCTGCAGGTTTGTGAATTGCAGTGCCCCTGAGCTCCATTTTTCAACTCGCTGTTTTGGGAGCTAGCCGCAAAAGCGCAGGATTGCTTCAGGCCCTATTCTGGTTCCGGTCAGCAGACTGAGCCTGCGGTTAATTCTTCTTCCTGATGGGAAAATAGAGTGACCTGTGCCTGTCCCAACACCTAGAGCTAGTCTATCATTGCTTCCCCCTCTTCCCGTACATCCTCAGGACAAATTGCAACCTGTATGGAACAGGAGGTTAAAGGTGCAGATTCTACAAGGTGGGAGAATGCTAGTAAAGCGGCTGAAATGGCGTACCCGAGCACAAGGAGATGAGAAATGAGGTGCGGTTTAGAAACCTTTCCCGTTCACACGGTGTAACTTCTTCTGGGTTTCTCATGCATGGTTTCGATGTAGGAAGATGCCCTTGAACCTGGAGATTTGGGACTCATGGGATGGGTACCACGCAGTATTACTTTAAAGGGTCTGTGTTTGGTCACCCAACCTCACCAAACCTCTCAGCCCCAAGAGTGTCCACCCTTATGTCTCAATCAGCTGCGGGTCTAGATATGGTCAATCCAGGTGGCATCACAGCCCCTGAACGAATTTTGTAAGAATTTCTCTCTCTTTCACTGTCTTTGTTTCACGGGTTTTTAAAATTAATTGAGTTTTATAATGGGGTTTAGCTGCTTTTCACTGCTGTGTTTATGCATCTTTACACCCACTTGACTCACTTACAGAGAGATATCAATACATAGGTTTTAAGATTCTTACTAGTCAGATATATTCTTGGGCGGTGAATAGGGGGTGTTGAGTCCAGTTCACTGAGCAAGGAGTAGGTCTTGTCTATTACATATTGGGTTTATGGAACGGTATCTGAGCTAATTTGAAACCCTTGTTTTATGCATCACCTCACCTCACCTTTCCCGTTAGGCAGCCATAGTGTGTTTTCTAAACGTGTGACTCTGTTCTGTTTTGTAATTCAGTTCAAGGGTAGAGGTTTTTACATTCCCTCTATAAGTGATATCTTATGATAAGTGTCTTTTTCTGTGTGACTTATTTCACTTAGAATCGTCGTACCTAAATCCACTCATCATGCTGCTACTAGCCTTATGACGTTGATTTCATGGCTGAGTGATATTCCATTGTACATAAGGACCACAACTTCTTTATCCATTTTTCTCTTTCCTGGGATATTTAAGGTGTAACAAAGTGGAGGTTCTTGTCAACAGAGCAGCCCTAAACTTTGGGGTGCCTGTGTCGTGCTGATTTTTAGTTTTCCCAATTTATACGCCCATGAGTGGAAGTGCCCTATGCTCTCTAAGCTGAGTTTTTTAGATGTTTCAGGACACACCGTACACTTCTCCAGAGTGCCTCTTGGCAATTTACATCCAGCCCATCAGCGTAGCAAGTCTCGTGTTTCTCCATGGCCTGTCCTGCGTTTCTGGTTTTGACACTGTATTCAGCATGGCCCTTTTGACCGATGGGAAGCGAGACTTCTTTGTAGCGCTGATTGGCCTTTCCAGGTTGCTTGGTTGGCCAAAAAGGGCGTATGCGTTTTTTCCTGAATATATTCAGGAAAAAACGCATACGCCCTTTTTGGCCAAGGGCATCATTGTCGAGGTTTTGCCACTTTTCCTGTGCTTTAAAGGCGATTCGTATCTGCCTCCTGAAATCTGTTTCCTGCAATTCTGCCTTGCTTTCAAATCCTCTTTGTTGCCTTCCCTCTATATATTTTTAGACGAGAGTTATCATTTATAAGTCTGCAGGTTTGTGAATTGCAGTGCCCCTGAGCTCCATGTTTCAACTCGCTCTCTTGGGAGCTGGCCGCAAAAGCGCAGGATTGCTTTAGGCCCTATTCTGCTTCCGGGCGGCAGACTGAGCATGTGGTTAATTCTTCTTCCTGATGGGAAAATAGAGTGACCTGTGCCTGTCCCAACACCTAGAGCTAGTCTCTCATTGGTTCCCCCTCTTTCAGTTCATCCTCAGGACAAATTGCAACCTGTATGGAACAGGAGGTTAAAGGTGCTGATTCTCCAAGGAGGGAGATTGCTAGTAAAGTGGCTGGAATGGCGAACCCGAGCACAAGGAGATGAGAAATGAGGTGCGTTTTAGAAACCTTTCCCGATCACTCGGTGGACCATCCTCTGGGTTTCTCATGCATGTTTTCGATGTAGGAAATGCCCTTGAACCTGGAGATTTGGGACCCATGGGATGGGTACCACGCGGTATTACTTTAAAGCGTCTGCGTTTGCTCACCCAACCTCACCAAACCTCTCAGCCCCAAGAGTGTCCACCCTTATGTCTCAATCAGCTGCAGGTCTAGATATGGTCAATCCAGGTGGCATCACAGCCCCTGAACGAATTTTGTAAGAATTTCTCTCTCTTTCACTGTCTCTGTTTCAAGGGTTTTTAAAATTAATTGAGTTTTATAATGGGGTTTAGCTGCTTTTCACTGCTGTGTTTATGCAGCTTTACACCCACTTGACTCACTTACAGAGAGATATCAATACATAGGTTTTAAGATTCTTACTAGTCAGATATATTCTTGGGTGGTGAATAGGGGGTGTTGAGTCCAGTTCCCTGAGCAAGGAGTAGGTCTTGTCTATTACATATTGCGTTTATGGAACGGTATCTGAGCTAATTTGAAACCCTTGTTTTATGCATCACCCCACCTCACCTTTCCCGTTAGGCAGCCATAGTGTGTTTTCTAACCGTGTGACTCTGTTCTGTTTTGTAATTCAGTTCAAGGGTATTGGTTTTTACATTCCCTCTATAAGTGATATCTTATGATAAGTGTCTTTTTCTGTGTGACTTATTGCACTTAGAATCGTCGTACCTAAATCCACTCATCATGCTGCTACTAGCCTTATGACGTTGATTTCATGGCTGAGTGATATTCCATTGTACATAAGGACCACAACTTCTTTATCCATTTTTCTCTTTCGTGGGATATTTAAGGTGTAACAAAGTGGAGGTTCTTGTCAACAGAGCAGCCCTAAACTTTGGGGTGCTTGTGTCTTGCTGATTTTTAGTTTTCCCAATTTATACGACCATGAGTGGAAGTGCCCTATGCTCTCTAAGCTGAGTTTTGTAAATGTTTCAGGACACACCGTACACTTCTCCAGAGTGGCTGTTGGCAATTTACATCCCGCCCATCAGCGTAGCAAGGCTCCCGTTTCTCCGTGGCCTTTCCTGCATTTCTGGTTTTGACACTTTATTCAGCATGGCCCTTTTGACCGATGGGAAGCGAGACTTCTTTGTAGCGCTGATTTGCCTTTCCAGGTTGCTTGGTTGGCCAAAAAGGGCGTATGCGTTTTTTCCTGAATATATTCAGGAAAAAACGCATACGCCCTTTTTGGCCAAGGGCATCATTGTCGAGGTTTTGCCGCTTTTCCTGTGCTTTAAAGGCGATTCGAATCTGCCTCTTGAAATCTGTTTCCAGCAATTCTGCCTTGCTTTCAAATCCTCTTCGTTGCCTTTCCTCAATCTATTTGTGGACGAGAGTTAACATTTATAACTCTGCAGGTTTGTGAATTGCAGTGCCCCTGAGCTCCATTTTTCAACTCGCTGTTTTGGGAGCTAGCCGCAAAAGCGCAGGATTGCTTCAGGCCCTATTCTGGTTCCGGTCAGCAGACTGAGCCTGCGGTTAATTCTTCTTCCTGATGGGAAAATAGAGTGACCTGTGCCTGTCCCAAAACCTAGAGCTAGTCTATCATTGCTTCCCCCTCTTCCCGTACATCCTCAGGACAAATTGCAACCTGTATGGAACAGGAGGTTAAAGGTGCAGATTCTACAAGGTGGGAGAATGCTAGTAAAGCGGCTGAAATGGCGTACCCGAGCACAAGGAGATGAGAAATGAGGTGCGGTTTAGAAACCTTTCCCGTTCACACGGTGTAACTTCTTCTGGGTTTCTCATGCATGGTTTCGATGTAGGAAGATGCCCTTGAACCTGGAGATTTGGGACTCATGGGATGGGTACCACGCAGTATTACTTTAAAGGGTCTGCGTTTGGTCACCCAACCTCACCAAACCTCTCAGCCCCAAGAGTGTCCACCCTTATGTCTCAATCAGCTGCGGGTCTAGATATGGTCAATCCAGGTGGCATCACAGCCCCTGAACGAATTTTGTAAGAATTTCTCTCTCTTTCACTGTCTTTGTTTCACGGGTTTTTAAAATTAATTGAGTTTTATAATGGGGTTTAGCTGCTTTTCACTGCTGTGTTTATGCATCTTTACACCCACTTGACTCACTTACAGAGAGATATCAATACATAGGTTTTAAGATTCTTACTAGTCAGATATATTCTTGGGCGGTGAATAGGGGGTGTTGAGTCCAGTTCACTGAGCAAGGAGTAGGTCTTGTCTATTACATATTGGGTTTATGGAACGGTATCTGAGCTAATTTGAAACCCTTGTTTTATGCATCACCTCACCTCACCTTTCCCGTTAGGCAGCCATAGTGTGTTTTCTAAACGTGTGACTCTGTTCTGTTTTGTAATTCAGTTCAAGGGTAGAGGTTTTTACATTCCCTCTATAAGTGATATCTTATGATAAGTGTCTTTTTCTGTGTGACTTATTTCACTTAGAATCGTCGTACCTAAATCCACTCATCATGCTGCTACTAGCCTTATGACGTTGATTTCATGGCTGAGTGATATTCCATTGTACATAAGGACCACAACTTCTTTATCCATTTTTCTCTTTCCTGGGATATTTAAGGTGTAACAAAGTGGAGGTTCTTGTCAACAGAGCAGCCCTAAACTTTGGGGTGCCTGTGTCGTGCTGATTTTTAGTTTTCCCAATTTATACGCCCATGAGTGGAAGTGCCCTATGCTCTCTAAGCTGAGTTTTTTAGATGTTTCAGGACACACCGTACACTTCTCCAGAGTGCCTCTTGGCAATTTACATCCAGCCCATCAGCGTAGCAAGTCTCGTGTTTCTCCATGGCCTGTCCTGCGTTTCTGGTTTTGACACTTTATTCAGCATGGCCCTTTTGACCGATGGGAAGCGAGACTTCTTTGTAGCGCTGATTTGCCTTTCCAGGTTGCTTGGTTGGCCAAAAAGGGCGTATGCGTTTTTTCCTGAATATATTCAGGAAAAAACGCATACGCCCTTTTTGGCCAAGGGCATCATTGTCGAGGTTTTGCCACTTTTCCTGTGCTTTAAAGGCGATTCGAATCTGCCTCCTGAAATCTGTTTCCTGCAATTCTGCCTTGCTTTCAAATCCTCTTTGTTGCCTTCCCTCAATATATTTTTAGACGAGAGTTATCATTTATAATTCTGCAGGTTTGTGAATTGCAGTGCCCCTGAGCTCCATTTTTCAACTCGCTCTCTTGGGAGCTGGCCGAAAAAGCGCAGGATTGCTTTAGGCCCTATTCTGCTTCCGGGCGGCAGACTGAGCCTGTGGTTAATTCTTCTTCCTGATGGGAAAATAGAGTGATCTGTGCCTGTCGCAACACCTAGAGCTAGTCTCTCATTGGTTCCCCCTATTCCCGTTCATCCTCAGAACACATTGCAACCTGTACGGAACAGGAGGTTAAAGGTGCTGATTCTCTAAGGAGGGAGATTGCTAGTAAAGCGGCTGGAATGGCGAACCCGAGCACAAGGAGATGAGAAATGAGGTGCGTTTTAGAAACCTTTCCCGATCACTCGGTGTACCGTCTTCTGGGTTTCTCATGCATGTTTTCGATGTAGGAAGATGCCCTTGAACCTGGAGATTTGGGACCCATGGGATGGGTACCACGCAGTATTACTTTAAAGCGTCTGTGTTTGCTCACCCAACCTCACCAAACCTCTCAGCCCCAAGAGTGTCCACCCTTATGTCTCAATCAGCTGCAGGTCTAGATATGGTCAACCCAGGTGGCATCACAGCCCCTGAACGAATTTTGTAAGAATTTCTCTCTCTTTCACTGTCTTTGTTTCACGGGTTTTTAAAATTAATTGAGTTTCATAATGGGGTTTAGCTGCTTTTCACTGCTGTGTTTATGCAGCTTTACACTCACTTGACTCACTTACAGAGAGATAAGAATACATAGGTTTTAAGATTCTTTCTAGTCAGATATATTCTTTGGCGGTGAATAGGGGGTGTTGAGTCCAGTTCACTGAGCAAGGAGTAGGTCTTGTCTATTACATATTGGGTTTTTGGAACGGTATCTGAGCTAATTTGAAACCCTTGTTTTATGCATCACCCCACCTCACCTTTCCCGTTAGGTAGCCATAGTGTGTTTTCTAACCGTGTGACTCTGTTCTGTTTTGTAATTCAGTTCAAGGGTATTGGTTTTTACATTCCCTCTATAAGTGATATCTTATGATAAGTGTCTTTTTCTGTGTGACTTATTTCACTTAGAATCGTCGTACCTAAACCCACTCATCATGCTGCTACTAGCCTTATGACGTTGATTTCATGGCTGAGTGATATTCCATTGTACATAAGGACCACAACTTCTTTATCCATTTTTCTCTTTCCTGGGATATTTAAGGTGTAACAAAGTGGAGGTTCTTGTCAACAGAGCAGCCCTAAACTTTGGGGTGCCTGTGTCGTGCTGATTTTTAGTTTTCCCAATTTATACGCCCATGAGTGGAAGTGCCCTATGCTCTCTAAGCTGAGTTTTTTAGATGTTTCAGGACACACCGTACACTTCTCCAGAGTGCCTCTTGGCAATTTACATCCAGCCCATCTGCGTAGCAAGTCTCGTGTTTCTCCATGGCCTGTCCTGCGTTTCTGGTTTTGACACTTTATTCAGCATGGCCCTTTTGACCGATGGGAAGCGAGACTTCTTTGTAGCGCTGATTTGCCTTTCCAGGTTGCTTGGTTGGCCAAGAAGGGCGTATGCGTTTTTTCCTGATTATATTCAGGAAAAAACGCATACGCCCTTCTTGGACAAGGGCATCATTGTCGAGGTTTTGCCACTTTTCCTGTGCTTTAAAGGCGATTCGAATCTGCCTCCTGAAATCTGTTTCCTGCAATTCTGCCTTGCTTTCAAATCCTCTTCGTTGCCTTTCCTCAATCTATTTGTGGACGAGAGTTAACATTTATAACTCTGCAGGTTTGTGAATTGCAGTGCCCCTGAGCTCCATTTTTCAACTCGCTGTTTTGGGAGCTAGCCGCAAAAGCGCAGGATTGCTTCAGGCCCTATTCTGGTTCCGGTCAGCAGACTGAGCCTGCGGTTAATTCTTCTTCCTGATGGGAAAATAGAGTGACCTGTGCCTGTCCCAAAACCTAGAGCTAGTCTATCATTGCTTCCCCCTCTTCCCGTACATCCTCAGGACAAATTGCAACCTGTATGGAACAGGAGGTTAAAGGTGCAGATTCTACAAGGTGGGAGAATGCTAGTAAAGCGGCTGAAATGGCGTACCCGAGCACAAGGAGATGAGAAATGAGGTGCGGTTTAGAAACCTTTCCCGTTCACACGGTGTAACTTCTTCTGGGTTTCTCATGCATGGTTTCGATGTAGGAAGATGCCCTTGAACCTGGAGATTTGGGACTCATGGGATGGGTACCACGCAGTATTACTTTAAAGGGTCTGCGTTTGGTCACCCAACCTCACCAAACCTCTCAGCCCCAAGAGTGTCCACCCTTATGTCTCAATCAGCTGCGGGTCTAGATATGGTCAATCCAGGTGGCATCACAGCCCCTGAACGAATTTTGTAAGAATTTCTCTCTCTTTCACTGTCTTTGTTTCACGGGTTTTTAAAATTAATTGAGTTTTATAATGGGGTTTAGCTGCTTTTCACTGCTGTGTTTATGCATCTTTACACCCACTTGACTCACTTACAGAGAGATATCAATACATAGGTTTTAAGATTCTTACTAGTCAGATATATTCTTGGGCGGTGAATAGGGGGTGTTGAGTCCAGTTCACTGAGCAAGGAGTAGGTCTTGTCTATTACATATTGGGTTTATGGAACGGTATCTGAGCTAATTTGAAACCCTTGTTTTATGCATCACCTCACCTCACCTTTCCCGTTAGGCAGCCATAGTGTGTTTTCTAAACGTGTGACTCTGTTCTGTTTTGTAATTCAGTTCAAGGGTAGAGGTTTTTACATTCCCTCTATAAGTGATATCTTATGATAAGTGTCTTTTTCTGTGTGACTTATTTCACTTAGAATCGTCGTACCTAAATCCACTCATCATGCTGCTACTAGCCTTATGACGTTGATTTCATGGCTGAGTGATATTCCATTGTACATAAGGACCACAACTTCTTTATCCATTTTTCTCTTTCCTGGGATATTTAAGGTGTAACAAAGTGGAGGTTCTTGTCAACAGAGCAGCCCTAAACTTTGGGGTGCCTGTGTCGTGCTGATTTTTAGTTTTCCCAATTTATACGCCCATGAGTGGAAGTGCCCTATGCTCTCTAAGCTGAGTTTTTTAGATGTTTCAGGACACACCGTACACTTCTCCAGAGTGCCTCTTGGCAATTTACATCCAGCCCATCAGCGTAGCAAGTCTCGTGTTTCTCCATGGCCTGTCCTGCGTTTCTGGTTTTGACACTTTATTCAGCATGGCCCTTTTGACCGATGGGAAGCGAGACTTCTTTGTAGCGCTGATTTGCCTTTCCAGGTTGCTTGGTTGGCCAAAAAGGGCGTATGCGTTTTTTCCTGAATATATTCAGGAAAAAACGCATACGCCCTTTTTGGCCAAGGGCATCATTGTCGAGGTTTTGCCACTTTTCCTGTGCTTTAAAGGCGATTCGAATCTGCCTCCTGAAATCTGTTTCCTGCAATTCTGCCTTGCTTTCAAATCCTCTTTGTTGCCTTCCCTCAATATATTTTTAGACGAGAGTTATCATTTATAATTCTGCAGGTTTGTGAATTGCAGTGCCCCTGAGCTCCATTTTTCAACTCGCTCTCTTGGGAGCTGGCCGAAAAAGCGCAGGATTGCTTTAGGCCCTATTCTGCTTCCGGGCGGCAGACTGAGCCTGTGGTTAATTCTTCTTCCTGATGGGAAAATAGAGTGATCTGTGCCTGTCGCAACACCTAGAGCTAGTCTCTCATTGGTTCCCCCTATTCCCGTTCATCCTCAGAACACATTGCAACCTGTACGGAACAGGAGGTTAAAGGTGCTGATTCTCTAAGGAGGGAGATTGCTAGTAAAGCGGCTGGAATGGCGAACCCGAGCACAAGGAGATGAGAAATGAGGTGCGTTTTAGAAACCTTTCCCGATCACTCGGTGTACCGTCTTCTGGGTTTCTCATGCATGTTTTCGATGTAGGAAGATGCCCTTGAACCTGGAGATTTGGGACCCATGGGATGGGTACCACGCAGTATTACTTTAAAGCGTCTGTGTTTGCTCACCCAACCTCACCAAACCTCTCAGCCCCAAGAGTGTCCACCCTTATGTCTCAATCAGCTGCAGGTCTAGATATGGTCAACCCAGGTGGCATCACAGCCCCTGAACGAATTTTGTAAGAATTTCTCTCTCTTTCACTGTCTTTGTTTCACGGGTTTTTAAAATTAATTGAGTTTCATAATGGGGTTTAGCTGCTTTTCACTGCTGTGTTTATGCAGCTTTACACTCACTTGACTCACTTACAGAGAGATAAGAATACATAGGTTTTAAGATTCTTTCTAGTCAGATATATTCTTTGGCGGTGAATAGGGGGTGTTGAGTCCAGTTCACTGAGCAAGGAGTAGGTCTTGTCTATTACATATTGGGTTTTTGGAACGGTATCTGAGCTAATTTGAAACCCTTGTTTTATGCATCACCCCACCTCACCTTTCCCGTTAGGTAGCCATAGTGTGTTTTCTAACCGTGTGACTCTGTTCTGTTTTGTAATTCAGTTCAAGGGTATTGGTTTTTACATTCCCTCTATAAGTGATATCTTATGATAAGTGTCTTTTTCTGTGTGACTTATTTCACTTAGAATCGTCGTACCTAAACCCACTCATCATGCTGCTACTAGCCTTATGACGTTGATTTCATGGCTGAGTGATATTCCATTGTACATAAGGACCACAACTTCTTTATCCATTTTTCTCTTTCCTGGGATATTTAAGGTGTAACAAAGTGGAGGTTCTTGTCAACAGAGCAGCCCTAAACTTTGGGGTGCCTGTGTCGTGCTGATTTTTAGTTTTCCCAATTTATACGCCCATGAGTGGAAGTGCCCTATGCTCTCTAAGCTGAGTTTTTTAGATGTTTCAGGACACACCGTACACTTCTCCAGAGTGCCTCTTGGCAATTTACATCCAGCCCATCTGCGTAGCAAGTCTCGTGTTTCTCCATGGCCTGTCCTGCGTTTCTGGTTTTGACACTTTATTCAGCATGGCCCTTTTGACCGATGGGAAGCGAGACTTCTTTGTAGCGCTGATTTGCCTTTCCAGGTTGCTTGGTTGGCCAAGAAGGGCGTATGCGTTTTTTCCTGATTATATTCAGGAAAAAACGCATACGCCCTTCTTGGACAAGGGCATCATTGTCGAGGTTTTGCCACTTTTCCTGTGCTTTAAAGGCGATTCGAATCTGCCTCCTGAAATCTGTTTCCTGCAATTCTGCCTTGCTTTCAAATCCTCTTTGTTGCCTTCCCTCAATATATTTTTAGACGAGAGTTATCATTTATAATTCTGCAGGTTTGTGAATTGCAGTGCCCCTGAGCTCCATTTTTCAACTCGCTCTCTTGGGAGCTGGCCGAAAAAGCGCAGGATTGCTTTAGGCCCTATTCTGCTTCCGGGCGGCAGACTGAGCCTGTGGTTAATTCTTCTTCCTGATGGGAAAATAGAGTGATCTGTGCCTGTCGCAACACCTAGAGCTAGTCTCTCATTGGTTCCCCCTCTTCCCGTTCATCCTCAGAACACATTGCAACCTGTACGGAACAGGAGGTTAAAGGTGCTGATTCTCTAAGGAGGGAGATTGCTAGTAAAGCGGCTGGAATGGCGAACCCGAGCACAAGGAGATGAGAAATGAGGTGCGTTTTAGAAACCTTTCCCGATCACTCGGTGTACCGTCTTCTGGGTTTCTCATGCATGATTTCGATGTAGGAAGATGCCCTTGAACCTGGAGATTTGGGACCCATGGGATGGGTACCACGCAGTATTACTTTAAAGCGTCTGTGTTTGCTCACCCAACCTCACCAAACCTCTCAGCCCCAAGAGTGTCCACCCTTATGTCTCAATCAGCTGCGGGTCTAGATATGGTCAACCCAGGTGGCATCACAGCCCCTGAACGAATTTTGTAAGAATATCTCTCTCTTTCACTGTCTTTGTATCACGGGTTTTTAAAATTAATTGAGTTTCATAATGGGGTTTAGCTGCTTTTCACTGCTGTGTTTATGCAGCTTTACACTCACTTGACTCACTTACAGAGAGATAAGAATACATAGGTTTTAAGATTCTTTCTAGTCAGATATATTCTTGGGCGCTGAATAGGGGGTGTTGAGTCCAGTTCACTGAGCAAGGAGTAGGTCTTGTCTATTACATATTGGGTTTTTGGAACGGTATCTGAGCTAATTTGAAACCCTTGTTTTATGCATCACCCCACCTCACCTTTCCCGTTAGGTAGCCATAGTGTGTTTTCTAACCGTGTGACTCTGTTCTGTTTTGTAATTCAGTTCAAAGGTATTGGTTTTTACATTCCCTCTATAAGTGATATCTTATGATAAGTGTCTTTTTCTGTGTGACTTATTGCACTTAGAATCGTCGTACCTAAATCCACTCATCATGCTGCTACTAGCCTTATGACGTTGATTTCATGGCTGAGTGATATTCCATTGTACATAAGGACCACAACTTCTTTATCCATTTTTCTCTTTCGTGGGATATTTAAGGTGTAACAAAGTGGAGGTTCTTGTCAACAGAGCAGCCCTAAACTTTGGGGTGCTTGTGTCTTGCTGATTTTTAGTTTTCCCAATTTATACGACCATGAGTGGAAGTGCCCTATGCTCTCTAAGCTGAGTTTTGTAAATGTTTCAGGACACACCGTACACTTCTCCAGAGTGGCTGTTGGCAATTTACATCCCGCCCATCAGCGTAGCAAGGCTCCCGTTTCTCCGTGGCCTTTCCTGCATTTCTGGTTTTGACACTTTATTCAGCATGGCCCTTTTGACCGATGGGAAGCGAGACTTCTTTGTAGCGCTGATTTGCCTTTCCAGGTTGCTTGGTTGGCCAAAAAGGGCGTATGCGTTTTTTCCTGAATATATTCAGGAAAAAACGCATACGCCCTTTTTGGCCAAGGGCATCATTGTCGAGGTTTTGCCGCTTTTCCTGTGCTTTAAAGGCGATTCGAATCTGCCTCTTGAAATCTGTTTCCAGCAATTCTGCCTTGCTTTCAAATCCTCTTCGTTGCCTTTCCTCAATCTATTTGTGGACGAGAGTTAACATTTATAACTCTGCAGGTTTGTGAATTGCAGTGCCCCTGAGCTCCATTTTTCAACTCGCTGTTTTGGGAGCTAGCCGCAAAAGCGCAGGATTGCTTCAGGCCCTATTCTGGTTCCGGTCAGCAGACTGAGCCTGCGGTTAATTCTTCTTCCTGATGGGAAAATAGAGTGACCTGTGCCTGTCCCAACACCTAGAGCTAGTCTATCATTGCTTCCCCCTCTTCCCGTACATCCTCAGGACAAATTGCAACCTGTATGGAACAGGAGGTTAAAGGTGCAGATTCTACAAGGTGGGAGAATGCTAGTAAAGCGGCTGAAATGGCGTACCCGAGCACAAGGAGATGAGAAATGAGGTGCGGTTTAGAAACCTTTCCCGTTCACACGGTGTAACTTCTTCTGGGTTTCTCATGCATGGTTTCGATGTAGGAAGATGCCCTTGAACCTGGAGATTTGGGACTCATGGGATGGGTACCACGCAGTATTACTTTAAAGGGTCTGTGTTTGGTCACCCAACCTCACCAAACCTCTCAGCCCCAAGAGTGTCCACCCTTATGTCTCAATCAGCTGCGGGTCTAGATATGGTCAATCCAGGTGGCATCACAGCCCCTGAACGAATTTTGTAAGAATTTCTCTCTCTTTCACTGTCTTTGTTTCACGGGTTTTTAAAATTAATTGAGTTTTATAATGGGGTTTAGCTGCTTTTCACTGCTGTGTTTATGCATCTTTACACCCACTTGACTCACTTACAGAGAGATATCAATACATAGGTTTTAAGATTCTTACTAGTCAGATATATTCTTGGGCGGTGAATAGGGGGTGTTGAGTCCAGTTCACTGAGCAAGGAGTAGGTCTTGTCTATTACATATTGGGTTTATGGAACGGTATCTGAGCTAATTTGAAACCCTTGTTTTATGCATCACCTCACCTCACCTTTCCCGTTAGGCAGCCATAGTGTGTTTTCTAAACGTGTGACTCTGTTCTGTTTTGTAATTCAGTTCAAGGGTAGAGGTTTTTACATTCCCTCTATAAGTGATATCTTATGATAAGTGTCTTTTTCTGTGTGACTTATTTCACTTAGAATCGTCGTACCTAAATCCACTCATCATGCTGCTACTAGCCTTATGACGTTGATTTCATGGCTGAGTGATATTCCATTGTACATAAGGACCACAACTTCTTTATCCATTTTTCTCTTTCCTGGGATATTTAAGGTGTAACAAAGTGGAGGTTCTTGTCAACAGAGCAGCCCTAAACTTTGGGGTGCCTGTGTCGTGCTGATTTTTAGTTTTCCCAATTTATACGCCCATGAGTGGAAGTGCCCTATGCTCTCTAAGCTGAGTTTTTTAGATGTTTCAGGACACACCGTACACTTCTCCAGAGTGCCTCTTGGCAATTTACATCCAGCCCATCAGCGTAGCAAGTCTCGTGTTTCTCCATGGCCTGTCCTGCGTTTCTGGTTTTGACACTGTATTCAGCATGGCCCTTTTGACCGATGGGAAGCGAGACTTCTTTGTAGCGCTGATTGGCCTTTCCAGGTTGCTTGGTTGGCCAAAAAGGGCGTATGCGTTTTTTCCTGAATATATTCAGGAAAAAACGCATACGCCCTTTTTGGCCAAGGGCATCATTGTCGAGGTTTTGCCACTTTTCCTGTGCTTTAAAGGCGATTCGTATCTGCCTCCTGAAATCTGTTTCCTGCAATTCTGCCTTGCTTTCAAATCCTCTTTGTTGCCTTCCCTCTATATATTTTTAGACGAGAGTTATCATTTATAAGTCTGCAGGTTTGTGAATTGCAGTGCCCCTGAGCTCCATGTTTCAACTCGCTCTCTTGGGAGCTGGCCGCAAAAGCGCAGGATTGCTTTAGGCCCTATTCTGCTTCCGGGCGGCAGACTGAGCATGTGGTTAATTCTTCTTCCTGATGGGAAAATAGAGTGACCTGTGCCTGTCCCAACACCTAGAGCTAGTCTCTCATTGGTTCCCCCTCTTTCAGTTCATCCTCAGGACAAATTGCAACCTGTATGGAACAGGAGGTTAAAGGTGCTGATTCTCCAAGGAGGGAGATTGCTAGTAAAGTGGCTGGAATGGCGAACCCGAGCACAAGGAGATGAGAAATGAGGTGCGTTTTAGAAACCTTTCCCGATCACTCGGTGGACCATCCTCTGGGTTTCTCATGCATGTTTTCGATGTAGGAAATGCCCTTGAACCTGGAGATTTGGGACCCATGGGATGGGTACCACGCGGTATTACTTTAAAGCGTCTGCGTTTGCTCACCCAACCTCACCAAACCTCTCAGCCCCAAGAGTGTCCACCCTTATGTCTCAATCAGCTGCAGGTCTAGATATGGTCAATCCAGGTGGCATCACAGCCCCTGAACGAATTTTGTAAGAATTTCTCTCTCTTTCACTGTCTCTGTTTCAAGGGTTTTTAAAATTAATTGAGTTTTATAATGGGGTTTAGCTGCTTTTCACTGCTGTGTTTATGCAGCTTTACACCCACTTGACTCACTTACAGAGAGATATCAATACATAGGTTTTAAGATTCTTACTAGTCAGATATATTCTTGGGTGGTGAATAGGGGGTGTTGAGTCCAGTTCCCTGAGCAAGGAGTAGGTCTTGTCTATTACATATTGCGTTTATGGAACGGTATCTGAGCTAATTTGAAACCCTTGTTTTATGCATCACCCCACCTCACCTTTCCCGTTAGGCAGCCATAGTGTGTTTTCTAACCGTGTGACTCTGTTCTGTTTTGTAATTCAGTTCAAGGGTATTGGTTTTTACATTCCCTCTATAAGTGATATCTTATGATAAGTGTCTTTTTCTGTGTGACTTATTGCACTTAGAATCGTCGTACCTAAATCCACTCATCATGCTGCTACTAGCCTTATGACGTTGATTTCATGGCTGAGTGATATTCCATTGTACATAAGGACCACAACTTCTTTATCCATTTTTCTCTTTCGTGGGATATTTAAGGTGTAACAAAGTGGAGGTTCTTGTCAACAGAGCAGCCCTAAACTTTGGGGTGCTTGTGTCTTGCTGATTTTTAGTTTTCCCAATTTATACGACCATGAGTGGAAGTGCCCTATGCTCTCTAAGCTGAGTTTTGTAAATGTTTCAGGACACACCGTACACTTCTCCAGAGTGGCTGTTGGCAATTTACATCCCGCCCATCAGCGTAGCAAGGCTCCCGTTTCTCCGTGGCCTTTCCTGCATTTCTGGTTTTGACACTTTATTCAGCATGGCCCTTTTGACCGATGGGAAGCGAGACTTCTTTGTAGCGCTGATTTGCCTTTCCAGGTTGCTTGGTTGGCCAAAAAGGGCGTATGCGTTTTTTCCTGAATATATTCAGGAAAAAACGCATACGCCCTTTTTGGCCAAGGGCATCATTGTCGAGGTTTTGCCGCTTTTCCTGTGCTTTAAAGGCGATTCGAATCTGCCTCTTGAAATCTGTTTCCAGCAATTCTGCCTTGCTTTCAAATCCTCTTCGTTGCCTTTCCTCAATCTATTTGTGGACGAGAGTTAACATTTATAACTCTGCAGGTTTGTGAATTGCAGTGCCCCTGAGCTCCATTTTTCAACTCGCTGTTTTGGGAGCTAGCCGCAAAAGCGCAGGATTGCTTCAGGCCCTATTCTGGTTCCGGTCAGCAGACTGAGCCTGCGGTTAATTCTTCTTCCTGATGGGAAAATAGAGTGACCTGTGCCTGTCCCAAAACCTAGAGCTAGTCTATCATTGCTTCCCCCTCTTCCCGTACATCCTCAGGACAAATTGCAACCTGTATGGAACAGGAGGTTAAAGGTGCAGATTCTACAAGGTGGGAGAATGCTAGTAAAGCGGCTGAAATGGCGTACCCGAGCACAAGGAGATGAGAAATGAGGTGCGGTTTAGAAACCTTTCCCGTTCACACGGTGTAACTTCTTCTGGGTTTCTCATGCATGGTTTCGATGTAGGAAGATGCCCTTGAACCTGGAGATTTGGGACTCATGGGATGGGTACCACGCAGTATTACTTTAAAGGGTCTGCGTTTGGTCACCCAACCTCACCAAACCTCTCAGCCCCAAGAGTGTCCACCCTTATGTCTCAATCAGCTGCGGGTCTAGATATGGTCAATCCAGGTGGCATCACAGCCCCTGAACGAATTTTGTAAGAATTTCTCTCTCTTTCACTGTCTTTGTTTCACGGGTTTTTAAAATTAATTGAGTTTTATAATGGGGTTTAGCTGCTTTTCACTGCTGTGTTTATGCATCTTTACACCCACTTGACTCACTTACAGAGAGATATCAATACATAGGTTTTAAGATTCTTACTAGTCAGATATATTCTTGGGCGGTGAATAGGGGGTGTTGAGTCCAGTTCACTGAGCAAGGAGTAGGTCTTGTCTATTACATATTGGGTTTATGGAACGGTATCTGAGCTAATTTGAAACCCTTGTTTTATGCATCACCTCACCTCACCTTTCCCGTTAGGCAGCCATAGTGTGTTTTCTAAACGTGTGACTCTGTTCTGTTTTGTAATTCAGTTCAAGGGTAGAGGTTTTTACATTCCCTCTATAAGTGATATCTTATGATAAGTGTCTTTTTCTGTGTGACTTATTTCACTTAGAATCGTCGTACCTAAATCCACTCATCATGCTGCTACTAGCCTTATGACGTTGATTTCATGGCTGAGTGATATTCCATTGTACATAAGGACCACAACTTCTTTATCCATTTTTCTCTTTCCTGGGATATTTAAGGTGTAACAAAGTGGAGGTTCTTGTCAACAGAGCAGCCCTAAACTTTGGGGTGCCTGTGTCGTGCTGATTTTTAGTTTTCCCAATTTATACGCCCATGAGTGGAAGTGCCCTATGCTCTCTAAGCTGAGTTTTTTAGATGTTTCAGGACACACCGTACACTTCTCCAGAGTGCCTCTTGGCAATTTACATCCAGCCCATCAGCGTAGCAAGTCTCGTGTTTCTCCATGGCCTGTCCTGCGTTTCTGGTTTTGACACTTTATTCAGCATGGCCCTTTTGACCGATGGGAAGCGAGACTTCTTTGTAGCGCTGATTGGCCTTTCCAGGTTGCTTGGTTGGCCAAAAAGGGCGTATGCGTTTTTTCCTGAATATATTCAGGAAAAAACGCATACGCCCTTTTTGGCCAAGGGCATCATTGTCGAGGTTTTGCCACTTTTCCTGTGCTTTAAAGGCGATTCGAATCTGCCTCCTGAAATCTGTTTCCTGCAATTCTGCCTTGCTTTCAAATCCTCTTTGTTGCCTTCCCTCAATATATTTTTAGACGAGAGTTATCATTTATAAGTCTGCAGGTTTGTGAATTGCAGTGCCCCTGAGCTCCATGTTTCAACTCGCTCTCTTGGGAGCTGGCCGCAAAAGCGCAGGATTGCTTTAGGCCCTATTCTGCTTCCGGGCGGCAGACTGAGCATGTGGTTAATTCTTCTTCCTGATGGGAAAATAGAGTGACCTGTGCCTGTCCCAACACCTAGAGCTAGTCTCTCATTGGTTCCCCCTCTTTCAGTTCATCCTCAGGACAAATTGCAACCTGTATGGAACAGGAGGTTAAAGGTGCTGATTCTCCAAGGAGGGAGATTGCTAGTAAAGTGGCTGGAATGGCGAACCCGAGCACAAGGAGATGAGAAATGAGGTGCGTTTTAGAAACCTTTCCCGATCACTCGGTGGACCATCCTCTGGGTTTCTCATGCATGTTTTCGATGTAGGAAATGCCCTTGAACCTGGAGATTTGGGACCCATGGGATGGGTACCACGCGGTATTACTTTAAAGCGTCTGCGTTTGCTCACCCAACCTCACCAAACCTCTCAGCCCCAAGAGTGTCCACCCTTATGTCTCAATCAGCTGCAGGTCTAGATATGGTCAATCCAGGTGGCATCACAGCCCCTGAACGAATTTTGTAAGAATTTCTCTCTCTTTCACTGTCTCTGTTTCAAGGGTTTTTAAAATTAATTGAGTTTTATAATGGGGTTTAGCTGCTTTTCACTGCTGTGTTTATGCAGCTTTACACCCACTTGACTCACTTACAGAGTGATATCAATACATAGGTTTTAAGATTCTTACTAGTCAGATATATTCTTGGGTGGTGAATAGGGGGTGTTGAGTCCAGTTCCCTGAGCAAGGAGTAGGTCTTGTCTATTACATATTGCGTTTATGGAACGGTATCTGAGCTAATTTGAAACCCTTGTTTTATGCATCACCCCACCTCACCTTTCCCGTTAGGCAGCCATAGTGTGTTTTCTAACCGTGTGACTCTGTTCTCTTTTGTAATTCAGTTCAAGGGTAGCGGTTTTTACATTCCCTCTATAAGTGATATCTTATGATAAGTGTCTTTTTCTGTGTGACTTATTTCACTTAGAATCGTCGTACCTAAACCCACTCATCATGCTGCTACTAGCCTTATGACGTTGATTTCATGGCTGAGTGATATTCCATTGTACATAAGGACCACAACTTCTTTATCCATTTTTCTCTTTCCTGGGATATTTAAGGTGTAACAAAGTGGAGGTTCTTGTCAACAGAGCAGCCCTAAACTTTGGGGTGCCTGTGTCGTGCTGATTTTTAGTTTTCCCAATTTATACGCCCATGAGTGGAAGTGCCCTATGCTCTCTAAGCTGAGTTTTTTAGATGTTTCAGGACACACCGTACACTTCTCCAGAGTGCCTCTTGGCAATTTACATCCAGCCCATCTGCGTAGCAAGTCTCGTGTTTCTCCATGGCCTGTCCTGCGTTTCTGGTTTTGACACTTTATTCAGCATGGCCCTTTTGACCGATGGGAAGCGAGACTTCTTTGTAGCGCTGATTTGCCTTTCCAGGTTGCTTGGTTGGCCAAGAAGGGCGTATGCGTTTTTTCCTGATTATATTCAGGAAAAAACGCATACGCCCTTCTTGGACAAGGGCATCATTGTCGAGGTTTTGCCTCTTTTCCTGTGCTTTAAAGGCGATTCGAATCTGCCTCCTGAAATCTGTTTCCTGCAATTCTGCCTTGCTTTCAAATCCTCTTTGTTGCCTTCCCTCAATATATTTTTAGACGAGAGTTATCATTTATAATTCTGCAGGTTTGTGAATTGCAGTGCCCCTGAGCTCCATTTTTCAACTCGCTCTCTTGGGAGCTGGCCGAAAAAGCGCAGGATTGCTTTAGGCCCTATTCTGCTTCCGGGCGGCAGACTGAGCCTGTGGTTAATTCTTCTTCCTGATGGGAAAATAGAGTGATCTGTGCCTGTCGCAACACCTAGAGCTAGTCTCTCATTGGTTCCCCCTCTTCCCGTTCATCCTCAGAACACATTGCAACCTGTATGGAACAGGAGGTTAAAGGTGCTGATTCTCTAAGGAGGGAGATTGCTAGTAAAGCGGCTGGAATGGCGAACCCGAGCACAAGGAGATGAGAAATGAGGTGCGTTTTAGAAACCTTTCCCGATCACTCGGTGTACCGTCTTCTGGGTTTCTCATGCATGATTTCGATGTAGGAAGATGCCCTTGAACCTGGAGATTTGGGACCCATGGGATGGGTACCACGCAGTATTACTTTAAAGCGTCTGTGTTTGCTCACCCAACCTCACCAAACCTCTCAGCCCCAAGAGTGTCCACCCTTATGTCTCAATCAGCTGCGGGTCTAGATATGGTCAACCCAGGTGGCATCACAGCCCCTGAACGAATTTTGTAAGAATTTCTCTCTCTTTCACTGTCTTTGTTTCACGGGTTTTTAAAATTAATTGAGTTTCATAATGGGGTTTAGCTGCTTTTCACTGCTGTGTTTATGCAGCTTTACACTCACTTGACTCACTTACAGAGAGATAAGAATACATAGGTTTTAAGATTCTTTCTAGTCAGATATATTCTTGGGCGCTGAATAGGGGGTGTTGAGTCCAGTTCACTGAGCAAGGAGTAGGTCTTGTCTATTACATATTGGGTTTTTGGAACGGTATCTGAGCTAATTTGAAACCCTTGTTTTATGCATCACCCCACCTCACCTTTCCCGTTAGGTAGCCATAGTGTGTTTTCTAACCGTGTGACTCTGTTCTGTTTTGTAATTCAGTTCAAAGGTATTGGTTTTTACATTCCCTCTATAAGTGATATCTTATGATAAGTGTCTTTTTCTGTGTGACTTATTGCACTTAGAATCGTCGTACCTAAATCCACTCATCATGCTGCTACTAGCCTTATGACGTTGATTTCATGGCTGAGTGATATTCCATTGTACATAAGGACCACAACTTCTTTATCCATTTTTCTCTTTCGTGGGATATTTAAGGTGTAACAAAGTGGAGGTTCTTGTCAACAGAGCAGCCCTAAACTTTGGGGTGCTTGTGTCTTGCTGATTTTTAGTTTTCCCAATTTATACGCCCATGAGTGGAAGTGCCCTATGCTCTCTAAGCTGAGTTTTGTAAATGTTTCAGGACACACCGTACACTTCTCCAGAGTGGCTGTTGGCAATTTACATCCCGCCCATCAGCGTAGCAAGGCTCCCGTTTCTCCGTGGCCTTTCCTGCATTTCTGGTTTTGACACTTTATTCAGCATGGCCCTTTTGACCGATGGGAAGCGAGACTTCTTTGTAGCCCTGATTTGCCTTTCCAGGTTGCTTGGTTGGCCAAAAAGGGCGTATGCGTTTTTTCCTGAATATATTCAGGAAAAAACGCATACGCCCTTTTTGGCCAAGGGCATCATTGTCGAGGTTTTGCCGCTTTTCCTGTGCTTTAAAGGCGATTCGAATCTGCCTCCTGAAATCTGTTTCCTGCAATTCTGCCTTGCTTTCAAATCCTCTTCGTTGCCTTTCCTCAATCTATTTTTGGACGAGAGTTAACATTTATAACTCTGCAGGTTTGTGAATTGCAGTGCCCCTGAGCTCCATTTTTCAACTCGCTGTTTTGGGAGCTAGCCGCAAAAGCGCAGGATTGCTTCAGGCCCTATTCTGGTTCCGGTCAGCAGACTGAGCCTGCGGTTAATTCTTCTTCCTGATGGGAAAATAGAGTGATCTGTGCCTGTCCCAAAACCTAGAGCTAGTCTATCATTGCTTCCCCCTCTTCCCGTACATCCTCAGGACAAATTGCAACCTGTATGGAACAGGAGGTTAAAGGTGCTGATTCTCCAAGGTGGGAGAATGCTAGTAAAGCGGCTGGAATGGCGTACCCGAGCACAAGGAGATGAGAAATGAGGTGCGGTTTAGAAACCTTTCCCGTTCACACGGTGTAACTTCTTCTGGGTTTCTCATGCATGGTTTCGATGTAGGAAGATGCCCTTGAACCTGGAGATTTGGGACTCATGGGATGGGTACCACGCAGTATTACTTTAAAGGGTCTGCGTTTGGTCACCCAACCTCACCAAACCTCTCAGCCCCTAGAGTGTCCACCCTTATGTCTCAATCAGCTGCGGGTCTAGATATGGTCAATCCAGGTGGCATCACAGCCCCTGAACGAATTTTGTAAGAATTTCTCTCTCTTTCACTGTCTTTGTTTCACGGGTTTTTAAAATTAATTGAGTTTTATAATGGGGTTTAGCTGCTTTTCACTGCTGTGTTTATGCAGCTTTACACCCACTTGACTCACTTACAGAGAGATATCAATACATAGGTTTTAAGATTCTTACTAGTCAGATATATTCTTGGGCGGTGAATAGGGGGTGTTGAGTCCAGTTCACTGAGCAAGGAGTAGGTCTTGTCTATTACATATTGGGTTTATGGAACGGTATCTGAGCTAATTTGAAACCCTTGTTTTATGCATCACCTCACCTCACCTTTCCCGTTAGGCAGCCATAGTGTGTTTTCTAAACGTGTGACTCTGTTCTGTTTTGTAATTCAGTTCAAGGGTAGAGGTTTTTACATTCCCTCTATAAGTGATATCTTATGATAAGTGTCTTTTTCTGTGTGACTTATTTCACTTAGAATCGTCGTACCTAAATCCACTCATCATGCTGCTACTAGCCTTATGACGTTGATTTCATGGCTGAGTGATATTCCATTGTACATAAGGACCACAACTTCTTTATCCATTTTTCTCTTTCGTGGGATATTTAAGGTGTAACAAAGTGGAGGTTCTTGTCAACAGAGCAGCCCTAAACTTTGGGGTGCCTGTGTCGTGCTGATTTTTAGTTTTCCCAATTTATACGCCCATGAGTGGAAGTGCCCTATGCTCTCTAAGCTGAGTTTTTTAGATGTTTCAGGACACACCGTACACTTCTCCAGAGTGCCTCTTGGCAATTTACATCCAGCCCATCAGCGTAGCAAGTCTCGTGTTTCTCCATGGCCTGTCCTGCGTTTCTGGTTTTGACACTTTATTCAGCATGGCCCTTTTGACCGATGGGAAGCGAGACTTCTTTGTAGCGCTGATTTGCCTTTCCAGGTTGCTTGGTTGGCCAAAAAGGGCGTATGCGTTTTTTCCTGAATATATTCAGGAAAAAACGCATACGCCCTTTTTGGCCAAGGGCATCATTTTCGAGGTTTTGCCACTTTTCCTGTGCTTTAAAGGCGATTCGAATCTGCCTCCTGAAATCTGTTTCCTGCAATTCTGCCTTGCTTTCAAATCCTCTTTGTTGCCTTCCCTCAATATATTTTTAGACGAGAGTTATCATTTATAATTCTGCAGGTTTGTGAATTGCAGTGCCCCTGAGCTCCATTTTTCAACTCGCTCTCTTGGGAGCTGGCCGAAAAAGCGCAGGATTGCTTTAGGCCCTATTCTGCTTCCGGGCGGCAGACTGAGCCTGTGGTTAATTCTTCTTCCTGATGGGAAAATAGAGTGATCTGTGCCTGTCGCAACACCTAGAGCTAGTCTCTCATTGGTTCCCCCTATTCCCGTTCATCCTCAGAACACATTGCAACCTGTACGGAACAGGAGGTTAAAGGTGCTGATTCTCTAAGGAGGGAGATTGCTAGTAAAGCGGCTGGAATGGCGAACCCGAGCACAAGGAGATGAGAAATGAGGTGCGTTTTAGAAACCTTTCCCGATCACTCGGTGTACCGTCTTCTGGGTTTCTCATGCATGTTTTCGATGTAGGAAGATGCCCTTGAACCTGGAGATTTGGGACCCATGGGATGGGTACCACGCAGTATTACTTTAAAGCGTCTGTGTTTGCTCACCCAACCTCACCAAACCTCTCAGCCCCAAGAGTGTCCACCCTTATGTCTCAATCAGCTGCAGGTCTAGATATGGTCAACCCAGGTGGCATCACAGCCCCTGAACGAATTTTGTAAGAATTTCTCTCTCTTTCACTGTCTTTGTTTCACGGGTTTTTAAAATTAATTGAGTTTCATAATGGGGTTTAGCTGCTTTTCACTGCTGTGTTTATGCAGCTTTACACTCACTTGACTCACTTACAGAGAGATAAGAATACATAGGTTTTAAGATTCTTTCTAGTCAGATATATTCTTTGGCGGTGAATAGGGGGTGTTGAGTCCAGTTCACTGAGCAAGGAGTAGGTCTTGTCTATTACATATTGGGTTTTTGGAACGGTATCTGAGCTAATTTGAAACCCTTGTTTTATGCATCACCCCACCTCACCTTTCCCGTTAGGTAGCCATAGTGTGTTTTCTAACCGTGTGACTCTGTTCTGTTTTGTAATTCAGTTCAAGGGTATTGGTTTTTACATTCCCTCTATAAGTGATATCTTATGATAAGTGTCTTTTTCTGTGTGACTTATTGCACTTAGAATCGTCGTACCTAAATCCACTCATCATGCTGCTACTAGCCTTATGACGTTGATTTCATGGCTGAGTGATATTCCATTGTACATAAGGACCACAACTTCTTTATCCATTTTTCTCTTTCGTGGGATATTTAAGGTGTAACAAAGTGGAGGTTCTTGTCAACAGAGCAGCCCTAAACTTTGGGGTGCTTGTGTCTTGCTGATTTTTAGTTTTCCCAATTTATACGACCATGAGTGGAAGTGCCCTATGCTCTCTAAGCTGAGTTTTGTAAATGTTTCAGGACACACCGTACACTTCTCCAGAGTGGCTGTTGGCAATTTACATCCCGCCCATCAGCGTAGCAAGGCTCCCGTTTCTCCGTGGCCTTTCCTGCATTTCTGGTTTTGACACTTTATTCAGCATGGCCCTTTTGACCGATGGGAAGCGAGACTTCTTTGTAGCGCTGATTTGCCTTTCCAGGTTGCTTGGTTGGCCAAAAAGGGCGTATGCGTTTTTTCCTGAATATATTCAGGAAAAAACGCATACGCCCTTTTTGGCCAAGGGCATCATTGTCGAGGTTTTGCCGCTTTTCCTGTGCTTTAAAGGCGATTCGAATCTGCCTCTTGAAATCTGTTTCCAGCAATTCTGCCTTGCTTTCAAATCCTCTTCGTTGCCTTTCCTCAATCTATTTGTGGACGAGAGTTAACATTTATAACTCTGCAGGTTTGTGAATTGCAGTGCCCCTGAGCTCCATTTTTCAACTCGCTGTTTTGGGAGCTAGCCGCAAAAGCGCAGGATTGCTTCAGGCCCTATTCTGGTTCCGGTCAGCAGACTGAGCCTGCGGTTAATTCTTCTTCCTGATGGGAAAATAGAGTGACCTGTGCCTGTCCCAAAACCTAGAGCTAGTCTATCATTGCTTCCCCCTCTTCCCGTACATCCTCAGGACAAATTGCAACCTGTATGGAACAGGAGGTTAAAGGTGCAGATTCTACAAGGTGGGAGAATGCTAGTAAAGCGGCTGAAATGGCGTACCCGAGCACAAGGAGATGAGAAATGAGGTGCGGTTTAGAAACCTTTCCCGTTCACACGGTGTAACTTCTTCTGGGTTTCTCATGCATGGTTTCGATGTAGGAAGATGCCCTTGAACCTGGAGATTTGGGACTCATGGGATGGGTACCACGCAGTATTACTTTAAAGGGTCTGCGTTTGGTCACCCAACCTCACCAAACCTCTCAGCCCCTAGAGTGTCCACCCTTATGTCTCAATCAGCTGCGGGTCTAGATATGGTCAATCCAGGTGGCATCACAGCCCCTGAACGAATTTTGTAAGAATTTCTCTCTCTTTCACTGTCTTTGTTTCACGGGTTTTTAAAATTAATTGAGTTTTATAATGGGGTTTAGCTGCTTTTCACTGCTGTGTTTATGCATCTTTACACCCACTTGACTCACTTACAGAGAGATATCAATACATAGGTTTTAAGATTCTTACTAGTCAGATATATTCTTGGGCGGTGAATAGGGGGTGTTGAGTCCAGTTCACTGAGCAAGGAGTAGGTCTTGTCTATTACATATTGGGTTTATGGAACGGTATCTGAGCTAATTTGAAACCCTTGTTTTATGCATCACCTCACCTCACCTTTCCCGTTAGGCAGCCATAGTGTGTTTTCTAAACGTGTGACTCTGTTCTGTTTTGTAATTCAGTTCAAGGGTAGAGGTTTTTACATTCCCTCTATAAGTGATATCTTATGATAAGTGTCTTTTTCTGTGTGACTTATTTCACTTAGAATCGTCGTACCTAAATCCACTCATCATGCTGCTACTAGCCTTATGACGTTGATTTCATGGCTGAGTGATATTCCATTGTACATAAGGACCACAACTTCTTTATCCATTTTTCTCTTTCGTGGGATATTTAAGGTGTAACAAAGTGGAGGTTCTTGTCAACAGAGCAGCCCTAAACTTTGGGGTGCCTGTGTCGTGCTGATTTTTAGTTTTCCCAATTTATACGCCCATGAGTGGAAGTGCCCTATGCTCTCTAAGCTGAGTTTTTTAGATGTTTCAGGACACACCGTACACTTCTCCAGAGTGCCTCTTGGCAATTTACATCCAGCCCATCAGCGTAGCAAGTCTCGTGTTTCTCCATGGCCTGTCCTGCGTTTCTGGTTTTGACACTTTATTCAGCATGGCCCTTTTGACCGATGGGAAGCGAGACTTCTTTGTAGCGCTGATTGGCCTTTCCAGGTTGCTTGGTTGGCCAAAAAGGGCGTATGCGTTTTTTCCTGAATATATTCAGGAAAAAACGCATACGCCCTTTTTGGCCAAGGGCATCA